>NC_062548.1:12095079-12413789 GCF_016906955.1 Phacochoerus africanus
AACAAAAAAAACTTGAGTAGGAGTTCCCAATGCGGTTCATTGGGTTCAAAATCCAACTGGTATCTGTGAGAATGTGGGTTGGATACCTGACGTCCCTCGGTGGGTTAAGGATTCGGCGTTGCTATGGCTGTGGTGTAGGCCGGCAGCTGCAGCTCTGATTTGACCCCTAGCCTGGGAACCTCCATATGCCCAGGAAGGGCCCTAAAAAGAAAAAAACAAAAACGTGAGTAGACTTGATGTTTATTGTGGTGATTAAATACACCAGCTGTTGTTTCAAACAGTTCTAAGTTCAAATCCTACTTCCACATACTGGGTGACTTCTGGAAAGTCACTTAAATGCTCTGCTCTGGTTTCTGCATTGGTAAAAGGGGCTGGTATCTCTTTAACCCCCCCCCAAAAAAAAAACCCAGCAACAACCAATTGGAAACCTACTTAATCTTTAACTCCAATTTTGTTTTTTGTTTTCTTTAAATTTAAAAGCAACTTACTGATTCGCTGTTTTAAACACCCCACCTCACTTTCCTCTTTAAATGTTTATCTTTTTTTTTTTTTTTTTTTTTTTTTAGGGCTGCACCCACGGCATATGGAGTTCCCCAGCTAGGGGTTGAATCAGAGCTACAGCTGCCAGCCTGCACCACAGCCACTGCAATACCAGATCCGAGCCACACCTGCACCATATGCCACAGATTGTGGCAATGCCAGATCTTTAACCCACTGAGCAAGGCCAGGGAGCAAACCCGCATCCTCATGGATCTTAGGGTTCTTTACCCACTGAGCCATGATGGGAACTCCCATTTATCTTCTACGTGTGCAGATGGGAACTATGCTGCTGCTGCTGTAACCCTGGATCCATTACATTACCCCACTGTGCCAGGAGGGGGCTCGAACCCATGTCCCAGTGCGGCAGAGATGCCACCAATCCTGTGTGCCACAGCTGGAATCCCTTTTTATGGCAGAAGAATAATTCCACTGTATGGATATTGCCCACTTGGTTGTTCTGTTCCCCCTCTGATGGCCTTTTGGTTGCTTCCCCTTTTTGGTTGTTGGAATAGTGCTGCTATGAATACTCAGGTTGTTGGAGTTCATGGCTCAGCAGAAACAAATCTGCCTAACATCCATGAGGACGCAGATTCAGTCCCTGGCCTCGCTCAGTGGGTTAAGGATCTGGCGTTGCCATGAGCTGCGGTGTAGGTGGCAGACACGGCTTGGATCCCGAGTTGCTGTGGCTGTGCTGTAGGCCAGTGGCTACAGTTCCCATTTGATCCCTAGCCTGGGAACCTCCATATGCCTCCATAGCCCTAAAAAGTCCAAAAAAAAAAAAAATAGTAATGAATATTCCGGGTGTTGTTATTATTAATACTGACCTTGTCCTCTGAGGTAATGAGGCTGAGCTCCCCACCCTGTCCAGAGCACAGAGAAGGGGAAGAGCCAGAAGGATCATTTTGTACCAGACTCATCCCAAAGGGAGACCAAGGGCCACAGGTTAGGGGGCAGGAGAGCCACCTCCCCACCAGCAGGGCAGTGCATTGTGTGCGGATACGATTCAGGATATGAAGCAGAAGAGGAAGATGATGGCCAACTTAATATCAGGGGACACATGGGGAAAACTTCCGTGGGCGAGCTGCGGGCAAGTGAGTCACAAGGACACTGGCCGGGGTGTGGAGGAGGGTGAGGCAGGGGGAGGCCAGTGAGGAGGCTGAGGTGTGTGGGGGTGGGGTATTGCCGTGTAGTTTTCATCCGTTCTCCCCGTCCCCGGTTCCCAGGAGCAAGGGTCAGGCTTCCGACGGCTGTGGGCTGGGAAGAGGCAAGACTGAGGCAGAAGCATCCCCCTGAGCTTGACCTGGAGGTAAAAACCAAGATCAAGAAGAGCCAGGCTTTGGAGTTGCCGTCATGGTGCAGCAGAGATGAATCCGACTCAAACCATGAAGTTTCGGATTTGATCCCTGGCCTTGTTTAGTGGGTTAAGGATCCGGCGTTGCCGTGAGCTGTGGTGTAGGTTGCAGATGCTGCTCGGATCCTGCGTTGCTGTGGCTGTGGTGTAGGCTGGCCAGTGCGGCTCCGATTGGACCCCTAGCCTGGGAACCTCCATGTGCTGCGGGTGCGGCCCTTAAAAAAAAAAGAGAAAAGCCAGGGTTTGTTGTTCCGGAGTGGGGACAGGAGAAACATGACTGGGAAGCCATGACCAGAGGCTGTGGGTGACTTGAGAGTGTGCCGTAGCCATATCAGGGAAAGCTCCTACTAGGTGCTCCTACTATGTGTCTGACACTATTCATGGGAATGGAACGCAATATCTTTTAGTTGGTGACCGTATGATTCCTGGCCAGTGATTTCGGATTCCTCAGTGTGGCTGGGAGGCCACTGAGCCCCAGGCCCTGAGGGGGCCATGCAGATTGCAGCCTGAAGTTTCCATGGCAGCCAGGGCTTGGCGACGGCTGATGGTTCAAGGGAGGATTTCCCGATGCCCTGGGATGTCAGAGACAGAGCTGCAGGAAGATCTGAGGTGGAGAGTCCTGCCAGCCTGCTGAGATGGCAAAGAACTGGAACGAAGCTGGTTGAAAGAAAAGAAGGCCACACGGGGGACGCTTGGGGTGCAGCCAGCTGTGTGGTGGCAGCTTCATGCTGATGTACGTGGTCTGGGCCGGCCGTGGGGATGGACAGCTTTGGAGTGATGCTGAGGGGCAGTGACATCCAGCCAGTGGTGACAGGCCAGCTCCCGGGGTGCCTGTGGTCCTCCAGCCCCATTGGAGAGAAGGGGGGAGTGTGTCGGGAGGGAAAGGAGGGTATGACTGAGGGCCGGGGCCGGGCGGAGCTCTCAGGCCCAAGTCAGAAGTTCAAACAATGTGAGTTAAGCCCTGCTAGAAAAAGAATATTGAAAAAGGAAAAAGTTCAAAAGAACCACAAGCGTGGCTGCTCCTGGCTGGGCCCCGCCTCTGGCTCCCCAGCCCATGAGGCAGGGCCGGCTGTACCCTTCCTCGGGGCGAAACTGATCCAGAGCCGGGAGCCTGCAGAGAATGAGGGCTGGGTTGGCAGGTGTACCTGGCAGCTGGATGGGGCCCCAGGAAGGTTAGGGATCAGGATCTGTGGGTGGTGACCCCATCCCTGCCTGGAGGCAGAGGAGAAAGGCTGGGGGTGGGGGCGACAGATGGCGGGGCCTGGGAGCCTCCTCCCCAGGAGGGAGGGGTAATATAATCTCTGAGTCACTTAGGGCTGGAGTGAGATGCCACTTTTGATCCCTAGACTTCTGGTTTTGTCCCTGGCCTGTCACCACTGACTCACGGGCTGCCTGCCTGGGAGTCCCCTGGCTGGCCTGTTGGTTTCTCTCTCCCTCTCGGTGTGTCACGGAAGCAGAGACAGCTGTCATCAGAGTAACCTGCCCAGGTTGCTGGGAGGGAGACAGTCCTGGGTTCCAGGATCCCCTGCGGTGCCTACTGGGGAGTGGGGAGGAAGCAAGTCGGAGGAGCCCAGGCCCTGGCTCTGCCCCCTGGAGATGAGGCCTGTCTTAACCCAGGGCCAGTAGGCTGCTCTGAGGGTCCAGCTGGCCCTGGGTCAAGCTGTCTCCCTAGGGACGCCCACCTTTTCCACCCTAAGGCTCCATCCATCCCATAGCAGGGCAGCCCTCCTGTCCCTCCCCCTCCAGTTACGCCGCCAGCCCAGGTACCTGCCCACAAGTTACAGCTGGCTGGGCCTGCCCCTGCTCTGATCCTGTTCTACTCTGAGCTCCTGGGCTCAGTACTTGATCTTTGCCTGATGCACCCAACTTACCTCCAGCCCAGCTCCACTATTGCCCCAGCTCCACTATTGCCCCAGCTCCAGACTCTGCAAGCTGCACCCCCCACCAAAGGCCCTCAATGTCTGCGTCTTGCTGTCCTGCCTTTTGGAAAACTCTCTCCAGAAGCTTCTAAGCTTTCCTAGCTCTCCCCAGCTCCCCTCCCCCAGGAAGCTGGTGACCATTTCTTCCAGGAAGTTGTCTGTTTATTTTTTAATTTTATTTATTTTTTTATAGCCACACCTGCAGCATATGGAAGTTCCCGGGCCAGGGAGTGTATCTGAGCTGCAGCTGCGACCTCTGCTGCAGCTGCAGCAGTGCCGGATCCTTGAACCCACTGCACCAGCCAAGAATCAAACCCACGCCTCTGCAGCGACCCAAGCTGCTCCAGTCAGATTCTTAGCTCACTGTGCCTCAGTGGGAATTCTGGAAGTTGTCTGTTTAGATCAGAGAGCCTTGAGGGCAGACACTGGCCCAATTCCTGCCTGTTCTCATTATTCTGTTGGCCCTGGAATGTCACATTAGTTCTCTGAGTCTTAGTTTTCTCATCCCTAAAATGGGCATGATGACACCCTGCATGTTTTGTATAAGATAAAATGATTTCTTGGAGTTCCCGTCATGGCTCAGTGGTTAACGCACCCAACTAGAGGACATGGGTTTGACCCCTGGCCCTGCTCAGTGGGTTAAGGATCCAGCATTGCCATGAATTGTGGTATAGGGCAGACACAGCTTGGATCTGGCGTTGCTGTGGCTGTGGCGTAGGCTGGCAGCTATAGCTCCGATTCGACCCCTAGCCTGGGAACTTCCATATGATGCAGATACAGCTCTAAAAAGACAAAAAAAAAAAAAGTTTTCTGGTAATGCTAAGGCATGGGCCTACTGCCTGGCCCACCTCTTGCTGACCAGCGGGAGGAGAGGGCTGATGAAAGGCTTCCCTGGCTGGCGGAGAGGGGAGCTGGGCAAAGACTGGCCCCTCCAAATGATCAGAGGTTCACAGGGGTCCCCTGGCTTTAGGTCCTTTCCTTCCACTGCTTCTGGGAAACTGAAGTAAAGATACAACCAGTAGAGATGGGGGCTGCTCTGCAGTGCGGTGGGGGGAGCAGGAGAGAGGAGTGGGGGGGTGGGGGGTGGGGGGTGGGGAGGACTCTCTGAGAGGAAGGGGAGAGGCTTGTGAAGGGCTGAGGCGGACAGCAGGGTGGGACAGCGAGGAAGGCTCTGGTCTTGCATCAGCACGGATTCAGAGATGCACTCATTTAATGGAGGGTAATTAAAAACTCCGTCCCAGGAGTTCCCATTACGGCTCAGTGATAATGAACCTGACCGGTATCCATGAAGATTTGGGTTTGATTTCTGGCCTTGCTCAGTGAGTTAAGGATCCAGCCTTACCATGAGCTGCAGTGTAGGTCACAGATCTGGATCTGGTATTACTGTGGCTGCGGTGTAGGCCGACAGCTGCAGCTCTGATTCAACCCCTAGCCTGGGAACTCTCATGGGCCTCGGGTGGGGCTGTAAAAAAGGAAAAACAACAACTCCGTCCCTGCCTTTAAGTCCTCTCCCCTTCTTAGAACCCTTCCCCCATCTGAGCCCCTCTCTGTAACCAAGCCCGTTCTGTTGCACCCCCAGCCCCTCCCCTTCTCCCGCCCCGCATCCTTCCATCCAGTTCCCAGAGGTGCCCTCCGTGTCTGGGCTGCGGGACTGCAGCCAACAGTGTGGTCTTGCTTCTCTCTGGCAAGGCCACCCCACCCCCACCCTCTCCCTCAGCGCGCAGGGCCCAGCAGGGGCGGGGGCAGCACCGGCTCAGCCAGTCTGGCCACGCTGGGCAGCCAGGCCTGTCATTACCCCTTCCTGGGCCAAGTGGGGGGGACGGCCGCAGGGCTGGCTGCCAGGCCACGGGGAGGGGGTTGGGGGGTGGCGACCCGCTCAGCCCAGTGCCTGGCCTCCACTTCTGAGCCCAGGGCCCGTGGCTTTCTAGGACCTGCGCTGGGCCCACTGGACCCCCGACAGGGTGGCCAGAAGATTCTCAGGGGACTGAGTGGGCCTTGATTCCACGTTTTCATGGGGCCCTCCCAGCGCCTCAGAGCAAAATGTTGTCCTCATCCTTCCCCGGATGAGGAGGGGGGTTGAGAGAGTTTAATTCTATTGCCTGATGTCACAGAATTGGTAGTGACAGAGCTGGGACTCAACGCAGGCCGCGCTGAGATCATTTCACATGAGAGCCATGAAGGGGCCCCCGAATTCTGCTCCAGATTCTCAGAGTCCCAGCCCAGGGCCCAGCCCTTCCAGCCAGGGCTGGGTCCACCTGCTGAAATACGCATCATTGCCTGGTGCCGAAATCCAACCGGGTCTGGAAGTGACCTCCTGTTTGCTGGAAGCCTCCAGGGGATCCTCCTTCTAGGACAATCCAGGGAGATGGCTTGGAAGTGACTCCATGACAAAACCTTTACACTCACAGAGAATTGACACCCCTTTGCATTTTATTGAACTTTGAATACATTTTTTTTTGTCTTTTTGCTATTTCTTGGGCCGCTCCCACGGCATATGGAGGTTCCCAGGCTAGAGGTCGAATCGGAGCTGTAGCCACAGGCCTACGCCAGAGCCACAGCAACTCGGGATCCGAGCCGCGTCTGCAACCTCCACCACAGCTCACGGCAACGCCGGATCGTTAACCCACTGAGCAAGGGCAGGGACCGAACCCGCAACCTCATGGTTCCTAGTCGGATTCGTTAACCATTGCGCCACGACGGGAACTCCCTTTAAATACATTTTTGACTAAATGGCCTTGTCTCTGGTTTAAAAAGCACAGGATCTTAACTTGTGTCTGGGCTGAGTGAATCCCTGCAAAAATATAAGTTTTGAACCAACTACCAGCTAGACTAATTTTTGAGCTGAGAGTGAGATTGCTTCTCTCTCTCTCTCTCTTTTTTTTTTTTTTTTCAAAAAAGCCACTTGAGAAGTTCCTGCTGTGGTTACAACAGAATTGGTGGCGTCTTGGGGCGCTGAGACGCAGGTTCGATCCCCAGCCTGGCACGGTGGGTTTAGGATCTGGGGTTGCCACAGCTGTGGCTTAGGTCGCAACTGAGGCTTGGGTATGATCTCTGGCTCAGGAACGCTATATGCCTCGGGCTAGCCAAAAAAGAAAGAAAGGCCACTTGATTTTCGAAACATCAAAATGTTATGTTTAGTGGGAGCGATTAGTTTAAGGTTGACACCAGCTGCCCCCAGGCTTGATCTTCCTGTTTCCAGAAGATGAGAAGTGAGGGTCCCTTGGCAGGGGTTTTGAGGACCTGCACAGGCCAGAAAAGGGCACAGAAGGCTCAGAAGGCAGCAGGACAGCTCAGAGTTGGATGGGAGACTTTATCTGCACCTTTTCTAGGGACAGGCAGAGAGGCAGGTACAAGGCACGGGTATGCGGGCGTGTGTGTGTGTGTGTGCATGTGTGCGTGTGCACGTGCTTTGGTCAAAGACTTTGCTGAGCCCTGGCTCCCATTTGGTGGGAGTGGAACAAGCGCTGAGGGGTTGCTGCTCTGTGACACAGACCTGACCCTTGCCGCCTCATGGTCCTAGTCTTTGCAGCTCACAGCATTTCACATCCTCAGGTTATTCCACATCTGTCTTAGATGGGGGAGGGGGCTAATGTCCTCAGTTTACACAGAGGGAACTTGAGGCTTGGAGATGGAGCCGACTTCCCCAAGGTCACAGGGCTGGTGAGATGGTTATGGGCAGGGATGGGCGAGCTGACCTAGTTGGGGAGAGGGCTGTCCTTGATAAAAACCACCGTGGGAGTTTCCGTTGTCGCTCAGCAGGTTAAGAATCTGACTAGTATCCATGAGGATGTGGGTCCGATCCCTGGTCCCACTCAGTGCATAAAGGGATCCGGCCTTGCTGTGAGCTGTAGTGTACATCACAGATGTGGCTTGGATCCCGAGTGGCTGTGACTGTGGTGTAGGCCAGCAACTGCAGCTCTGATTTGCCCCCTAGCCTGGGAACTACCATGTGCCGAAGGTATGGCCATAAAAAAACAAAAGGAACAAACAGAAACACCAACGTGGATGATACAATTCTATTGGCTTAAAATTAGACGGTGTATGTTGGGAGAGAGAAAAAGAAAGGCTACCCCTGCCCTCCCAAGCCCCTGAAGCAGAGGTGATGAATGGCAGACACATTGTAAAGTGAAAGGTTGTCTAAGTCACAGTGAAAGGTTGTCTAAGCTGTTGGGAGAGCCAGGCTCAGGGAGCCAGAGTGGGTGGAGGGAAAGAAAGCATTGCGGCTTTGCTGGTGTTTTTCCTGTGGCAGGTGGGTGGGGCCTAGCCAGTGTCTCCCTGCGTAAATGGGGGCATCAACAAATATCTCCTCAGCTCCACTCATGCAGAGAACTGCTCAGGGGCTCCCCGGCCATGCTCCAGCTCCTCCTTCACACCTGGGCACCCCCCAGCCCCACCTGTGCTCCCGCAGGCCTCCCCTGCCCCGGGCCTGCCCTTTGCTGGGGCCTACCTGCCCCTGCCCTCCCCCTAGCTCTCAGCCCTCCCCCGTCCCTGATGGGCTTGGCAGAGCCGGGCAGGGAAAGAGGGCTTTTCGTCACTTCTGTTGGGCCACAGGTGGAAAGTTCTAGGGCCTCGCCCTCCCCGACTCCTGCGTCTCCAAGTGCCAGTTGGCTGGGTCCCAGAACAAGAGCAGGAAGGAGTGGGGTAGGGGTGAGGCATCTGGCCAACTGGTCCATTCAGGGGGGCAGAAACCTCCCTGGAGGTCTGGCGGGAGGTGCCCGCTCCGTGCTGGACAAGCCTCTCCGTTTGCCAGCTCTCTCGTTTACGCATGCGTGCGAAGGCGGTGAGAGTCGGGCGTCTGCAATGAGGTCACGCGGGGCAGCCCTTACCGGCCATCTCCAAGGGTAGCTATCCCTGTTGCTCAGTCCACAGGCCCGCCTCCGTGCTGTTTCTCAAAGCCTTGTAAGGAAAACCCCGGGGAGGTGTGGTTCCCCCAGAAACCATCCCTGTTTGTGTTGGTGTGTGTGCCGGCGGGGGCGGCGGGGGTGGGGTGGGGTGGGGAGCAGCTGGGAACCCGGAGACCGCCTCCCGCCTCACTGAGCACCTAGGACACGTCGGCCCGGCCCTGCGTGGAGCTCTGAGGTTGACTAAGGCTTTGCTTCTGTTCTCTGGGAGTCCCCAGCCTCGTAGGGGAGACCGAGGTGTTTACAGTTCACCCCAATACAAGACCTCGGCTCCCCATCATGTCACAAGGGCCCTGCCAGCCCTGTGTTCCGCAGGCAGTCGGCAGCAGGCTTCAAACAGCCACCAGAAGGCTTCCACTCGGGTCACGCGCAGTGGACGATAGCTCTTTCTGGAAGCTCAAGGACCACCGACTGGGTTGGACTAGACACACAGTTGCCCGCGGCGGGGCGAGGTGGGGTGGGGGTGGGGCACCAGGCGCGTTGCTGGACACCGCTGGGGGCTCAGGGACCACGGGAGCCCTGCCTTTGGGATGAGCTCCAGCATCTGGGGAAGAGAGGGTGTGGGGCTCCTTTGATTCCCCCTTGGGTGAGCCTGGCCATTCTCAACCCCCTGGCCACAAGGACCCCCCCCCCCTTCCTGATCCTCGCCCCCCCACCCCCACCCGGCTTTCACCTCCATCCTGTTTGTGTGGAGACCTCTCAGGCCCTTGCTCAACTCAGTGTCTGTGCACAGCCCGGGGCTCAGGGACACCTGAGGCAGAGATTTCTGGCTCTTTTGCTTCAGCCCCTCCCCCACTACCCCCGGCTCTGGTCAGACTGGATTCCTCTGAATCTGTTCTGGTTCCCAGAACTTGCTGCCTTTCCACACCTCGGGCACCTTTGTCCTCATTGTTCCGTCCCCTTCACCTCGTCCCCCAGCCTTGCACAACTCCAGGTGGCCTGTCCTCGGTGATTTCTGCCATCAGAGTCCTCCTCAGCACAGGCCAAGAAGTTAGCGCCCCCTGGAGTTGTGCCAGGGAGCTCCCCCGGCCTGTTGAGCCCCTTTCCTGGAACCCCATCTGCTCTGAGCTCCCCCTCCCCTTCCAGGTCACAGGGGACTTTGCTCCCATCCTGCCTTTATCGGACGACGGTTTTGTGTGTCTTCACTGAGTAAACACCCATTTGCTGGGCTGAGGTCCCAGGGTCTGGCCACGGTTTGATCTCGGTGACCTCCCCAACCCAGTTTTGGCCAAACAGGCTCAGCTCTGGCAGGAACTGGTGGAAATGTCGGGGGGCGGGGGCTGGCAGCCTTCCTTCTTTCTTTGTCCGAAGGAGCATCACCTCCCAGACCCCTCCTCCAGCAGGGCTGGGAAGCCAGATGAAGGTGCCGAGGGATGGGGAGGGCAGGTGATGGACCCAGGAGCCCAGGCCCCCCAGCTCCTGGTTCCTTAAGCTGGACCCTCCCTGGTGAGGCGGATGCACGGATGGTGAGGCTCTTAATAGCCATTATCAGACCAGTGACTGATAAGCTGATAAGGACTCATTGCAGGGATCAGGGTACAGCTGCCCTCTGAAGTCCCCAGGGCTGCATCCTCAGATCCTCTCCCTGAGGGTCTCCGCTCCCACCCCCGCCCCCGCCATCCACCCACCCAAGCCTGGAATGATGGAGCCCCGGGGGTGGGGACCCTGGACCTCAGGTCCCGGACCTGAAGGCTCCCCTTCCGGCCCCCCAGGTATGTCCAGGTGCGTGTAGGCTGTGACTCAGTGTCTGTCTCCCGGGTGACTTCAGCATGGGCCTGGGGGCCGGGGGAAAGGGCAGTTTCCTCTGATACTGGCTCTCCAGGGTCATGACTCAGGGGCCCAGGGCTGGGGCCTTAAAGTGCCTTTGTTGGCAGGCTCAGGAATCTAGAGAAACTGGTCAGGGGGGCGGCTCCTGCGACTGAAACCCCTCCCTCGCCCCTCCCCCGCAGCACCATATAACCTCTCCACTCTGTGAGCAGGTGGCACTTTGGCGGCAGGAAGGAACTAGTCTGCGTGCGCTTGCTGGGCTTGTGCCTCTGACTCAGGAGAGACGCTTCAATCGGCTTTGCCTCCGGACTTGCGGTGAAAGGCCTCTCTTCGGACGCTGACTGGCCATCGGTGTTCAGGTGTCTGGACTCTTAACAGCCTCCAGGGCCGGACCCCACAGCCTTCCTTCCAGCTCCTAGACCCCAGCAGAGCCTGAGCCATGGCTTCCATGGGGCTGCAGGTGATGGGTATCGCCCTGGCCGTTCTGGGCTGGCTGGGGGCCATCCTGAGCTGCGCGCTGCCCATGTGGCGCGTCACGGCCTTCATCGGCAGCAACATCGTCACGTCGCAGACCATCTGGGAGGGCCTGTGGATGAACTGCGTGGTGCAGAGCACGGGCCAGATGCAGTGCAAGGTGTACGACTCGCTGCTGGCGCTGCCGCAGGACCTGCAGGCGGCCCGCGCCCTCATCGTCATCTGTATCATCCTGGCCGTGCTAGGTGTGCTGCTGTCGGTGGTGGGCGGCAAGTGCACCAACTGCGTGGATGATGAGAGCGCCAAGGCCAAGACCATGATCGTGGCCGGTGTGGTGTTCCTGCTGGCCGGCCTGCTGGTGATGGTGCCCGTGTCCTGGACCGCCCACAATGTCATCCGCGACTTCTACAACCCCCTGGTGGCCTCGGGCCAGAAGCGGGAGATGGGTGCCTCGCTCTACATCGGCTGGGCTGCCTCTGGCCTGCTGATGCTCGGTGGTGCCCTGCTTTGCTGCAACTGCCCACCCCGTACCGACAAGCCCTACTCAGCCAAGTACTCTGCCGCCCGCTCCGCCCCCGCCAGCAACTACGTGTAAGGTGCTACCGTTGATTCTTTTCCTTTCAGCTTGGTTTCTCCCTGGACTGCAATCTGTGACCCCAGAATGGCCCTGCCACGGGCCGCAGGCTGCCAGGGGCTGGGCAAGCAGGGACTGAGCCGGGCCGCTGGCCAGAGGCCCCTCAGCGCCTTCTGACCCTCTCGGACACCTTCCCAAGGCCACTTCCAATGCTAGCAAGGATGGATGGAAAGAGACTCCTGCGCTGCCCTCCTCTGAATGGCTGTGGATACTGGGGGCTGGCTCCTGCTGGCCAGGACAGCTCAGCCCTGACTTTGCGTGGGCTCTGCCTCTGAGTGGACCCTGTCTCCTCCTTTGACCTTCCCCACTGCCTCCGCCAGCATCCTCTGGGTGGGTCAGCCAGCACTTGGGCTGTGCCTTGCCCACAGAAACCTGTGGCCATGAGATCGGCTGCCTTGCTCACCCACCTGCCCGTGGAACACAGTCACCGGAGCGGTGTGGACAGACAGGTTTAGAGGGGAGGGGCAGAGGTGCTACAAACTGGTTTGGGTAGTGGTGGGGGAGGGGGCCACAGAGGCTGTCCAGGTGGCCCGCACCCCTTCCTGCCCCCACCCTGCCACCTCAGGGCTCTGCCTCTGCAACCTCAGCGGACGGATCCCGGGCCCCTCGGAGACTGGCCACCTCTGGAATCTTCCCCCCCTGCCAAGGTCATTGACTAGCCTGGGGAGGGCAGGGAGGACAGTCTTCCTCTGGCCCTCAGCCAGGAAGCCCTGGGGCTTTTCCGGCCTCCTGTGTGGTTTCTGTTTTGTAAGTTAAACTATTTGTCACGGTAATTGCTATTATTTTCTACAATAAATGGGACCTGTGCACAGGAAGAGAAGACTCCCGTATTGTTTCTGATTTCAGCTGTGGAGGTGGGTGGGGGTGGGGCTGGAGGCCTGGGCAGGGGGTTGGTAACGGCGGGGGAGGGGGGAGGGGGGTTGCAGGGAGGGGGAGGACCCCTGGGGTGGTGGCTAGGACAGGAATGCTTGCAAAACAGGTTTGGGGGAACTGTGAGAAATCTGGAAACGGGCCCCCAACCTTCAGAATCACTTTGTTCAAGGCCTTCAGGTGTCGGAGGGAAAAGCCCAGGACCCTGGTGAAGTGCTGGGGACCCTGGGAGGGAGGACAGAGGGAAAGAGCCAGCCCTGGGGGATAGGCCACCTGCCCTCCTCCATGTGGTCGGGGCAGTTAGGCTGGTCTGCTCAGCCCTCGGGTCCGGGCTCCCAGGCTTGGCTCAGGCTGTCCCTGCCCTCAGCCTGGAATGTCCCTTTTCTCTGCCCCTCCGAATCCTGCTAGTCCTGAAAGCCCAGCTCTGAGCCTCCTCCCCCACGAAGCCTTCCCCTGGCTCCCGCTTGGAGGAATTATCAGCCCTGTCCCCACCCCCAGATGCTGTGATGTGGACAGACACCAAGGCCCGTCCACCTGCCCAGCTCCAGGGCAGCCTCCAGCTGTGCCCTGAGCGCCTCCCCTCTGCCTTCCATCCCTTTCGAGATGAGCAGACCGAATCCTGGACACGCGAAAGTCTTTGGCCCAGACGCGAGAGTCCGAGAGTCAGAGGGAGAGGGCCGTCCACGCGGGGAGGGCTCATACAGTCACCCCTGAGGCCCCATCGTGCCGGCTCAGCGACATCCAGGGGTGGGGGCCCTCTGTGTTCTATTTCTTCTCACTTCTGTCCCCCACAGGGCAGAGGTCACGGGGGTGAGGAAAACAAAGAGCCAGAGTCCTGCTGCCCCTCTAGGGAGGCTCCTTTAATGGGCATGCGCAGGGTGGGAGGCGTGGTCCCGTTTTACAGGTGAAGCGGAGCAGGCCCAAGGACCCCCTGGCTGAGGCCGGCTGGGGGCTAGGCACTGGGCCTCACTCCCTCGGCCCAGGCTGCCTCCTGCTTGCGGTACAGGTAGACGACCCCAGAGATGAAGCCATCGCTGTCAGAAGTGCCAGGCCCCACCTCAAGCTTGGAGGTGGCCAGTTCCCACTGCTCCACAGGCCAGGCCACCAGGCGTTCCCACGCCCCGGCTTGCTCCAACCTGTCCAGGGTAGCCTCCAGTTCTTCTTTGTACCGAAGGTTGGATGGGTTCGTCCTGGTGGTCAGACATACCAGCCCACCTGGGGAGAGGGAGGACGGGGTGGGGGAGGGACAGGAGCGGGGGTGGGGGGAGGCAGTTGCTAGGTTGTCCCCTTCCTGCTCACATCCTCAAGGGCGGAGGTCCTTAAGCTTTGTCCCCAGGCCAGCCTTTCCCCTCTCCAAGCCCCTGGGGCTCATTGATTTCCTCCCCAGGAATACCCTCTGCTTCTTCAGCTTGATGGCTTATGTACCCTTTAAGGTCCAAGTGTCCTTTATACCGGCAATTACTGGCTGAATCCCCTTGACAGAGGGGGCTCCCTTCTCACCGCTAGCCCAGCCCCTCTGCTGGAGGATACGGTTGTGTCTGAATGCTCACAGGCTTTGGACCTTTGGCAAGTCCCTTCACCTCTTGGAGCCTCAGTTTCCCAGCTTGCAGCACAGGGATGGTTACCCTGTTCTTTGCAAGATGCGAGAGTATGAGAGTTAGAGGGAGGAAGGCCAGCACAGTCAGTCCTGGCACCCATGGTATGCCCAGTTAGAGCTTGGATACACTTAGGAGAGGCAGGTGCCTGGAAGGCTTCCTGGAAGAGGAGGTAAGGAGAAATAGGACGTTTCTGGCAGAGAGCTGCTTCTCACCTGGCTTGGCAACTCTCAGGAGCTCAGGTATGGCACTGCAGGGCACCTGGCCATCACTGAGGGCACCCACCATCAGTACCGCATCAAAGGTCCCTGTGGGGGGGTGGAGGTGCAGATCTGCTGTGGTGGTTTGTCTTCAGTGTGGCCTCAGACCACCCTGGAGGATGGTAGCCATATGGTGGGGCCTGGGTGGGGCCAGGCCTGCCACTGGTGTCTGTAGGACCCAGATCCCATGTGGGGATACGGCAGGTGGGGCCCTGGGCTGAGATCAGATCATGAGATGAAGGGCTCACACATCACAGAGGGCATCACACTGAGGCACGGGGAGGAGAGGGGCTCAGAAGGGGAATAGGGGCTCCATGTAGGAGGGGCTCATGGAAGGCTCAACAAGGGGGATGGAGCCTTGGGACAGGAAAGGGGTCAGAGCGGGCTTGTCAGGTGGGCTTGGTCAGAGGGTGGGCCTTGGTGTGTCAGGGGAAGAGTAGGGGAGGTACCTTCAGAGCTGGGCAGAGGCTCCTGACCCAGCGTGCAGAGGCTGAGGCGCTGGTAGAGGCCACGGGCCCGGGCCTGTTCCAGCATCCCCGGGCTCCCATCCACTCCATGAAGCTGGAGGAAGCCCCGAGCCTGCAGCTGGGGTGGGAGGACTTAAGTCACAGTCCATACCTGCCACCTCCCAGCTGGGTCCCTGCCCCTCAGGGAGGACAGTGGGCCCTGTGGTGGATGAAGGCCAAGTATTGGGGACCAGTGAGTCTGAGGAGGGGGGCAGAGATCTGGGCTAGGGGTAGGAGGAATTTTGAGCAAGTTGGGGCAAAAGCAAGGGGGCCAGGGTGGCCTCACCTCTACAGCCACCAGGCCAGTGCCACAGGCCACATCCAAGATCAGGGCAGCATGGGGTGGGCCCGGCAGGGCACGGGTGAGGCAATCCACTGCAAGGCGGGGGGCACGGTACTGCAGCATGGCCACATCCTGGGGACAGAGTATTGAGCCACCCACCACCGCGTGCTCCAGTGCTTGGGGGACCTCCTTGTGGGGTGGTGTAGGAGTCAGCCAGGCCAAGCGGTGTGCACTGAGGCCTCAGGACCTGCTGGGACTAACAATGGGTGAGGGCCTTCCTCTGCCAAGGGGCTGGTACCAGACGACAGCTCCCAGCCCACTGCTGGGGCCTTTCCTGTGGGCCTTGGCATTGCTCTCGGCTTGGTCCATAGTGACCCCTCAGCGGCACCTCTTCCAGGCAGCCCCAGGGTGGGCGGCTCCTGGTCCCTGATCTCTAGAGGCTGCCAATCTGGAGTGATGGGGCTGGTCAGAGGGCAGGGCCACTGAAGGTGGGCTAAAGAGGGGCCAGTCTGAGAGCAGACAGGACTGCAGGGTTGCAGTCATGTCTGACTTTGCTCACACACTGATCACCTTGGGATGGTGCAAGGCTTCCTATTCTGACTTTACAGATAGGAAAACTGAGGCCAGAGGAGCAGAGGGAGGCAGAGGTGAGGACCCGGCTGGTTTACCTGGTCATAGTCCTGGGCCCACTGGTCATAAAAGTGAAGCTTGCAGGTCAGATCGGTGATGCCATGCGAAGCCCCAACTCGTGCCCGCACCTCGGACAGTCTCCCGCCCTCCTCCAGAGCCATTCTCCTGTGGGGACATGGTCTCCATGTCTTGAGGCCCACCTCAATCTCCACCCCACCCATCATGCCCGGCAGAAAAAGCTGTCAGGACGCGGCCTCTCCAGGCCACCGGCAAAATGCAATCAAATTTCTTAGACAGGAACACTGAGCACCGCCGGGAGCGGTGTTCCCCGTAGTGGGAGGGAGGACCTGCCTCCAGTTCTCCACCCCGGCCTCGGTAAGCGGGCTTCCGGGACGGAAGGGACTCTAAGACCCTAGGGGCATCAGAACTCACAGCCAATCTGACCCGCCAGGGGGACCAGGGCGCCGGAACTCGGGGCGGGGCCTGTAGAGCTAGCCTGGTCCCGCCCCCACCTCCCTGATGATTGGCTTGCCACTAAGAGAAAATACCCAATCAAAGGAAAGCACTGGCAACCCGCCCCTCAGCCACCAGCCAATGAGTTCAAAGTTCTTGGCCCGCCTCCAGGCTGGAAAGATCCCAGAATCTTCTGAGTATCAGGGTTGAGAGGTTTCTGTCCCCTGCCGGCTCTGATGTACTTTATTCCTCCCCAAAACATGAGATTTTAGGCAGGATGAGCCTCAGAATTCCTGGGGGCCAAAGACCTAAGATCAGCTTTCGTTTTTAGAACCGCCACCAAGAACCATGCAATGCTGTCCAGTAGAACTTTCTTTGGTGATGAAATGTTTTATAATACACGCTATTCAAGTGGCTCTTGAGCATTTGAAATGTGTCTAGTGCTGCTGAAACCTAACACCTCAGAAGGGACTTGAACCCACGACCTCCCAGCTGAAGTCACACACACACACGGTCCGGTCTTACGGCTTAATGAAGCTCTGGTTCTTTTTTTTTTTTTTTTTGCTTTTTGCTTTTTGCTTTTTTTATGGCTGCATCTGTGGCATATGGACGTTCTCAGGCTAGGGGTAGAATTGGAGCTACAGCCACTGGTCTACATCACAGCCACAGCAACGCAGGATCCGAGCTGCATCTTCGACCTACACCACAGCTCACAGCAATGCCAGATCCTTAACCCACTGAGCAAGGCCAGGGATCGAACCCGCAACCTCATGGATCCTAGTTGGGTTCGTTATTGCTGAGCCATGAAGGGAACTCCCAAAGCTCTGGTTCTTTTTGTCTCTTGGCAGAAGGTATTCAAGGAGAGGCAGAATGATAGCTAAGAAGTAGATTTATTGAGAGAGACACACACTCCGTAGACAGAGTATGGGCCATCTCAGAAGGCAAGAGGTTGCCCCCCAGTACAGGGTGGTTAGTTTTTATGGGCTGGGTAATTTCATACACTAATAATTGGGGGAGTTGTCTATTTTGGAGACAGGAAGTTGGGCCCTGCCCCCTTCCTGTCTCACTGTTGAGGAGTGAATTTTAACACTTATTTAAGAAATCTGTGGCTAGTGGCCTCTGAATTGGACAGCACAGGGAGCCTTGCTACTCAAAGTATGGGCCACAGACTTGCAGCACCTGTGTTAGCATCGTTAACTTGAGTAGCTCCAGGGACAAGACTTAGGGAAGTTTGTTAGAAATGCAATTTTTTTTTTTTTTTTGGCAAGCCCATGGATTGCAAGCCGTGCCACAGCAGCGACCAGAGCCACAGCAGGGACAGCACTGGATCCTTAACCCCCTGATTCACTGTGGAACTCTAGAAATGCAAATTCTTGAGTCCCACCCCAGACCTTTTGAATCTGAATCAGATTGCTGGTGGGTGGGGTGGTAGTGAGGTCCAGGAACTTGCATTTTAGCTAACTCTTTGGGTGATATCTATGCAGCTGAAGTTTCAGAAGCATTAGCCTAGAACATCCTTGTAGAGGCTGGAAATGTGGGTGGGCAGACTTTGGGAGACTGTTGCAGTTATTCAGTAGGAGGCTGATGAGCAGGGTTCATGGTGCCAGGCAGAGGAGGGGAACCCAGGAAGAGGAGCAGGTTTGGGCAAAAAGGGTGTTAACGGTTTGGGAATGTTGCACTTGAGATATCTGTGAAGCGATCCAGGAGGCTGTTTGATGCCAGGGTCTTGAGCTCAGGAGAGAAGCCAGGCTGGAGATAGATTCAAGGTCTTGAGTACAACCTATGCTCATTGAATCATCTGGCACAGGTGAGATTACTCAGAGAAGAAAAAGAGGAGAGGAGAGGGCTCCGGATCCAGCTTGAGGACCTCCAACACTTCAGGTAGGTTAGGGATGTCCCTGGAGAGAGAGAACCGGGAATGGCTTCTCTTGACGTAAGAGAAGCCATTTTGGTCCAAGCCATTTTGTGATCTAAACCTGGCCACAGTGCTTGCCCTCGAATGGGTCTCAGTAATCAATGATCCCAAGGGAACAACGGAGTGCAGGGACAGAGAAAAGGCAGTCAAACTAGACAGCAGTGATAAAACAGAATCCTAGTTGGGAGTTCCTGTTGTGGCTCAGTGGTTAATATCCATGAGGACGCATGTTTGATCCCTGGCCTCGTTCAGTGGGTTAAGGACCTGGCGTTGCTGTGAGCTGTGGCGTAGGTCTCAGATGCGGCTTGGATCCCGCATTGCTATGGCTGTGGCCTAGGCTGGCAGATGAAGCTCCGATTCAACCCCTGGTCTGGGAACCTCCATATGCCTTGAGTGTGGCCCTAAAAAGACAAACAAGCAAACCAGAGTCCTAGTTTCTCCCGAGGGGATGGTAGATATAGAAGAGTCTGAGTTTGGCCGGAACCAAGCCCACCCACCCTCCAGGTGGAGGGTGGACTGATGAACTGACCCTCCTGCCTTCAGTCCACTGAACTTGGTTGGACTCTGTGGACCTTGGCCCCAATTTTATGCTGAATTCTCCTCTGCTCAAGCCCCTTCGTGAATATGCACAGACCCCTTAGCTTAAAATTTCCCCAGTTTTGCTGTTCAGGTCAGGGCTGCAGCCACTGGCCTACACCACAGCCACAGCAATGTGGGATCTGAGTCTCAGGTGCAACCCTAAAAAGACAAAAACAAAAACTGAAAAAAAGACTCAGAAAGAAACCGTGATTTTCCCCCTAACGGCCTGAAAAACATAGGTAGAGGAAGGGCCTTTTCCTGAAAGGGAGGTTTCTGCAAAGAATGAGAGCTGGGTGTGGTGGGGGGAATTCTAGGCTGAGCCTAGAGATCAGAGTCCACGCCTTGTCCCATTGTCTGCTTGGCCCAGCAACATTTGTTTACCAAACTTTTGCTCCTCTCTCTCTCCCTCAATTGCCTTTCTCCTTCTGCAAATTCCAGACCCCACCTCGGACCTCTTCCTGGGTCATTCGCTGAAGATGGTATTTAATGTTGGGGTTTTGGCCATTTTGGCAAGTCGCTCCGTTTTCCTGGTCTCTCCCACACATACATGCTCTTAAAAACATTGATTTTTCTCCTGGTTAGTGGCCTCACGTCAATTTAATTCTTAGCCAGAAGAACCTGGAAAGGGAGAGGAAATTTTTCCTCCCCCAAAACTGAGTACCCCGGCCAAGTTGATAATTAACCTCTCTCTCCAAACTTCTTCTCTTTCTCGGCCCCCACCTGTTCCCCTCAGGACTGAGGAGACGCAAAGAAAAGGGGGGAGGGCATGACCCCCCCCCCCCAGTACAAAAGCCCTCTGTTCGCCCGTTTCCTGTTACTGGGCTTTATTGTCCTAGACCTTCCGCAAGGGTATGAGGAACAAAGAAAGAGCAGTTAAGTGAGAAAAGGAGGGACAATAATTCCGTGATAAAACAGAGTCCTAGTTCCTCTTCAAGGGATAGTCGTAACCACCTGACACCTGACACGAACTAAGCTCCCCTCCCTGGTGACCACAGACCCGCAGCTGTAGCTCTGATGGGACCCCTAGCCTGGGAACCTCCATAGGCTACGGGTGTGGCCCTACAATGCAATAAATAAATGAATGAATAAATAAATAAATAACCCTTCCCTGAAAGCCAACGGGGAGCTTGGGCCTTTGGAGCACAAGCCTCCCGTTCTTCTGGGCTCTGCACGGAATGCTGTGCTTTCCTTCCCCAACCCCTGTCATTGCGTTTGACTTTGCCGTGTGTTGTGTGAGCAAAGCCAGGTTCGGTGTGGTAACACCCTGACACCAGCCAAGGTCCAAACGCAGACCTGACTTCGTCCAAAGCTCTATGGAGACCACGTGGTGAACCCACTGGGTTTTGCTATAAATAACAGAACACGTGCACGGCTGTGGCTTAAACGGAGAGGGAGCCACGGGTCTCAGACAGGAGGCTGAGACTGGGCAGTGTGGTCTGGGGCTCAGGCCATAAGGGACCCAGGCTCTTGTCCTCTTCCCTCTCTGCCACCTTTTGCATGGAGGCCTTTGTCCTCACGTCTGTCGCCTCGTCACGGCTGCTACACCTCCCAACAGGACAAAGGAAAAAGGGCACAAAGCTAGGCCAGCTGAGTCTGGTCCATCACAGAAGCCCCATCCTGTGAGTTCTGTTATCCTATTGGCCAGACCGGGTCACGTGGCCGCTCCTGACTCACCTCTGGAAAGGCGAGAGGGGGAGGGGAGGAGGCAGGGGATGGGGGCCAACTCAACTCGCTGGCATCTGAGCCTCATCTGCAGCCTCATGTTCCTCTTAGGCCAATTAATATTAATTGTGCAGCTACTGTTTGCCAGGTCCTGGGCGGGGCACCCGAGGCAGTCACAGATGTGAGTCAGAAGGAACCCCTTCTCCACCCTGTTCTGGGGGAGGAGGTGAGGGTGGCATGTCTTCCCCTGTTCAAGGCCTGGGCACCCTCCCCCTCCATGTCCAGGACCACTGACTGCTCTGTCTGGGATGGGGCTGGTTGGTTGCTATGATGTTGAGAAATGTCATGGGAAGTGACTGCTCAGGAAGGCGGGTGGCCTCGGTAAAGGCGGTTCTGGGGACTTTCCCTTGTGGCTCAGTGGTTAACCAACCTGACTAGGATCCGTGAGGATGTGGTTTGATCCCTCGCCTCGCTCAGTGGGTTAGGGATCTGGTGTTGTCATGAGCTGTGGTGTAGGTCGCAGACGCGGCTGGGATCTGGCATTGCTGTGGCTGTGGTGTAGGCCAGCGGCTCTGATTCAGCCCCTAGACTGGGAACCTCCATATGCTGCAGGTGCAGCCCTAAAAAGAAGGCGGTTCTGTTGGCGCATCAGAGGTGGCTTGGGTGGCTTCAGGACAGACTTTGATGGGGGAAGGGCCCTTGCGGGGTCTGCATATCTGCCCTCGTGGCCCCTCAGTGGTGTCCCGCTCTGCCTGGGGTCTGCACGGGTTGTGGGTGCCTCTAGCTCTGGTTCCATGGCCCTGGTGGAGAATCCGACTCGCCATGTATGACAAGGGCAGAAGCTGGTGGTTTTCGGACACTGTTCTTCCCCCGTGTGGAGCCAAGTCCTCTCAAACTTAACTTTCTCTACAACCCACTCCACTCCTTCCCTGAGCCCGGGAACCTGTTCTAGCCTCGAGGTGGGAGGCCTTTCTCTGACTCATCACATTTTTGTTTCCTCTAATCGTTCACCCCCCTTAGTTCCTAAGCCCTTTCTGTGTTTTTCTCTGCTGAAAAGCGATCTTCCCCTGGGGCCGTGGATTCCACTGGTCCCACAGCAGCAAAATGCGGAAAAGGGGTGGGGGAACAGAACACAGCGGTGGGGGGGCGGGGGAGGGAGAGGCAGGCGTTCCTGTGTCGAAGCTAATGTCCCAGCTCAGATGTAGAGGCCAAAGGCCAAGGGCCGCGAGTGGTGGGGAAGAGTCCAGAGTCATCCCGTGGCCAGAGCGAGGGGACAAAGCAGGGGGAACAACCGGGCAAGGCATGGCCAAGTGGAAAGTAACATAATGTCTTTTCTATCAAAGGACGTCTTGGTTACTTCATTTTGCTCCAGTTCCGGCTGCCTTCCCTCTTCTCCCAGTAACAATTTGTTTCAAATTAGCCAAAGGAGAGGAATGAGCGCCCTGACCTGACCCAGGGGAAGGGGACAGGTACATCGCCTGTGTTAGGGAGAAATAGGGAGGGTCTTTTCTTCTTTGCGCGTGCTTTTTGAGCACCCGCGTCCTCTGCAGGGGTAAAGAGCCTCCTTGAGATCTCCCTGGGTTCATGTGTCTCATTTTCCAACACTGACGATCCGAGCCATGTCCCCAACAGCCATGCCAGTGGGCATGAGTTCTGGGGGAAGGTAGGACTTTCAGGGCGCCCGGGCCTGAAGGAGGTGGTGCGCAAATATGAGGATAAGGGGGTCGGTCAGGCTGCTTCCGAATCCCCCAAAGGGTGTAAGTAGCAGGGTTGCTGCTTCCTCTGCCCAGAAGACCAGTAGTCAGCCGAGCAGAGGCAGGGCGTTCCAATTGCACCAAGGACCCAAACTCCAGAGTGTGCCAGGCCATGTGCTTGCTTTGTTAGCCCCTTCTGGGCACAGGATAGTGACAACTGCTCAGGCCTTTAAGTGTCCTCACAAAGCCCCAAGGCAGCTTGTCTCCTGGTCTCTCTCTCTTTCTTTGAGGGGGAGAAGGTTTTCCTGGAAGCCCCAGAGGCGGGGAAAGCCAGGTCTGGTACTTCCAGGCTCGGGTGTGGGAGGCAAGCCCAGCCTCCAGGAGGGAGGCCCGGGGAATGGCTGTTGGTCCAAGCTGGGTGCCAGCTCCCTGATGAGTTCCGATGGTGGGAGTGTCTGCAGGTGTAGCTGCTGCCTGTGCAGGACCCAGATCACCAGGCTGGGGACTTGGTTTCTGACCTTGAAGGAGCTACAGGGAGTTAGAGCATCAGAGCTGCATTTTACAAAGATGGTGAGAGTGGACTCGGTGGACTGCACCATCTGGTCCGAGGCTGTTGGGATTTTTTTTTTTTTTTTTTGTCTTTTTGCTATGTCTTGGGCCGCTCTGGCAGCATATGGAGGTTCCCAGGCTAGGGGTCAAATTGGAGCTGTAGCCACCGGCCTACGCCAGAGCATCAGCAATGCGGGATCCGAGCCGAGTCTGTGACCCACACCACAGCTCATGGCAGCGCCGGATCCTTAACCCACTGAACAAGGCCAGGGATGGAACATGGTTCCTAGTCGGGTTTGTTAACCACTGATCCACAACGGGAACTCCAAGGCTGTTGTGATTATTGAGCTGGCGTCCCGGGTGCGTCAGGGGCCGCCGTGGGGTCCATAGGGCGTGGGGTTTGGGGGATGAGGAGAGAGCAGCTGCCCTTCCTTCTGGCTCCCTCCTGCCAGGCCGCTGCTCTTTCCAGACTCCTCTGCTGCCTCCTCCCCGCCCTCTCCTCCACCGGTAAACATCGGAGAGCCTCCCCCTCCTGGGCCCGCCTTTCTTCTCCATCCACACTCACTTCCTAGGTGATCTCATCCAGTCCCGTGGGTTTAAGTGCTATTTATACACCAGTGGCTCCCCAGTGGGTGGCTGGCCCTGCCTCTTCTCTGAACCCTGGACCTGTGCACCTGCCATCTCTCTCCTTGGGGAGCCATGGGCCCAAGCCCAGCTTTCTCCCCACTCCCGGCCCCCTCCTCTCTACCCAGTCACCTGAACCACTAGGCATCCAGGGACTCAACCCAAACCAGTTTTCTTGCATCCCACGTTCTGTCTGGGGGCAAATCTCGTGGTTCCTCGGCCCCACTCCTGCCACTCTGGTCCCACCCACCTTCCCCTCTCGCCCAGCTGCACCCCTCCCCAGCCCTGCGCCTTCAAACTGGGCTTCCTGCCTCCCCCATACCCAGTTGTTTCCTCAAGCAGGTCCTATTATTATTTTTAAACTTCCTCTTTTTTTTTTCTTCTTTCTTTTCACGGCCAGCTTCGGTGACACATGGAGGTTCCCAGGCTAGAGGTTGAATAGGAGCTGCAGCTGCCAGCCTACGCCACAGCCATGTCCATGCCAGATCCGAGCCACGTCTGCAACCTATGCTACTACTTGTGGCAATGCTGGATCCTTAACCCACTGAGCGAGGCCAGGGACTGAACCAGCATCCTCATGGATACTGGCTGGCTTCTTAACCTGCTGAGCCACAAGAGGAACTCCTGTTTTTAAACTTCTTATGGGAAATTTCAAATACACAAAAGAAGAGATTAGTACAATAATCTTATGTGTTTATCACTCCATTTCAATGGTTAATGAAACAAGCCCAACCAGAATGACGTTCTCACCAAATGTATTTGATGAGTTTATTCTCCCACTTAAAACCTAAAATCCAATTCCTCACCAACCTCATCCTTAACCTCCTTCCTCACTCCGCCATCCTGGCCTCTGCTGATCCTGGAACACTCCACGTTGACCTCAGGGTTTTTTGCACTACTGGTTTTTTTTTTTTTTTTTTTGGCCTAGATGACTCTTCTTTTAGATTTTTGCTTGACTGGCTTGGTTTCAACTGTCAGGTATCCTCCACTCAGAATGAACAAACATTTTGCCCTCAGGGCTTCCGAATATTTGAAAATAGAAGAGAGCATTACAGACGATGCTGAAATTCCCTCTTTGTCCCCCCTCCATTAGCTGCCCCAAGGCACCTGCTACGATTGTAAATGGGCAGAGACCTTCTAGGTCTTGTGTTTTATAAGTATTTTCCCTATATATGAGTCCAGAACAACAGATAAGATTGCTTCATAGGCTTGAAAAAAATTGCACGAATGCTGTCATTCCACGGCTATGACTCTGTGACTTTCCCTCTTCACCTAACACTGCTTTTGAGATCTGTCCACGTCGACGCATTTTAACCACTGCTTAGTCATCCCTGAGACAGATACACCCAGTTTATGCATTCATTTCCCTCTTGGTGGACAAAATGCAGCCACACATGGTCATGTGAACATGTTTTTTTTCATTCACAGGTGGATGCCTCTGGAAGGAGTGCTTTTCGGACTGGGCTTTGCAACCCACCTAGTGAAAAACAATGCAATCAGTTGTGAAATAGAACGAGGAGAAAATAAGGCACACGTCGCACACAATGAGGGTAATTACTGCTTTGTTCACTTCGTGTTTCAGTTTCACATGTTTGAGTAACGGGCGGCTCTGAACACCGCACGCCTCACCATGCGTGGCTCTAGCCTCTGCAAACCAACATGGAACTGCTGGGTCAGGAAATGGGCCGTCTGATGTGCTGGTTGCCCCACAGACTCGCTAGTGCATGGTGTACGGTCAGAATTTTTTGGTTGTTGTTTTTGCAAATGAATATGAGAGAGGATCTCCCAGTGGTTTTAATTTGCATTTTCTTTGACGACCACCAACATCAAACATCTTTTCCTATGTTCATTGGCTCTTTGATTTTTCTCTTCGGTGAATTGCCTTTGCCTAGGTGTTCTACTGAGTCATTTGATTTTATCTTACTGATTTGTCGGCGTTCCTTAGATACTCTGTGTATTCTGGCTACCGGTCCTTGGATGGTTTCATAGGGTGCAAGCATTTCTTCCAGGCCGTCACCACCTTTTGGCTTTGTTCCTACTGTCTCTACACCAGATTCAGCAACAAGGAGATTATCAGGGCCTTAGGCCAGGGCAGTGGTGGTGGCAGTGGTGGTGACAGGCCCAGAAGCTACATGGCTGGTGACTGGTGGCCATGGTCAGGCTACAGGACTTTCCTGCACAACATGGTTGAAATGATCAAGGGACGGGGGCACTGACGAACCTGTGTTTTTCTTTTAATAAAAGTTGTATACACTTTGAGTTCCCATTGTGGCTCTGTGGGTTAAGAACCCAACTGTATCCATGAGGATGCGGGTTTGGCCTCGCTCGGTGGGTTAAGGCTCTGGCGTTGCCGCAAGCTACAGCCTCGGTTACAGATGTGGCTCGGATCCTGTGTTGCTGTGGCTGTGGTGGAGGCCGGCAGCAACAGCTCTAACTAGACCCCTAGCCTGGGAACCTCCATATGCCGCGGGTGTGGCCCTAAAAAGAAAAAAAAAAAAATTGTGTCCATTTAAGGTGTATACCTTGATGTTTCGATACACACGTACACGGTGAAATGAGCCCCTCCACCCAACGAATTCACATTTCTGTTGCCTCTACGTGGTTACTGTTTGTGTGTCTCAAGAAGATTTAATAAAACCTCTGCTCTTTGGAAATGTCAAGTATACAGTGGTGCATTGTTTGCTGTCACCAGGCTAGAATTAGATCTTTGTATCTCATTCATCTTTTATAACCGAAACTTTGTACCCTTTGATCAACAGTCACCTCATTCCCACAACCCCAGCCTCTGGCCACCACCACTCTGCTTTCTGTTTCTAAGAGGTCAGTGTTCAGGTTTTTTTTGTTTTGTTTTGTTTTCTAGGGCCGCACCCACAGCATATGGAGGCTCCCAGGCTAGGGGTCGAATCCGAGCTGTAGCCACCAGTCTACACCACAGCCAGAGCCCCGCCAGATCTGAGCCGCGTGTACACCCTACACCACAGTTCGTGGCAACCCGGGTTCCTTCACCCACGGAGCGAGGCCAGGGATGGAAGAAAACTGGGTCCTCATGGAGACTCGTCGGGTTTGTTTCAGCGGAGCCGCGAGGGGACCTCCTAAGAGTTCAGCTTTTTCAGATTCCATGTATCACTGAGGACATGTGGTGTTTCTTTTTCCGTGTGTTGCTTATTCCACTTAGCAAAATGTCCTCCAGTTCCAGCCGTGTTGTCACACGCTCGTATGTGGGAATGTAAATTAGTACAGCCGTTATGGAAAACAGGGTGGCGCTTCCTCCAAAAATTCAAAGCAGAACTGCCTTGGAGTTCCTGTAGTGTCAGTGAGGATGCAGGTTCCACCTCTGGCCTCACTCTGGGTGAAGGACCTGACATCGCTGCAAGATGTGGCTTGAACCTCGTGTTGTGGCTATGGTGTAGGCCAGCAGCTGCAGCTCCCATTCCACCCCTAGCCTGGGAACTTCCACATGTGGCGGGTGTGGCTGTAAAAAGGAAAAAAAATGAATGAAAACAGAACTACCTCAGGAACCAGCAGTCCTCCTTCTGGGTGTATATCCGAAGGACTTGAAATCAGGATGGGGAAAGTCACCTGCACTGCCATGGTCATTAATGTCCATGCCACTAATGTCATGGCAGCATTAGTCACAGCAGCCAAGACATGGAAACGCTCTGCATGTCCTTTGATGGATGGAGGAACTTTTTTTTTTTTTTTTGGTCTTTTTAGGGCCACACTTGCGGCATATGGAGGCTCCCAGGCTAGGGGTCGAATCGGAGCTGTAGCTGCCGCCCTACACCAGAGCCACAGCAACGTGGGATCAGAGCCGCGTCTTCAACCTGCACCAGAGCTCATGGCAACGCTGGATCCTTAACCCACTGAGCAAGGCCAGGGATCAAACCAGCAACCTCATGTTTCCTAGTCGGATTTGTTAACCACTGAGCCATGACGGGAACTTCAAGGAACATTTTCTTTAGGACACAAGGAGCAAGTAAGGAGGGAAGGAGTGGGGGTTGGGGTTGAAGGAGGCAGATCCCAGAGAGAGGGCTAGGTGAGCTGGCAGTAGACAAGGGTGCTAAGGGAGTTCCCATCGTGGCTCAGCGGTTAATGAACCTGACTTGCATCCATGAGGACGCAGGTTCGATCCCTGGCCTTGCTCAGTGGGTTAAGGATCTGGCGGCATGAGCTGTGGTGTAGGACGAAGATGGGGCTCGGATCCTGTGTTGCTGTGGCTGTGGCGTAGGCCAGTGACTACAGCTTTGATTGGACCTCCTGCCTGGGACCTCCATATGCCGCAGGTGTGGCCCTAAAAAGAGAGAAAGAAAACAAGGGTGCTAAACAAGGTGTTTGGCTCTGAAAACACTGATCAATAAATGACTTGGTGAAAATTATATTTCCCATTGTTGTTTTTCTCACATGTTGGTTTTTGCACCATGCAGATGTGACTTTGTAATCTGTTGCAGGCATTGGGGCATTCCCCCAGCCCCCGTTTATACAAATTTTTATTTGGGGGGATGACTAATGTTTTTGAACAATGGGATGGTTCGGCGACTTTCTATCCTCTTAAAGAACACTTTTTAAAAGCATTTTTATGTGAAAAAATTAGAATTAATTTTAAGGTTGCAATGACCCTTTTTTGTATGGTTGTTTTTTGTTTTTTTTGTTTTGTTTTGTTTGTTTTTGAATTTCACAAGTGAGTCTTGGGCTCCAAGTGAATTGCCTGAAAGTGGTTTGGCTGGAATGGATATTTCCACATGTTGATTTATGAATTAATGAGATGTGTGCCCTCAGGGGTGATTACTTTCAAGAAATTTGCGCATATTTTAAAGCAATGTTGTCAAGCTTGTAGCTTATTTATTTATTTATTTATTTATTTAAATTCTTGAGTTCTGGAGTTCTCATTGTGGTGCAGCAGAAACGAATCCAACTAGTAACCATGAGGATGTGCGTTCGATTCCTGGCCTCACTCAGTGGGTTAAGGATCTGGTGTTTCCAGTGAAACTGTGGTGGGATACTGTGTTGCTGTGGTGTAGGCTGGTAGCTGCAGCTCTGATTCCACTGCTGGCTTGGAATGAGAAATTCCATGTGCTGCAGGTGCAGCCCTAAAAAGACACACCCCTCTCCTGAAAAAATCTTGAGTTATCTTCTCATCTTCAGACACTGACTTCACTCACCTACCAGCCCCCAGGCACTGGTATGTGGCCAGGGACTGCGCAAAGCCCTCCCAGACACTATTTCAGCGACTCCTCCCCACCACCTCACCTGGCAGATTCTGTATACAAATTATATCCCACTTTTACAGATAAAGAAACTTGGGGGTGGGAACACAGATGTGTGGTTAAACGGCAGAGGTCAGTTCAATTCCCAGTCTGACTCCAAAACCTTTTCCCTTAATCAGGATAGGGTCCTCAGCTTTCCTCCTTCTCCTGCTCTTTTTTGCATGAAAGTGGTTTCAGTCAAGCTATCTTTAGAAAGAAAAAATGCAAGCTTCAGTGTTCCCCTGTGGTGCAGCAGGTTAAGGACCTGCCCTCCCTCCAGTGTTTGCACGGGTTCGATTCCGGGGTGGGGCACTTCCACGTGGGCGTGGCCCAAAACCCAAGTTCCAATAAGTTTGACGACATCCTTATTTTTGTGTACTTCTGGAAGAAAAAAGATTTGAAATAAAGCGACGTTTTAATATTGAAACGGAAAAAAAAAAAAAAAGAATATCAGACCAGAACATTTCACGGTGGTTTCGCCTTTAGCCACCCAGGGACCTGCACCGGGCGAACGTCTCAAGATGACGCGTATTTGTTGTCGCAGGCTCAGAAAAGACAAAAATTAACGCCCGCCCGGAAAACTTTCCATCCATTTTCGCAGCGCGCTCAGGTGCGTCGGCCCCCGCGCCCCTGGTGTCTGCTGCCCCCAGGCGGTGGCGCCGCGATCCGGCACGCGCAGGGGAGCGCATCGGGGAGCCCCTGGGGCTGGGAGGAAGTTGAAGGCGGCCTTCCTACCTCTTTCGCCCCGGGTCCAGGACTGGGGAGGAGAATCCCTGCAGAGAGGGGCCAAAACTGGGGAATGGCGCCCTCTGGCGTTTAGGCAAGGCGGCGGCCGCGGATAACCAACCGGGTTATCCCACCTGGTCCTTCTTGTGGGCGGGGTGTATTGGCCGAGTCTACATAGTGCATGGATGGCCTTGAACCTATGTGTTGAGTAGGAATGAGAGAGGAGTAGAGGGTTTCTTACTGAGGGACCCAGGTTGGGGGTTCTTCTGCGGCAGTTTCTGCTGCCCTTATGTACAGCCTGACAGGGATCTCAGGCCTTTCTCAATCATTTATTAATTCAACAAATATTTAGGCAGCTCCTGCTATGCACCATGCACTGTTCCAGGCACGGGGCACAGTAGCGAACAAGATTCACGGTGGTCCTGACCTTCAGCCCACCTCTGAAGGTCAGGAAGGAAGGAGATGGGATGACTCTGGGGGTTGTGGCCCCTGGGCCTGCACTGCATGGCTTGGGCTGCTATTCCCTGAGCTAGGTTGGGGGAGCCCCTGGGTTGATTTCACTTTCCAGGGAGGCCTCGCCTGTTACCAGATTTCCAGCACTCTGAGTGTCCCTCCATTCTGCGGTCTGGCAGCCACAGAGCCAGAGAGGCCTCTAGCTTAGGGGACCAAGAAGAGCACTCTGGTGAATCAGAGCCGAGCCTGGGACCTGGGCCTAATGGAGCTTGAGAGGTACCCTGAGGGGCAGCCCTGCAGGGGAAGGGGGCAGTGTGCCATCTCTAGCTCCCACCTGTTTTGTTTTGTTTTCTTTTTAGGGCTGCACCTGCAGCATATGGAAGTTCCCAGGCTAGGGGGTGAATCGCAGCTGCAGCTGCCCACCAACGCCACGGGATCCCTTAACCCACTGAGCAAGGCCAGAGATGGAACCCGCATCTTCATCTTCATGGATGGTAGTTGGGTTCTTAACCTGCTGAGCCACAACAGGAATGCTTAAAAAAAAAAAAAAAATAGGAGTTCCCGTCGTGGCACAGTGGTTGACGGATCCGACTAGGAACCATGAGGTTGCGGGTTCGATCCCTGCCCTTGCTCAGTGGGTTAAGGGTCCGGCGTTGCCGTGAGCTGTGGTGTAGGTTGCAGACGCGGCTCGGATCCCGTGTTGCTGTGGCTCTGGCGTAGGCCGGTGGCTACAGCTCCGATTGGACCCCTAGCCTGGGAATCTCCATATGCCGCAGGAGCGGCCCAAGAAGTAGCAAAAAGACCAAAAAAAAAAAAAAAGATGCTTGCTGGTGACTTTAAAAAAATTGTTTATTCCAGTTGATTTACAATGTTCTCAGACTGATTGGTTTAAAACTGCACTCCTGAGAGTCTGAAATTGCAATTAAGTTAGGTATTAAGTCTTGGTGGGGCTCAGCACAGGTGACTTCATTTGGGGCCTGTTGTTTCTTTTTAGCAATTCTCCCCCTTTGATCAAACTCTCAACTGAGAGATGTGATCAGAACTGAAGACACGACGACCCCTCACTTTGCTGCTCTGTAGTTCTCACAGCGTTTGTTGATGCTGCTTTTTTGCTGAGTCGGTGTGGTATTCACAGGTCACACCTCCAGGCACACAGTTTTTTTTTTTACTGGATCATTTGCTTTGTTCCGTTTTTGAAGTCCAGCCTTAGGGAGATTTGCTGGGTGATTAGTGGCTGTGAACAAGCATTTAAAGCTTTTGAGAGAATGCAGTGCACCAGGGATACAATTATAACTATAAGCAGGACAATTTTCCCTGTCAAGCATGTGTCCTCAGGAGCCGTGGGTCCCCAGGATCCAAACTAATCAAAATCCAATTAAGTCAAAGAAAGACCCCATTGGAGGAGTCACCTTTCCAAGCCAAATGCTTTGCTCAGTGACCTTATGAAACTGAGTTTCGGCTTCCCCAGAAGTGTTCATTCTGGGTGCATGCAGCAGGGGGGTTGGCCACAGACCTGCTCAGCCACAAGATAATCCTGTTATCAAGAACAACTTTGGCCAGAGTCTAAGGAGCTTTCCTGAGTAGCTAGTGTCTTAGCAACGGAATCTACAGTGTTTCGAGAGGTTTCTGATCAAATTCGCATTTGTATTTACTTCTAAGCCACGGGTCAGTCAGGTTTTTAGTGCATATGGCGTGAGAATCTGTTCTAAATTCCAGAGCTTCTTTCCTCAGCAATGGCCTGAGAGACAGAGCTGAAGGCATCATCTTTCCAGACCTAGGCCAGAGGAAAGGAAAGAAAGGGAAGAAGAGAGAGTTTCATGTTTAGTTAAAGTAGAAAATCTTGATCCCGTGTTTTGACGTCTGCTCTTCTCTTCCGAGACAGTTGGATTGGATGTCTCCAGTGTTTGCACAGGACCTACCAATTTTTGCAGCTTTTTGGCTTCTGAGGTCCCTGTTAGCCTTTATGGACCCAGTCCGGCTCAAGTTGGACTCAGTCCGACTCCAGCTGGTAACCACCAACAATCCCCATGGAACTTTGGACTGGGGAAAAGCATGGAACCAGCAGACCTCAGCAAATGAAGACAGCAGACTGCTTCCAAACAAATGGGAAACTACAGTGGCCATAGCAGTTGCCAATGTGGAATTTGGGGGAGGATTCCTGACAAATGGGAAACTGCAGACAAAACCACCAGCAGTTTCCCAACATGGAATCTGGGGAGAGAATCAAGGGCTGGGATTTCTAAACAAATGGGGGAACAGACTGGAAAGCCAATTAGACCGGGAGCTTGATACAAAGAGAGCAGGGCTCACAACCACGAGGAACTTACCCTGGGGCTCAGAAATGAACAGAAAGACCGAACCCAAAAAGGGGTTCGAGGCACCATACCTGTTTTTCCCATTGTCCCCGAAAACCATCAGAATTTCACTCTGGGTCCTACCACAGCCACCACATCTGTTAAAAACCCCAATTCAACTGCGTATGTTTGAAGATCTGATTTACTTTATTCAACCACTGATCACAGTCAGCCTCCCGGCCAGCAAGGAGAAAGATGCCCCGAGGAGCTGTACAAAGTGGCAGGCTTTCCTAGGCAGGAGGAGGGTGGGACAAAGACATGAAGAGGCTGCGTTATTTCAGGTCACCTGCCCTTAAAGGAAGGCAGGGGTCTTAGTCAGATTACTTTGCTAGTGCTGACCAGGAAATTCCTGGTGGATTGGCTTAAAATCCTATGCCCAAGAGGCTGAAATTACAATTAGGTTAAATATGAAGTCCAGGTGGAGCTTAGCACAAGTGACTCCATTTTGGGCCTGTTGTTTCTTTTTAAGAGGGGCTGTGGTGGGGGGCAAGCCAGAGAGAGAGGATGGAAAACAAATTGCAAATTCTGGTTTCAGCCCCCCCCCCATCCCACTCCAAGCAATCGGATTTTTCCCCAAACCTGCTCCTCCTCCATCCCCCACCTCTGTGGGCAGCACCTCCACCCACCCTTTGCCCAAGACTTCTGAGGTGCATCCCTGACTTCTGCCTCACCTCACCTTTCTTCCTTCAATCCTCTGTTGGGAAAAAATTCCCCACAGGTGTCCTGAGTTTATTCACAGGACTTGATGGCTCTTCATTTTGGGTGATCTTTCTAGGATCCAGTTATACCTTGGAAGGTATAACTTCTCCTCGTGCAAAGCACAGGCATGGTCCAGCATGATAACGTCTCTCTCGGGAGCAGAGGCAGGCTTGCTTACTGCCCATCAGAAAAGATTTGGGTTCCCTAAGCTCAGGGTTTCTCTTCCACAATATACCTCCTTCGGGTACAGGTACCTTCTACCCCTTTTTATGTCACCCTGTGGGATCTGGAACTCAAAGGACCAATGCAAAATACTTATACCCTAGTTTACTGCTAGTGCTGTAATGCATTGTCCATCATCTCTGACCCAGGAGTCTTGCGCCTTCTACCAGCATCCAAGATGCTCTTACAGGCTGACTGGTTAGCTTGCAAGGAGGGTACCATCTTGGACCTCTCACCACCTTTTTTTTTGGCCACGCCCACAGCATGCAGATGTTCCTGGGCCAGGGATCTAACCCTCACCACAGCAGTGACAGTGCTGGATCCTTAACATGCTGCACCACAAGGGAACTCCCCTTTCATCATTTGTGATGGCTTCTAACCCTTCCGTTCCATCGTCTACGCATCTCTGGCATCTGTCCACTTCAGCCCCATCATCTTGTGCCTAGAAGGTTAATTGTTGTGAGTTCCTATCTGATCCCCTCCTTGCTCCCCAAGACCCCTTCTCTGCCCTCGTCTAACTTCTTCCCTTGTAAAGTCCCCAGCGATCTCCAGCGCCTTGTTGCCTTGGGTCCTCAATGGCTCCTATCATTTGATAGAATATTCTGACCCATGTGGCCGTTGCTGACCTCACCACCTACCCCCTGTCTCACTTTATGACCTAGTACTACTGAGTTGTTAGAGCCGTGCTATTCCTGCCGCGGGACCATCCTTCCTACTCTCTTCTCTGGGAGACTCCTACCCATCCTTCAAAATTTAGTGCAAGGAGGCCTTTCCGAAGATCCAACGACCCCGCAGGGCCTTAATGTTGGAGACAGAGGTGGGGGGTGGGGGAGGGGCAAGGGCACAGGACAGAGCGGAGGGACTTTGCACGCTCCACCCTCCCGGACCCCAGCTATTGCTCAGGGAGGGGAAACAAATGGGTGAACAGGACTTGCCCTGGGCAAAGGTCACCTGCAACTTTCCAGGGACTCATTATGGACGGTTGCCATGTACAGCTGGGCAGATCGTATCCTGTCTTCGCGGAGGAAGGGCGTGAGACTGAAGTCGTCCTGTGTGTGAGGGCTGAGGGACCCTCTGCTCCCAGTGCCCTGCACTCACAGAGTCCTGCCACCAGAGGGCGTGCTTTTAAAAATTTTCCAAAAGGCCTGAGAGCAGCTTCCCTGAGCGTCTGCTGGGACCCAGGAAGGACAGCAGTGTAGCAAACGCTGTGATCAAGGTTCTGGATTCTCCCAGAATTCTAAGCCTTTGGCTCTGATCCATGGCTCCAGAAACCTCTCTGGGATGCTCCAGGCAGCCTGTGTGTGGCCCTGAGGGTCTTTCCCTTTGAGAATGCCTCTTTTCAGGACACTCTGAGGCCTTGATGTCTCCGTATTTTCTTTCCCCTGCCCTCCTCTAACTCAGTCTCAGAACCCACTGACCTGCCACTAAGATCAGAGGATAAAGGTCACAGCCGCACTGCTCTGCAGGGTGGGGACCAACCTTTAGCACAATTTGAGAAGAATGAATGGGGGGCTTGGGTCGGATGGAGCTTTCCACCTTGGGCAGCTGAGGCGTCCTTCTGCCTCCAAACCTTTTGTCACCTGCGGCCCCTGGGGGTAAAGATTTCTATTTCCCAGGTCTTTGATCCTTTGGGGTTTGGAAGGATACGGGGAGGTGCAGCACCCCTACGCTGCCTTGGCTGCCTGTGCTGGGCGGGCTGGGTTTGTGGCGGTCATGTCCCTGGGGTCAGCCTCCGGCCGGGAAGTCGCAGGTTGTGGAAGGCAAACGCCACAGTTTCTGCTCAGGGATGGGGCAGGAGGCAGTGAAGGGGAGCCTTTTGTGGCAACTGGTTTCCCGGGGTAACTTGGACCCCGCCCTGCGGTATCTGTGAGGTCACCTGCCTCTCTCTCCTGGAGGAGGAGAAGGACCAGACATGGAGGCTGCCCCTGGGGTCAGATCCAGCCTCTGGGGGACCCTGCTGGTGGTGCTGAAGCTCTCCATGCTGGTGAGTCGGGGTGGGGGCCACCGCAGAGCTGCTGGACCCTGCAGACCCGTCCCTGCTGGCGGGATGAGGTGGCTGCCTCCCTGCTGGTGTAGCCCCACAGCTCTGAGAAGCCCCAACTGCAAGCCCCGGTGCCGGAGTTTTCTCTATAGAGAAAAGTCCTGTGGGTTCAGCATTGTCTTTCCTGTGCAAAGGCTGACCATCGAGTCCACGGCTCCAAATTGCGACTCCTCTGCGGGCTGAGTTGGCAGAAAAGGGTCCCCCAGGGCAGAGAAAGGGGAGATGACACAGGACAGTGGAGACACCCTCACAGCTGGATTGGAATTTCAGCTGCTCCACTCTTTAGCTGTGTGACTTTGGGCAAATGACTCCACCTCTCTGAGCCTCTGTTGTCTCTCTCATAATGAATGTTAGAGGCTCCGGCGGGATATGATAGGTCTCTCTCCTCCCTGGTTTCAACATTATGAGCTGAGGGGTGGGTGTGTAGCTCCTGTTTCCTGCTTGCATTTTAATTCCTCTCGCAGCTGGACCCCCGCTCTCGCTTCCTTTCCCCTTGGCTCCTCCTGCCCTCGGAGGTGCACACAGCCAGGCCCGGGCTGCTGACGCTTAGGGGCTGGAGGCTTCAGGGCTCTGATGAGGGGCTGTTCGGCTCCAGGACCAGGTGAATCTTCGGTGACAGCCTCTTTCTCAGCCATGCCCACTCTTTCTCCCAGAGGGTAGAGTCATCACATCTGCCCTGTCACCCAGGACAGGGATCTTCTTGGGTCCCCCCCCTACAGCCCTCACAGTAGGCCAGTCATTAATTCTGTCACTGTCCCCCATGCCTCATGTCTCTCTGCCCCAACAGCATTGCCCTTTGCCCCCCGCTGCCTTCATGACATCAAGAGGCAACTGGTGTGAGAGAATCCTATGTGCTTAGAAGGAGGGAGTGCCCTGTGTTCAAATCCTGCAGGATTAGAGGGTCAAGGGGGACGGGCACGGCCATTCCTTGTATAACAATGACGATGGTGACAATGGTAAACCAACGGGCTTCAGTCTGGAGGTTTGTAAATAACCATTTAAACTCAGGGGAAAGAGTTCCCGCTGTGGCTCCGTGGTAACGAACCTGACTAGTATCCATGAGGATGTGGGTTTGATCCCTGGCCCTGCTCAGTGGCTTAAGGATCCAGCCTTGCCATGAACTGCAGTGTAGGTGGCAGAGGTGGCTGGGATCTGGCGTGGCTGTGGCTGCGGCGTAGCAGAATATGAAACACCCTTCTAAAGCTCCCTCCTGCCCATGGAGCCCTTCCGAACGGACCGATCAAGATCATTCGTGTTGGGGGGCAGGTGGAACTGAAGCCTTGAGAAGGGGAGGGCCTGGCCCCCACAACACACCTGGGACGGGCGGGTTCCTGCCGCAGGTGAGTGGCTCAGGCGATGGTTGTCTCTTTCTCCTCCTGCAGCTGGTCCAGAACCGGGTCCACCTCTACCACGTCCTGCTCCTCAAGATCACCCTCTTCAACCGCTGGCTGTCGGGGCTGAGCCAGGAGGCCCAGGGCTCCCACCCGCCCGCCAAGATCACAGCCTGCCCTGTGGGCCGGGCTCTGCGGGCTGGGCTGGCCCTGATAGAGGTTCCCAGGGGGCTGGTGCTTCGGGCACCCAGGCTGGCGTGGGCGGGCATGCTGGGCTGGGCCCGGGCCTTGGGCATGGCCCCGAAGCGGCTGGGTGCCTGGGAGCAGCTGGGTCTTTCCGCAGCCACCTGGACGGATGTGCTCCTGTCATGTGTGCACAGCCTGATGCTGGCTGCCTTGCTGCTGCTGCTGCTGATCTGGAGGTTGTGCCACAAAGCCCAGTGCTGCAGCCTGGGCCGGCTGCTCAGGAAGGTGAGTGGGTGGGGTGCGGGCTAGGCTGGGGAGGGCAGGCCTGGGGCCCTGGGCCCTGGGGGGCTGGCAAGCTGGCAGTGCAGCCTGTGAGCTCCTGGCGGCCACTTGCCCGGCCACTTGCCCCCTTTAGGCTCTGCTGGAGAACCGCGTGGTGCTGGGGTTACTGGCACCGCTGAAGCGTCTGTACTGGTGGGTGGAGAGCCTGACAGCGCTCACCTCCTGGCACCTGGCCTACCTCGTCACCTGGACCACCTGCCTCACCTGCCACCTGCTGCAGGCTGCCTTCGAGCACACGGTGCAGCTGGCGCAGGCCCAGGAGGCTGAGCCCCAGAAGGCCTCCTCAGGGCTCTTGCTTGAGTCCCTGCTGCCTGAGCCCCTGGCCCCTGAGGCTGGGCCGGTCCTGCCAGAGCCTGGAACTCCTGGAGAGTAAATGTGTCCCATGTGCCTCTCCTGTCTGGTCTGGCCTACGGTCTCCCTCTCCGTCCCTCCTCTGGACTGGGCGGGAGGGTGTGCTGGGTGCCTGTGTGCCTGCGTGCTCTAGGGCTGCCTCTGGGAAGGAAATTCCATTCTGTGAGCACCTGACTTATGCCTGATAAGCATCTCAGACACTTTACACATACAGTTGTGTTTCAGTCTCAGCAACACAGGTGTCCAGATGAGAAAACCGAGCCTCAGAATGTTGGACGTTCCCAAGGTCCCAGAGTGAGTCCGGGGAAGAGCCTGCACTGGACCCTCGGCTTTTTGTTTCCTAGAAGCCCTAACTTTATCTGGGTCCACACCCCTGCTGCTCAAGACTGTTGGTGCCCAAGGCTTTAGGGGCAATGCGTAGTTAGAGGCTCTGGCCTCTGGGAGGTGCCAGGGTCTCACATTTCAGAGATTTAGAAAATTCCTTTCAAAAAGTAGCTACTCCTGAGCCAGCACAGAACTAGCCCATACAACCACTTACACACTTGGCTACTCATTTCCCCACTCATTCATCCATCCATCCATCCATCCATCCCTCAGTCTGTCTACCCACCTACCTAGCCCTCCATCCACCTACTCACCCACATATTCCTCTCCTCCAGGGAGAGGGAAACACGCAGTGTCTCAGCTCTCACCGCAGCTGCCCAGGTCCTGCTTGGGGGGTGCTGATGTAGCCGTGTGTGTTCAGCCCCCAGTGGGTCAGATCCCCAGACGTCACCCTCCGGTGAGTGATTCCATGTGAGGAGGGCAAGGATTTCTTAGGAATTCGTGGTCACCCCTTCCTCCTTCCCAAGCCTGTGGGTGGCAGGAGCGTGAGAGGACATTGCAAAGAGCTCAGCCCTGCTTTCTCCTCCATTCTGCTTCCCAGGCAAGTGAGGCCCGGATCCCTGCCCTGCCTCTCATGTAAACCTGCAGATGGTCCAGGGCGGGTGTGGGGCAAACGTCCAGGCCCTTCTGCCCCTTTGGGCAGATGTCTGGAGAGCTCCCGCCTGGCTGGTCAGGCAGAACACCTGCTGGGGGAGGCCCTACAAGGTCCTGGTGATGGGGTAGTCATAACTGGGATTCTGGAACCCACACCACTCTGCATGTAGGGATGCTGAGGGCACAAGTGCATGAAGTTGGCCCACTGCTGAAGATGGGGCCTGGGGTGCATGGGAGGGAGGCCCCAGAGCAAGCCTGTGGAGCTGGATGGCTCTTGAGCTGCCGGGGACCCAGCTGGTTCTTGACAGGGCTGGCCTATGGGGTCTGGGGTGCTGGGAGGGAGCCAAGCAGGGAGGGGAGGTGGCAGGTGCCTGTGCACGAGGAGAGAGGAGGACAGAGGCCAAGATGGAGCTGGGGGATGGGCTGGAGGCTGGGACCAGCCATGAGGCTCTGGCAGTCCTGGACAGTGGGTAGGGGAGGGGTGTGGGGGGGGTGTGGGGGGGTGTGGTAGGGGGGTGGATGCAGGGGGTAGTTTTTCCTTCTACTAAAAATATATTATTTTTAATGACCAAAAGGACAGAAATGTTGGGAGTTCCCTTGGTGGCACAGCGGAAACAAATCCGACTAGGATCCACTAGGATGCCGGTTCAATCTTTGGCCTTGGTCAGTGGGTTGGGTCGGGGATCCTGCATTGCTGTGGCTGTGGGGTGGGCTGGCGGCTACAGCTCCGATTGGACCCCTAGCCTGGTAACGTCCACAGGCAGTGGGTACAGCCTAAAAAGCATAAAAAAACAACCACCCAGAAATGCTAAGGTAATAATGTTTCCTTCTCTGGTTCTAAGCTTCAGAGAAGCAGGGGCAACTGTGTGCAGTGGATCTTTCCAGCCACGATGCACATGCAAACCTGCACGCAGCACTGCCGTGCCCTGACAGGGAGCCAGTCACAGCGCGCCTCGCACTAAGCGAATTGCTCTTTGAATTTGACAGTACGCCTTCCATCTATTCCCAAGCCAACCCGCACGATGTCTTGACCTTTCTAGTGGCTACTTTGGGGCCTTCCAGGTCAGCTTTTGCTTCCGTTCTTTCTCTCAGTGTAGCTCTGAAGCATGGGAGGAGGTGGGTCTTGGAGGAACTGCCTGGGGAGGGGACAGGGGTAGGTTGGGAGGTTGTCCTTGCCCTGGGGAGCTCCTCTGACCAGCCGCGGGCCAGGCTCCACCCCTTCTGCACATCCCTGGGGGCCCGGAGCCACACAGGGAGTGAGCCTGCGCAGAAGGGACCAGGGCCAGAGCAGGAGCTGGGGGCGAAGAGGTTACTGGCCCAGCCAGACAGAGGGAGAGGGCCTCGTCTGGGCCCTGGACCTGGGGGTGGGGTGGAGCCAGGTGACCAGCGGGGGCTTAGGGACCTTGCTACCCTGGCCATGCCCACCTCCTCGGACACTTGGCACCTGGATCATTGGCTGTTGGTGATGATGCATCTGTAACTTGTAAAGGCCCAGCCTCTGCTCTCCACAGCAGGGCTCCGCAGGGAGCGCTCCCCGGGGGCCTGCCCTGGGCTAAGTGCCCACTTAGAAGACACCGTGAGATGGGAGTTCCCTTGTGGCTCAGCAGTTAATGAACCTGAGTGGACCCATGAGGATGTGTGTTCAAGCCCTGGCCTCGTTCAGTGGGTTAAGGATCTGGCGTTGCCGTGAGCTGCAGTGTAGGTCACAGACGCAGCTCAGTTCTGGTGTTGCTGTGGCTATGGTGTAGGCCGCCAGCTGTAGTTCCGATTCAACCCCTAGCCCAGGAACTTCTACATACTGTGGGTGTGGCCCTAAAAAGCAAAAAAAAAAAAAAAGAAGACACCATGAGAGAAGACCTTAAAGGCTTGAAGGCAGAGGAGCACTGGGAGCAGGCTGGAAGGCTTCCTGGAGGAAGGGGCAATTGAACCAGGCCTGGAAGAGAGGAACGGATGGCAGGCAGAGGGAGACACCCCGGCGCAGGCCTCACTCCTGCCCCTCGCTCTGAACTGTGTCAGGTTCCTCTCCTCTCTGTACCTGGGTTTCCTTAGCCATTGGTGCTGATTTCCGTCCAGGGTACTTCCCCGAAGTCTGCCCAGAGAAGCGTCCAGCCTGTGGAGTTGGGGTGGCGTTGAGCAGGGCGAAGCTGGTGAGAGGCGATGGCCCTCCCGCCTTGAGCCCAAGGCCAGAGAAGGGGGCCTGGGTTGGGGGCAGAAACTTGGGCTCTATGACTGTGCCCGGCCTCTCTCTGTGACCTTACATCAGACTGTCCCCTCTGGGCCTCAATTTCCAAGTCTGTGCCATGTCAGGTGACATGGACAGTCAGCATTCAAGGGACCTCCATGTCCTGGACGCCCTTGCTGGGAGCTGGTTGCGAGCTGGAGAGGAGGGGCCCCCATGTGCAGCTCTGTTGGCCAGGACCCTTCCATGCTGGGGTCTCGCTCCAGGAAGCTTATACTGCCAGCCCTGAGCGTAAGTCCTCCTGGGCCTTCCAAGGGCACGGGCATCTCAGGGCTGCAGCTTGGGAAGAAGGAAGGAGGCTGTGAACCACCCTTGGCTTCTCCCGACGTGCAGTGGGAAGATCAGAGGCCTTGAGATCAGACAGCCGCAGGTTCGAACCCTGGGCCTACCATCTCCCATCTGTGTGACCTCAAAGGAGTCCTTAACCCCATGAGCCTCAGTTTCCCTACCTGCGAACAGGTACAGCCTTGGCCTTGGGCCCCACAGGGCTGTCACGGGACCTGCGCATGAACAGAACCCACCCCAGGCCTGGTGTGGGAGGTTCTGGGGACTCCAGCTCCCTCTTCCCGGCCCGCAGCCCTCACAGGGTCTACGAGGACCTTGTCCCAAGGCTGAGAGGGAGGGCGGTCTGTCCGTCTGTCTCAGGCCTGTGAGCGTGGAGGGGCCCTGGCCCGATGGAGGAAAACCAGTGGGGGGCGGTGGGGAAGGAGGGCTGTGGGCAGGGTGGGGGGAACTGGCTGCAGGGCTGGCCAGCAGTTCCACGCAATCTGTCTGCTATGCAGTCCCGGGCCTGGCCTGTATTTATTTATGCGGAGCGTGTATTTATATCAGCCCCTTTCTCATTAATAGGGCAGGAAATGGCTGGAATTGTTACATACCTGGCGGCCCAGGGGTCCCGCTCGGCCAAGACACACAGGGTCCTGGCCGCCCAGCCACCCTTGTGAGGGGCCCCTTCCTCAGTCCCAGGCCTAAGTCCCCAGCCTTTCATTGACTCCCCCTCGCATGGAGCACCCCCATACTTCCGAGTCACACCACGAGCACCCAGCCCTGGGAGTGGGGCTCCTTCTCAGGCCTCTCTCTCTTCCCTGGCTCCTTACCACCACCCCCCCACCCCCGAGGAGGGCTGTCAAGGTGCATCCTGGAGGGTGCAGGTGAGTGGGCAGACCCCAGACGGAAGAGCGAGGGCACGGCAATGAGAGATCAGGGTTCCCTGGCCTGGGGATGGGATCCCAGAACCCTCGGGTGGAAGTGAGGGCACTTGAGGGGCCCTCCTCAGGCTTGGGCGTCATCCCAGGGCCCTGCTCCCCACCAAGCAGAGCTACACGTTGGCTTGGATGACCCTATAGCCCATGGGGGTGACTCTGTGCTTTCTACCCATCGGGGGCCCACAGGGTGGGGCTCACCCCCGTTTTGCCCTCTTGGCTACTGTGGCTAAACCAGACTTCCCTGCTCAGGGCCCAGCCGCCTGCTCCCCGGCCCTCATGCTGCACAGAATCAAGCCAGCGTCTCTCTCCAGGCTCCAGCCCTTGGGCGCGGGCCCCAGGTGGGGCTGCCAGAGCTGAGAGGCGCGGCCCCCTCCCCAGAGCGCTCGCCTGACATAACCTATTAGTGCTTCTCGCCTCAGCCAGCTCCCCGCACAAGCCTGCCCAGCCAGGCCAGACCATGCTGGTCCTGCTGACCCTGACCTGGGCTGCTTTGCTGGGCGGGCTGAGGAGGCGCCTGCGAGATGCCCAGCAGCCGTGCCTGCTCACCCCTCTCCTGGGTTGGGGCCCAGAGGCCTCCCCTAGGCTGGGATTCCCAGCAGCTGCCATGGTCAGGTGGGGCTGACCTCTGCCCTCTGCCCACCGTGGCCACCATCCCCTCCTGGTACAGAGTCCAGAGCTGGGGCCACTGTGAAGACGGGAGGACTGAGGCTTCGAGGGTGAGGGGCTTCCCTGAGGGCCTACCCTTGGCCCCCATCCTTGCCCTCCCAGCCCCACTTCTAGGGTCTGCTGGAAGGGGTGGGGGCAGGGGAGCCCCTGACCTTGAGGGGGGACAGACGCAGGGTCTCTGGGCTCCTCTAGGCTGTCCCACCATAAGGGGCAGATGAACTATGGGGGGAGGGGGAGGGTCAGGCCCCGGGAGGGTCCAGGGTCGCTGGTGAAGGCTTTCCCCAGACACCATGTTGAGCCCCCAGCCCACAAAGCACCAAGTCTGAGACCAAGCCCGGGCCAGGGGCTGGTCCCGGGTGCTCCTCCAGCCCTGCCTGGCTCCACCCAGGCTCCTCTGGGAGCTGCATCTCTGAGAAGGGGACACCGCATCCCACATGGGAGCTGTGGCAGGGGAGGAGCTCGCGCGCAGCCCTCATTCTGTGGGTGCTCTGTGAGCGCCTCTTTTCAGCTTGGTGGCTGAGGACCTGGGCTCGGAGGTCAGTGGCTGGTCAGTGCCCCTTGCCTAGCTGGGCTCCTGCTTCTCCACTCCTAATGGGGAGCAGCGCTCTTTGGAGGAGGAGGAGGAGGAGGAGGCTGAGGGGCAGGGCCTCCGAGATTCTTCTGGGGCTGGACTGTGTCCCCACAACCCAGTGTCCCTGCCTCGAAGGTCAGGGCAGTGGCTCCTCCCACTGCCCCACCAGGGCATCCAGGTCACTTGTGTGTGGGGCTGAGAGTATCTGCGCTGGGGTGGGGAGGGGCAGGCATTGGGCCATGAAGCCCCCTCCCCACCAAGCAGCCTGTGGTCCAGGGACCTCAGACCCTCTGCTCCCCTTGAGGGTTTGCATGGCTCTGGCTTGCTGGCCCTGGGCAGATTCCTGGGCTCTGTCCCTGCTCATAAAATGAAGAAGGAGCCTCTGGGCTCTGCGGTTCCAGCCAGGGTCAGAGGTGTTTTTGTTTGCTTGTTTCCTTTTTAGGGCAGCACCTGCAGCATATGGAAGTTCCCAGGCTGCAGGTGGAATCGGAGCCATAGCTGTCAGCCTACACCACAGCTCATGGCAACGTTGGATCCTTTAACCCACTGAGCAAGTCCAGGGATGGAACCCACATCCTCATGGATACTAGTTAGATTCTTAACCTACTGAGCCACAGCGGGAATTCCCAGAGTTTTTGTGAACCCTGAGGCCCTCTTGGCCCTGGGGCTGGGGGTCCTGGAGGGGCCGTGGGGAGGGAGGCCCGTTGGCCCAGCCCCCAAATGCTCAGGCCCCTGGGCCCCTGTGCTGCTGCTGAGCCTTGCTGCTCAAACCTCACGCATCTGGAGCTGTGTCCTGCCCCCACTCCAGGCCCACATCTGGAGCCCAAATCGGGCTAGCCAGCTAAACACGGAGCATCTAAGCCTCAAAGAGCCTGCTCCCAGGTTAATGAAGCCCATCTGGACCCCTTGCTGCTGCTCCGCCCTGTCTCCACAGCAGAACGCTGGCTGCACATCTGAAGGCCGGACCCTGTGGCCATCCCACCTCACCCCATGCCCAGCTTGGTCTGGAACTGGTGCTGCCTGGGGTCCCCTGCCCTGAGGTGAGAGTCTTGTGTGCAAAGGGATCCCTCTTCCTTTCTGGGTGTCATAGCTCATAGGGCTTCTCCCGGGGCTGCCTTGGGAATAGCTGAGATTTGACATAATGTAGACATATGTCCCCTGCCGGGAGTGGTGACAACTGCCACTCCACACCAACTCACCCAGCAGCCCTTGGCATTGCTTGAAAGAGCCTCTAGGACCCTGAGGATTGCCTGCCTGTCCCCCCCGACCCCCAACCCGGGATGCCTAGGGTGCTGCTGGGTGAACCACCCACCAGCCGAAGGTGGGATTTCATAGGGTCTCTGTCATGGAGCACAGCTCACACAATGGGCCCGCCTGTCACTTCCCTTCTACCCCCTTCTCTGCCAGTATCCGTGCCTGGCAGGATGGGGTTAGATGTCTCCCTGGAGGCCCTGGACTTGGAGAAGAGGACCTGGAAAAGCAGGTGGCCCAAGGGAACTCAGGAAAGTCTAGCTCAGGGCAAGGGGCTCCTGGGGCAAAGACATAGCATGAGGGAGGCAGGGCTGGAGGAAATTTTTGAGCTATGGGAACTGCCCAACAGTGGCCTGGACTGGTTCTTTCTCAATGTGTGTGGGGGGCATGACCCTTCTGACCTCTCCAAGGATGCGGGACCCTCACGAGTGAAAGCAGGTGGGAGTCTCAAGTCATTGTGGTAGTGAGCTCCCCGTCACAGGGGAGTCCAAGCTGGTAGGGCTGCTTACTATCAGGAAGATGGCAGAAGCTATTCTCATAAAGAGCCCAAAGCTGTTTTAGCTACCTTCTATCCCTATACATAAACCCTATAATTCTAAGCATCTAGGATTTTGAGGGGCCGCCTTCCCAGACTCTGAGCCTCCTGTCACAGGAGGCACAAACAGCCGTAGGGTAGAGGCCAGATATTTGGCAGGAGGATGGTGGGGAAGCAGGGGAGAAAGGCCCTGGGAACGCAGAGAAGTGCTGCCAGCCTGGGGCCTGGGGCTCAGGGCTTTGCTGTCTCCCCACCCAGAATGGCCTCAGCTCTGGTGCTGGACCAGCCTCTGAGGCCTGGGATGCGAGCACATGGGACGCCGATTCTGCATCCTGTGGTCAGGCTTTATCAGAGCATCACTGGCTCCAATTGAAAGGAATACTTTATGGCCGTAGCCTCCAGCCCGGAGGCCCTGGGAGCAACAGGCAGTTTCGACCACAGAGCTTCATGCTTCCTTCTGCACTTCCTTACCCATGGAAAATGTGAGTCAACAAACATGCAAGACGGAGACACAAATAAAACATAACGAGGGCGAACATTTATTGACTATTCACTATGGGCCAGATACCATCCTGAGGGCTTGTATTAACTCTTTCCAGCCTCCCTGGGATGAAGTACCTTTGGTATCACTAACCCATTTTACAGATGGGGAGCCTGAGGCTTAAGAACAACTCAGCCATTGTGTGGCTGAGCTGGGATTCAAACCTGACAGTCGGCCTCCAAAGTCTGTGTCCTTGACCGCTGCGCCTCACTGCCAGTCCCCAAGTGGGGTGGGTGGGGGAGACAGAGAGCAGCTGTAGAGGTGGTCAGGGCGGGGTGGGGGTCCTAGCAGCTGTAGAGGTGGTCAGGGCGGGGTGGGGGTCCTAGCAGCTGTAGAGGTGGTCAGGGCGGGGTGGGGGTCCTAGCCCCTGAGAAAGGGTGCAGCCGTCGCCAGCCCAGGAGGAGAGGCAGAACAGCTGAGTTACAGGAGCCATCCGGTCCCGTCTCCCAGGCCTTCCGAGGAGGTGTGGGGCATCCGAGGGCAGTCCCCTGCCTTGTCAAGCTTTCTAAGGTCAAACAGGGACAGGCTTTGCCAGGGTCTGAGCCAGTTCCCCTGGCTCCTCTGGAAGGCAGGAATCTGGGGCTGCCGGGGCTGTGAGGGTCAGGCTTGAGCCCACCTGCTCTGTGCCCAGTGTCCTGGAGAGACATCTTCTCCTCAGGTGGGGGCACTGCCTGCAAAGCCACTCAGAGCTTCCAGCAAGCAGGAGGAAAGGGCATACCAGGGCCCTGGGCATCACTTTTTTTTTTTTTTTGTCTTTTTAGGCATATGGAGGTTCCAGGCTAGTGGTCGAATCAGAGCTGCAGCTGCTGGCCTGCACCACAGCCACAGCAACACGGGATCTGAGCTGCATCTGTGACCTACACCACAGCTCACAGCAACACCAGATCCTTAACCCACTGGGTGAGGCCAGGGATCGAACCCACGTCCTCGTGGATACTAGTCGGGTTCATTACCACTGAGCCACGTTGGGAACTCCCCCTGGGCATCATCTTTGAAGAGCTCAAACCGACCTTCCTTGCTCCACTGGTACCTTCTAGCGGCATCTCCCACCAGAGCCCCTGGCACTCTTGGGCAGGAACATGGCAGCCACCCCCTCTGGGTGCTTCCTTTGTTCCAGGCACTGCGTGAGGACTTTGTAATATAATATCTCACTCAGTCCCCACACTAAGGAATGTGTTGTTATCATCCCTGTTTTACAGAGGAAGAAACCGCGGCTCAGAGAAGGTAAATCGCTTCTCTATGCAGCTGACAAGTGAGTCAAATCCAGGCCTACCTGCCCCCCTCCCTCAATGGGCCCTTAATTCCCACCCCTGCCAAGAGGCCTGGGAAGAAGTGCCCCCGCGCCCTGACTCCTGGGCTTGGGCCAGGCTTCCCAGAGCCCAGCCCAAAGCCCCCATTCCCCTAGGTGGGCTGGTTTCTGCTGCGCTCAGCCTGGCCTTTGGGCACCGGCTGGGGGCCAGTGAAGAAAACAATGGGAGAGAAAGGGAGTGGACATCCTCAGGACGAGAGAGAGGAGGGAAGCCAGGCCGACAGGGGGTTCTGGACAGGCTGGGTCCCCCGGTCCACGGGGCAGGGGGCAGTAGTGGGGCTTGGCATGTCCAGGCCATGCGTCCTGTGTGTGTCTGAGGTGGCCCAACCCTGTGTTGGGACTGAGGCGGGAAGGACCTGTGGTTTCAGGGGTCTTGGCTCCCTCTGGGGGACCCCGGTCTGGGGAGAAAGTGGAGGAGCCTCCTGGGAAGACCCGGATGAACTCGACTCTATGCTGCTGAGTTTGGCACGAGGAGGACGCTTGCTGATTCTGCCCTGACCACCGCTCCAAAGTGTCACCAAAACACTTTCCCCTTAAGCCCCACTGGGCAGACTGAGGATGCTGGGAGGAGGGGAGGTGGGCTCAGGGCCCCTGCCTCAGGCTGCCCTAAAGGCCCTGGCTCAGCCCCCAGGGGGCCCAGTTCCCCCGAAGGCTCACCAGGTGGATTTGGGTGGGGGGGCTCGCCCCTCCCCAGACTTTTGACATCCATTATTTTACTCGCCGGGGGAGACCCCATGTCAGTCGGAGCCCAGGACCCCTCTGCTGCCACTTGCCAAGGTCCCAAGGCCGGGACCCCTGGCTCTGTGTGCATCCTAGTCCCCAGGACCAGGTCTGTCTTAGCGTCCTGAGTGCCCAGGACTGGAGGCGGGTTCTCCAAGTGGCCTTTGAACACCTGTGACCCTGCAGCCTCGCTCACCGAGGGCCAACACCTTGACTCTCAGGATGGCAGCGTCCGGCCCTTCGTTGTCTAGGCGTCTAGGCTGAGCCCAGCTTTCCACCTGTGACTCCGGGCTGTCAGGTCAGCTGCTTCTGTCAGCTGGTCTGGGGGTCGCCGTGGCCGAGGGCTGTCTCCAGCCTCACCTAGGGGTGTCCCCGCCTTGCTGTCCATTCCAACAGCCGGTGGCCTCATCGCAGGTGCGGCTGTCCCTTTGGGAGCTGCTGTCCTGTGGGATCTGCTCTCTCCCCCCCCCCCCGGGGGGGGGGCCCTCAAGAGCAGCTCTCACCATTCACATCTGGGGGGAGGAGATTATAGTTAATAGACACCCATGGTGGTGGGGGCCTGCCTGCCTTCTTGCTCTGCCTAGGGGACCAGCTCCCCCTCTGTTTCCTTCCTCTGAGACAAGGATTGGAATGAAGGGTTCCGACCAGGCCCTCTATCCCCCAACACTGAGGGTGCCTCCTTGGTGCCAGGCCCTCAGGGCCAGGTGCTTGGGGTACATCCTTGCTGTGCTGTTAACAGGGTCTGGTGCCTTGGGTCACTCACGTTGTGGTCTGTGCACACAGGTCGGAGAAGAATTCCCGGACTCATAAGAGGGTGAAAAAGAAAGAAGACTTTATTGAGCATGGTGAGATGGAAAGAAAGTTTCTTGAGATAAAAGATGCTGCAAGCACCGCAGGACAACTTCCTGATGATCAAGAAGAGCCGACCATGAGCAGAGAGTGTCCTTATGTCTGTCTTTACAACCCAGGGAGAGGAGAGGTCTTGCGATACACCTGCTGAGCTGCTGATTGGTTGGAGAAAGAGGGATGCAGACGATACACTTGCTGGTTAGTTGCGGGCATACAATGCCCTAGAGGAGAGGGGTGAGAAGTGGACCGCATATCTTTCCTGGTTGGGGGTAGGAAGGAGCAGGCCAGGCCGTTCAAAATGAGAGGTGGGGGCCAGGATAAGGGTCTGGTCATTCTGGTCTTGGCCAGAGGCCAACTTCCATCTCCTTGTAGAGGCCTTGAAGCCCAACACAACACCTCACTTCCTGCCTCTGGCCTCAGTGTTCCCCTCCGAGCACTGGGGTTGGACTTGAGATGTTGATGGGCCTTCCAGCTCTTGCTGGAGTGAAGCCCACCTCTCGCCTTCGAGTCCAGTGCCTGTCACCCACCTGCACCCCTCAGGTGTGGGTGCCCCAACCAGTCCCCAGGCTGCGACCCTGGCAGTCTTTCTAGTCTCTAGCCTGGTGGGACTTGTCACCAACAACGAGAGCGTGTCTTCTTGCCTCACCCTCTCCCTCTCGTTGGGGGCCAGGCAGCAGGGAGCTTGTCCGGGAGTGGGTCCTCCCAGACAAACCAGGCCCGTCAACAAACAGGCGACCAAAACAACAAGATTACGAAACCCAGATTCAGGGAAAGAGGCCACTCCAAGCCTCTCTCCAGGACGGGGGGCCATGAAATTGGGCCAGGCCTATGGGTCAGAGCCGGCCTGGCCCGGACTATTTTTGTACTGTCTCGGGGGTGGGGGCTGATGAAATCCCAGCTGTGTTTCACCAAAACACTTTCCCCTTAAGCCCCGGCTCCATGTGGTGCGAATTCATTGTCACTTAACTCATCACTCAAGGCTCTGAGCCGCACCCCTCCCCCCTCCGGAGAAAGACAAAAACACACAGCCTCTGGCACGCGGGCGAGGTGGGCGTGAGGGGCTGTGACAAGCAGGCTGGCTGTCTTGACCTGAGCTGCCCCCGGCAGCGGCCCCTGCCTCTTCCCCTTCCTTCCACCTCAGCCTTGGGTTCCTCAAAGGCAGGCTGCTGTGTTGGGGTCACTGACGGCCCCCCACTGGATACGGGAAGCTGATGAGCCCCAAAGGTCTGCACACAGGAACACCTGGAGGTCCCCCCGAGGCAGGGGCACGTGCAGGTGTGTCTGTGCCAAGACGCAGGAGCATTGTCTGCTTTACCTTCAGCATTTGTTGGCTGGCACCTGGTGTCCTGCACCTGAGCCCTCTGGGCCTTAGGGGAGAATCAGACCGGCGGGGACAGTCCCTTGGGAGGGCGTTTAGTCTTCATCCAACGCTTTTACAAACTGAACTGACCCTGTGGCTTCCCGAGTCGGGTGGTCAAGGCCAAGAAGGCGTCTGGCAATGGGTCCCCTGGCCAGTCTCATGCACACCTGCACCTCGAGCCCTTATTTGAGCCGGCACGGGCACGCTGTTTCTCGGGATTCACTTCAGCTGGGGCAGAGCAGCCCCTGCCTGCCCTCTTCTTCCACGTTGGGTCTCTCTCTCTCCTCCTGGACTGTGGGCCTCTTCAGAGCAGGGTGGGAGCTGATTCACCCCATATCCCCAGTGCCCAGCCTGGGCCTTGGCCCTGAACTCAAGTGCAGCAAATGCTTGTTGAATGAATTAATACATTTCTCAAATCACATCAAAGGGCTATTTGCATTATCTTCAGGCCAGATTAATCCAGAGCCGCAGCTCTCCAGATAAATATTGACAATCTGGCTTTTGTATGTTCTGGTCGGGGACAGAGCTCCCATTCTGACTTGGGCAGGGAGGAAAGATTTGGTCCCTAGAGAGAGGTGACCCCTGAACTCTCTCTCACCACATCGGGGATGCTTGTGACCGCTTTTGCTCTGGTGACCTCTCTGCTGGGCCTCCCAGCTAGCTTTGGTTTCTGGCCCCCAGACCGAGGGGGCAGCAGGGTGGAGCTGCAGAATTTTGCTTTCCTGGGCAGGGTCAGGCAGTTCCTGAAGCAGCGGAGTTGTTTGGGTGCAAACATTTCCCTGTATTGTCCGGCTTCGGGAGGCAGCCAAAAGTCTAGGCAGGGGGAGGGAGCTGTAGCAGGATTTTTCTCCCCTCCACCCCTAAGAAGACTGGGGCCTTGAAGCACACAGGTGGGGGTTGGGGCAGGTCACTCCAGGCCCTGGGGGATGCAGAGGAACAAGGAGGAGACAGAATGGGGAGCCCGGCTGTGTTGGGCTAAGGAGTCAGGTGGATTGGTCTTCCTTTCAAGTCCAGCCAAAGGAGGAGGCTGTACCTGCCCCGGGGGATGCTGGGAGATGCCATCAATCCCTAGCAGGCTGGGTGTTCCAGCCCATCCGTGGTTTTCTCTTCCACTGCAGCAGATAGCCAGCCTCCCCTCCTGGCTAAGCTTTCCTCTCCTTGGAGGCTTTTGTTCAATGGCACTGTTTCCGGGGTTAATAGCTCCGAGGATGGGGCCTCCTGATCGAGCGAAAGATATTCATGCATCGTGTTATTTAAGTCTCAAAAAAAAAAAAATGCTTGAGTGGAGTTCCTCTCGTGGCTTAGCAGTTAACGATCCCAACTAGGATCCATGATGATACAGGTTTGATCCCTGGTCTTGCTCAGTGGGTTAAGGATCCGGTGTTGCTGTGAGCTGTGGTGTAGGCCGGCAGCTGCATCTCCGATTCGACCCCTAGCTTGGGAACTTCCATATGCCACGAGCACAGCCCTAAAATAGCCAAAAAAAAAAAAAAAAAAAGCCTGAGTTATAGATGGGGAAGCTGTGGCTCAGCTAGTTAGCTGCACGCTGGGAGAGCCCAGAGCCCTCTGCTGCTGTAAGGTCCCGATACTCAGACCACCTGCCTTTGTGGGTCTCCAGGGGCCCCCCACTCTCTGTCTTGGGGCCTTTTAACAAGTCGTGCCTCTGACTTTTGCATTTTCGTCCTGGAATATTCCAGAAAGAAGCTCCTCTGTGTCAAGATGGTGGCGGGCAATTCTGCATTTTGCATTTTGGACTTGCTTCCCAAGTGACACTCTGCGAATGCTGTTTTGGGAGAAACGTGGTTCTGGACTCGATAAGCTGGAGAAACACTGAATTTGACAAGGTCAGCGAGGCTCCTCTCTTGCAGGACTTCTTAGAGCCTTTCATTGTTAATAGGCACTTTGATCTATTAAGAAGAGGCTCTGGTGTTTTTTCATGCTTTTTTAATACTGGTGGACACCTCAGGGATTCTTGGACTTGAAATGTCAAGTCATCCAGCAGAGGTGGTGACCGTGGGTAAAGATGCTTCCTTTTTCATATCGAGTGGCAGATCACCTTCTTAACTCTTGATGAACTTGGCCACAGGAATCAAGCCAGTGTGGAAATCTGGCCTCACGATCTGCCCCCTCTTCCTGGCACGGAGTGGAGAGGAGCTGCTGAGTGGGCAGAACCAGGAGGCAAGGGCAGACCTCGTTCATCTCTCGAACTTTTTTTTTTAAATTTTGTTGTTGTTGCTATTTCTTGGGCCGCTCCCGCGGCATGTGGAGGTTCCCAGGCCAGGGGTCGAATTGGAGCTGTAGCCACCGGCCTACACCAGAGCCACAGCAACGAGGGATCCGAGCCGCGTCTGCGACCTACACCACAGCTCATGGCAACGCCAGATCCTTAACCCACTGAGCAAGGGCAGGGACCGATCCCGCAACCTCATGGTTCCTAGTCGGATTCGTTAACCACTGCGCCACGATGGGAACTCCCCATCTCTCGAACTTATTCTGAATGTGCGAGTCATGATTCGGTCAACTGTGACCAAGGCCGGGCAAGACCCAGGCAGTTGGGAAGCTGGGAGGATTTCACTCATGTTGGTGTGAAGTTCTGGGAAGGGTGATCCCAGCTTCAGGAGAGACCTGACTACTCCAAGGCCAGATTTTGAGATGAGTTACCAAGACTCAGAATATGCTGGGTGGAGTTCCCGCTGTGGCTCAGTGGGTTAACACGGCGAGCATCCAAGAGGATGTAGGTTTGATCCCTGGCCTCGCTCAGTGGGGTAAGGTTCCGGCATTGCTGTGAGCTGTGGCATAGGTCAGTCTCGGCTCAGATCTGGTGTTGTGATGCAGGCTGGCGGAATGGCTCCGATTTGACCCCTAGCCTGGGAACTTGCATATGCTGCGGGTGCAGCCCTAAAAAGACCCCCCCCCCAAAGAGAAGAACTTGCTGGGTTCTCACCATGTGCTCTCTGCCGCCCCCTGGCAGGCTCAGCTCTGCCTCAGATTCTGGGACCCAGCCTGACCTCCATTCAGGCATTTCTGATGGAGCCGAGTTCAGTGTCCTGGTGCCCGGTGTCCAATCTTATACCTTGGTTCTAATCACAGAAGCTCGGCTTTGCTCCCAGAGCCCCTCTTGTCAATTTTTTCCCACCATAAGAGTCTTGAACCCCAACCATGTGCTGGAGACCTTCTGGCCTGCCACTGAATGGCCTCAACTCTGCCCTCATCTCTGGCTCCCAGGTCCCATATTCCTGATGCTACATCCTGTTGACCTGCTGGACCCCTTCCTCCTGTCAGCACACGGGCTCCTCCTTGCCTCTGCCTGGGCCCCAGGCCCTCTGGTTGGGCATTTTGCCGGGAATGTTGTCTTAGCGCCCACGTCTTCTCGGAGAGAGACCAGCTGGTCAGTCCTTCCCTGTTCCGGGATACCGGCTCTTCTGGACACCAGCCAGGCAAGAAGGAACCCTTCTCCCCAAGACTGGGGATAAGACCAGGCCTCTTGAAACGCTTTCACTCACTTGCTCATTCACTGAATCACTTACAAATTCTATCAGCATTTGCGGGACTTTAGCAAGGTCACACTCTAAGTCAGCAGTTCTCTAAGGTGAGTAGGCAGGGCTTCTTAAGAAACTGATTGCTGATCTCATAGGTCTGGGGTGGGTGGCCATTCTAATAAGTTTCCAGGTGATAATGATGCTGTGGGTCTGGGGACCACACTTGGGGAGGGCGTGTCTAAGCCATGATCAGCTATCAAAGCTCACCTGCGGACGAGTTTATCAGGCCATTGAAACCAGAAGCTTCTTCCCACAAGGGAGGGCTGGACGGAGTGAGGCTGGAGAATAACCTGGGCCTGAGCTGGGAGAGGGGAGACAAACTGTAAGACAGACAGAAGCCTGGTAAGCTGGTCGGGGGCGCAGAGGGTGAGTCTGTTTCCTTCTCTGGCTGGGCCCGCCCTGGAGGCCAGGGTCCCGGGCAGGAGGGAGGCAAGCAGGCCCAGGAAGCCTGGGGCCAGGCTGAGCAGAGGCTGCAATTTGCTGTGGACCCAATGCACCTGACCCTGGGGTCTGGGAATGATGGCTGGACCGGTGCTGCCTGGCCAGCTGCCTGGCACATCTCCGTCCTCCCTCCCAGCCCCGATCTCCCTGAGCTCTCCTCGCTCGCTGGCTCTCCAGCGGGCCCATCCTGTCCGCTGGACCCTGGACAGCACATTCCTTCGTTCTGATCTTTTCCCAGCGGCTGCAAGTGCACGTTCTCACAGTGAGGCGAGAAGGGAGGCCAGAGCCTGGGGTGGTGCGGAAGGGGGCTCTGGCGGGCCTCCCCGGGGCCCTGGACCCGCATTCAGAGACCCGAGGGCACCCTGAAGGAGGAGGGGCTTCCCCAGTACCCAGCCAGCCCTGGGAACTTGGACCACTTCCTCCCCAACCCTGTGTCTCCTGCGATTATGCAAGGACCAGACACCGGGGGCCCCGTGCACAGCCACCCTCTGTAGAGTGTGGCCCCGGTCCAGCTGGCCCCGGGCATGGTCTGTTCCCACATGCCTTCCCTTCTGGAACAGGACCTCCCCTGGGTCAGGCCACCATTCCTGAAAGTCCCTGTGCTTTTAAGATGTGTGGGTTCAGCATCTCTTTCAGGATAGCCCTGCCCAGGCTTTCTTTCATCCTACCACGGTCACCTTGCACAGAGGCAGGCGGGTTGTGCCCCACCCTTCCGAAACGGGGACGGGTGCTGCCGGCCAGTGTGACACAATGTGTCAGTGGCCTGTACTGCCTTTCTCTTCCCCACACCTGGGTCACCTTAACATTCAGAGAGACCTGCTGCCCAGCCTGGCAGCAGAGAAGCTGGGAGCTCACATCCTGGTCTCCCTGGGGTCTTTCCTGGGCTATTTATGCTGCATCAGGCCTCTGCCTTGGGGTCAGGTTCAAGGTTTAATTTGGGGTTAGGATTAGTGCCGAGATCAGTTTGAGCTGGGCTCAGGCATCGGCCTGGGTTTCAGGTTGGAGGTAAGTCTGGGAGTCTGGAAGTTGGGGTTCAATTTAGTGTCAGGCTGTCTGGGGTCATGGTTGGGCCTAGGGTGGGTGACTGAGACAGGTGTGTGTCAAAAGCGATCCCTTGGAGTTCCCGTCGTGGCGCAGTGGTTAATGAATCCGACTGGGAACCATGAGGTTGCAGGTTTGATCCCTGGTCTTGCTCAGTGGGTTAAGGATCCATCAACTGACGTGAGCTGTGGTGTAGGTTGCAGACTCGGCTCGGATCCCGCGTTGCTGTGGCTTTGGCATAGGCCGGCGCTGCAGCTCTGATTGGACACCTAGCCTGGGAACCTCCATATGCCGCAGGAGTGGCCCTAGAAAAGACAAAAAAAAAAAAAGGTGATCCCTGTCCCCTCCCCAGCATCTCCCTGCCACCCCGCCACCACCGTGCCCCCACCACCGGCTGCTCCTGGGGCCAGAGGCAGAAAGGGGGCTGGGCCGGGCTTGGTGGCTGGAGAGGGCATCCAGTCCAGCTCTCTCCTCAGCAAAACGTGTCCTGATGTCTGGGCTGGGCCCAGGGACTCAGGGGCTCCCACATGGTCCCCCAGCCCTCCCTGGGCCTTGCTTTCCCTGTCTCAGAGGCTGCGTACTGGGGAGCTGGGCTGAGCTGCACTAATGTAGATCTGACAGCTTGGGCAGCTTTTGTCAAGAGGATCCTAGCGGGGAAGGTGGGCAGGGGAGGGGCAGGCAGGACGGCCCTTCCTGGGAGTCTGCTGGGGGAGGGCCTGTGACCAAGGAGGCCTCTACTGTCCCTTAGTGGCCTATAGTGTCATCTCTGTAGTTAGTCCAAGGGCCTCCTTCAATGTCGAGGAGCCTCTGCACCCCAAGTTTGGCTTAAATGTTAGGGCTCAGGACTGGGGTCAGTAAGAGTCCTGACGAGCCCAGATCAAGGCGCCGGACTCCAGATGCCCCAGCCCCTGACACCTGCCTAGTGAGTGGCACCTACCCTGCTCGGCAGCAGGCCCTCAAACGCCCCCACAGGTGCTCTGCAGGTAGGAGGGCAGGTCAGAAGGCGTGGTTGCCCTTGGCCTCTGGTCCCTCTCTTGCTTTCTCAGCTCGGCCCCTAATCTGGCCTCCTCCTGTCAAAGCCGCAGACACAAAAGAGAAGCCCCAATTGACGTCAGGCGAAGCGCCCACAGGGCCTCTGTCTCTCCCAGAAATTTGGCTCTGGTGCCCAGTGTGGATGTCTGTGGTTTTAAAAGGTGAAAGTGGCCCATAGCCCTGCTTCTGTGTCTCCATCAAAACCTGGCATGTTGGGCACTTTGGGGGAAGGTGGGCTCCAGGGTCGTGGTCCTAGACCAGAGCTGGGCTGGGTTGGGTGAGTCCCTTCCCCTCTCTGAGGTCCCCTCCCCCAGCCCCTCCCCCACGCCTGCTTCCCACTTACTCACCCAGCATCCCCTGCTCTCCTGCTGCCCGCAGCATCTCCGGCCCCAGCACTCCTGCCGCTTCTCCTTCCTCCCAGCTCTTCCCCACGGCCAAGGCCCTGATCTTCCAGATCCTTCTCATGCCAGTGCCCACTGCCCAGTCCCCCTCAGGGTGACCTGGCTCAAGGATCTCAGGGTGCCCCCTCCCTTTGGTGCCTCCCCACCCAGCCCCACACCAGCCCTGAGCTTTGCTGTCTCAGAACGGGTGAGGTCCTCCTTGAATCTGTTTTCGAGTATGCTTTGCTCCGCCTCGATGCGGATGTCTGAAACACCGTTCTCTGGGAATCATCCTGCGCTGTGAGCAGGGGCTGCTGGAAGGAGCCCGGGCAGCCAGATGGTCGCTGTGCTCTCGGTCAGCATGACCTGGTCCGGCCCCGGGGTGGCCCCTCCATGCGGCGATCTGATGGCCAGGCTCCCTCAGGGTCAGCACATGGTCATCAGGCTTGCGCTGGGCACCAGAGCCCCCCTTGACATCAAGAGGCCCACAGTCAAGGATGCATAGGGAGAGAAAAAGCCTCACTCTCCGACTCTCTCTCTGAGCCTTCTCGACTTCTGCTGCAGCCTCCTGGCCACTGCCAGGCTGTAGGATGACTCCTTCCGTGGGCCAGTGTTCCCCAGAGCCTGGTCAACCTGACCATGACCCTACCTTACTTAATCCCTCGGTTTCCTACCATTAATGGAATATGGTCCAAGCTGCTGACGCCGGCCACCCACACCCATCCTTTCCGTGCCTGTCCGTTCATCACTCCTCCAGTTCCTGCCAGGACTGTTCATACCTCGGAGCCTTTACTTGGTTCCTCCTCAGGGCTCGCATCCCACCTAAGCCAGGGGCAACCTGCACCTCTGCCCTCTCCAGGTACCCCACTAGAACTTGAGGGCGCCTAAGTATGGTCATTGTCTGGGAGCCCTGGGCTAGTCCTCTGAGCGCTGCGCCTTGTGTGTCTGAGCTGAGTGTGTAAATCACCGTGTAATTTGGCAAAAGCCAGCATCCTTTGTCCCACTGTATTCATGAGACCACTGAGGCCTGCAGAGGGGAAGGGACCATCCCCGGGTCACTAGGGCAGTGTAGCTCACCCTCTGATTCTTTGCAATTATCCTTTCGTGGATCTATTTCTGTCTCTACCTAGGGTCACCTGAGGGGCTCTACAGAGGACTGGACTGTTGGGGAGAACACCCCTTCAGAAGGCCTTCCCCCTCCTCCCCAATCCTCTAAGCCAGGGACTTGGGCTGCTGACTGGCTGCTGTAGCATTGGTGACCTGGCCTGGTACCCCTGACCCCCTCTTGCCTTTACTTTTATTGCCCTCTGCCCATGGGCAAGCCCTTGCCTTTTTTTTTTTTTTTAAGCCCCGGTTTCCATCTTTATAGAATGAAGGCATTGAACTTGCTGAATTTTTTTTTTTTTTTTTTTGGCTGTACCCATAGCATGAGGAAGTTCCTGGGTCAGGGATCAAACATCAAACCCGAGCCACAGCAGTGACAATGTCAGGTCCTTAAGCTGCTGAGCCACCAGGGAACTCCCTGAATTGGCTGATTTTTTGAGGCTCAGGCAGGTGGAGCCCAGGGTCTTGGTGGCCTCCTGCTGTCAGGACAAAGTGTAGCTAGAGGAACTCAGAATGGGAGGCAGCAGTCCTGGGTGAGAATCTGCATCAACCTCTCAATAACTGTGTGGCCTCGAGCAAATTCCACTCTGGGCCCTCGTTTATGAAGAAGTGGGGAAACCGGCCAGGCTTGGCTTCCTTCAGGGGTTATGAAGTGCGAGTGTGGCTCGGAAGGTGTTTGCTGAATTGAACAGCACCGTGCAGGTGGCTCCGCAGGTCCCAAGGCGCGCAAGCGCTCCTCCCAGGGCCTGGGAAGAGCGGATGATCCCCACGTGGCACCCTGCCGAGGGAACGTGGCAGGTGTCTGGATGCTGCGTCCCCAGGCGACTTGTACGGGCAGCGTTCCCCGTGGCTCATGCTCCGTTCCCAGCTGGTCCCACTGCTGGGCAGGCCCCCCTGGCCCCTGCCGATAGGAGGGGTGGGGGAGCCACCTGGCGCTGGCCCAGCCTGGCCGGCCTCCCACCCCATGTTTTGTTTGCAGAGTTTGGAATGTCCTGGGACGCCGAGCTGGGATCCCTGGGGAGACATCGGTGCCATCTCCTTGATCTCATCGCTGGACAGGTTTCTCCCTCATTCCGGCTTGGGACTCGGCAGGCTCCCAGCCCCAGCTGCTGCCAGTCCCACTCTGTCTGTCTGTCCCAGAGCTGGCAGCCAGGAGCCATGCAGCTGGGAGCCGGGGTCGCGGGGGGGGCCTTCCTGGAGAGGGGGGCAGTTCTCCCAGCCTGTCTGCTGTGGGCCCTGGGCATGCCTCGAACCCGTTCTCTGCAAACCCTTTCCAGCCGCATCTCTTCACAAACTCCTTTGCCCGTGACCTGGAGCCTGGAGCCTGGTGCCCGGAGGCCTGTTTGAATTGTGTTCTCAGGACCTAAGGGACTTGGGAGGGGGCAGAGCCAACCATCTGATTCGTGATCCCCTTAGCAGGGACTCTGGCTGTGCACACAGTGAGTTCCTGCTAAGAGCGTGGGGGGCATGGGTGTCAGGGATGTGAAAAGATGTGTGTGTGTGTGTGTGTGTGTATTTGCACGTGCATGGAGTCTTTTTGAGTTCCCAGTTTTAAGTATCCCTGGATTTGATTTATTGCAGGAAAAGTTTGGGGGAAGGACTCTAGGGAGGTCAGGGGTCTAGTTCAGGAAGGAGCCCATCCTTACCTGGATAGCTTGCACCTCTGTGTGGCTGGACATTCTATAACGCGCCTTGGTCTCACCTGCCCAGGTTGGGCCCACCTGACTGGCGAGAGGCCGATCCCGCCTGTAGACACGTGCAAGTGTGTGTGCGCGCGCGTGCACGTGTGAGTCATTCCTGAGCCCCGGGGTCAGGAAGGAGATCCACGCTTGTCTAGCCTGGGGACACGCCCTGTGTACTTAGCTCTCACCTGGCTGGGCGGTGGGGCCAAGGGCTCCCTGGTGGTCCCAAGAGGCATCCCCTCAGGGAAAACGCGCCCTGCACCGACCCCTGCGGTCTCTCCTAGGCTTGGGCCATCCCCGCCCCGATGTAGGTCAGCACCAGCCCCAGGCTTGGGTGAAGGCTCTTCTTTCCGCATCATTAATGAGGAGACTAAATAAGTCCGCCCCTCTGGCAGGCCCCCTAGCCCCCCGGGCAGCCTGGCTGGAGCTATTAATATTCCCCGTGTTTATGACCCCCCTGGCCCCGGCGACAGGCTCCCCTCGCTTAGCCGTTGGAATTAATTTTGTGAATCAGAAGGGGCTGGGGGGTGGGGGTGGGGCAGCCTGTTGGAATCCAGGACGATGACATCGCCACCTCCTCCTGCGGCGGGTCCCACTCACTAATTCTATAAAACAGTCACTGTGGCCAGCCCAGCCCGGGGCGGCCAGCCTAGCCGGGGCTGCCTCATACCTCTGCTATGCTCTCCCCCCGGGAGGGCGCTGGCCCAGGCCCCAGTGATTCAGGCCCCCTGACACCTTGCACTGATGTCAGTGGGAACAGAGGCCTCAGGCCCCGGGACCTTCTGGCCTGTCGCCTGGGCCCGCGCCCTGCACGGGGCTTGGCCCCCGGCTAGTGCCTCTCGTGACCTTCCCACGGACGAGGCCTGGCTGGGAGAGGAGGCCGGGCCAGACAGCCTCTCCCTCACACTGTCCCTTTTCTGAAAGCTGCCCGCACTGGCGCCGGGCCGTCCCCAGCCTCCCCGGGTTTCTTCGAGGACTGTTCTAAAATTAAGATGGGGGAATTCGGGGAATTTGTGAGCGAGTTCCCAGAGCACTGCGGCTGCCCTGGGGGCAAGGGTCCCTGGCTCTTCCCACCCTCCCCCAGTTCTCCTTGCTTTAATTGCCGAGATAGGCAGGTGCCCTTTGGGCAAACTCATCTGTGAAGGGCAGGCCAGGTGGCCCTCGCGCTGTACACCAGGGAAGGGATTTCCCCTGCCACCCCCACCAGGGCGGAGCCTTTCAGATCCCGCAGTCTCTGAAATCACTTGACATATGATTTGCAAATATTTTCTCCCATTCTGAGTTGTCGTTGCACTTTCTTCATAGCCTCCTTTGAAGCACAGCATTTCTTAATTTTAGTCAAGTCCAATTTGTCTATTTTTTCCTTGTGCTCTTGGTAGCATATCCAAGAAACCATTGCCAAATTCAAGGTCATGAAGATTTATCTCTATGTTTTCTTCGAAGAGTTTCATAGTTGTAGCTCTTACACTTAGGTCTTCAGTCTATTTTGGGTAAATTTTTGCATATGGTGTGAGGTTGGGGTCTATCCCATTACCCCAGCACCATTTGTTGGAAAAACTATTCTTTCCCCCATTGAATGGCCTTGGCAAAAATCAATTAACCATAAACGTAATGGTTTATTTCTCAATTCGACTCCACTGGTTGATATATCTCTATGGCAGCACTACAAGGTCTTGATTAGTGGAGTTTGTAGTCAGTTTTGAAAGCAGGAAATGTGTGTCTTTCGACTTTGTTCTTTTTCAAGACTGTTTTTACCATTTGAGATTCTTTGCATTTCCAATTAAATTTAGGATGAATTTTTTTTCTTTTCTTTTTTTTTTTGTCTTTTGTCTTTTTAGGGCCCCACCCACGACATATGGAGGGTCCCAGGCTTGGGGTCTAATCAGAGCTGTTGCTTCCGGCCTACGCCAGAGTCACAGCAACGCCAGATCCGAGCCTCATCTGCAACCTACAGCACAGCTCATGACAACGCTGGATTCTTAACCCACTGAGAGAGGCCAGGGATCAAACCTGCAACCTCATGGTTCCTAGTTGGATTCGTTTCCACTGCGCCACGATGGGAACCCGGAATTTTTTCATTTCTGCATTTCCTTTGGGATTCATTGGGATTTTGATGGGGATTATATTGAACCTATTCTTGGTAATATTGTCATCTTAACAATATTAAGTCTTCCAATCCATGAACATGAACTATCTTACCATATTTTTTAGATATTTAATTTCTTTCAATGTTTTCTGTGTAGTTTTGGGTGTACAAGGCTTGTGCTTCTTTTGTGAAATTTATCTGAACTTTTTATTCTTTCTCCCTCTATCATAAATGAAATTCTTTTCGAAATTTTTGAAGGGAGTCATTTAAAATCGGATTCAACATGAAGCATCAGCCGAAGCATCATTTACCACCACTTGTCAAGACCTTACTTGTGTAAAAAGTGAGACCTACCTGTGACCCTTTCGCCTAGATCAGTAGCTTCTCAGCATCTGACCTAGGACCCACTGCTGGGGCCCTGGCCACTTGGGGGACATTTTATCCTCATCCTGGGTTTCCCCGCCTCTAGTCTCCCTCTGCCCAGGCCAGCCTCCTCCCTGCTGCCCAAATGATTCTTCTAAATCTGATTCTGTCACTTTTCTGCTTGAAGCCTCTGGAGGCTCCCATCTTATCCAGGAGGAAACTGTGAAATCTTTGTCTTTCTATTTAAGCATCTTGATCCTTCATCGCCAGCTCTGTGCTGATAGCCCTTGGAGGTCTTCTCTACTGAGATGGCCCAGATGCTGCAAAGCCCTCAGATTCCGGAGAAGCTCAGGGATGGTGCCAGATCAGCACTTCCTCTGTTGTCTCCATCTCCACCTGCAGCATGGCCATCCTCCTGGCTTTCTAGACACATCCTCCTCCCTCCTTCAGTGCCCTCCGTGCTGTTACCAAATCCTATAGGTTTCACTTACTACACTCCCCTTGTGTCTCTCTTCTTCATGGCCACCAAATTTGGGCTTTAACCTGGCCTGCTCATAGACCATCAGAGCGATCTCTCTCTGACACGGATCCTCCCTCCTTCACACCTTTGCTAACCCGCCATGGCCTCCGGGGACAGGGCCTGGGTGCTGACATTCTGACCTTGCCCACCTCTGCCCTCTTCTCAGGCCTGCCTTGCACCTTCTGTGAGGTCCCCTGCAGACCTCCCGCATCTCCGCCAACTCCATGCTCTTGACAGCTCCTCACCCGGGGCCTACCTGCTCCTTAGGCCTGACTTGAAAACACTGCACCCGCACCTCCCAGGGGGAGTGATCCCTCCTTCCAGATGTCAACCATGGCATCCAGGACACTCTGTCTGTCTCCCTCCCTCAGCCAGGACCATGCTTGGTGTTCTTCCACCCCACAGAGCCTGGCATGGGCCTGGAACCGAGCAGCCATCAGCCAAGGTTTGCCAAATACTGAGAGGATGGGTAGAGTGCTTGGGGAGAAATGGAGCCGCAAGATGCTTTGGAAAAGGATGGATTTGGGGCCTCACAGTCCTGTTCATGTCTGAGTGCCGCGATGATCTGAGGAGTCGCTGGTGGTCTGTGGGGCAGGGCGCTGCTAAAGCCAGCATCCTTTGCCTCCATTGGATTCATGAGACGGCCGAGGTCTGGAGAGGCACAAGGGACCGTTCTGAGGCAGCTCTAGCTGCACCGGGAGGACTCTGGGCCCTGGGTGCTGAGAGAGGCTTTGCTTAGGTGTCCCCCACCCTCCCAATACCTCCCACTCTGGACTCACCTCTGCCAGCTGTGCCCCTCTCCACCCCCACAGCTGGGCTAAGGTCACCTCCACCTCCTCCCCTTCTTCTCACCCCTGTGTCTCTTCCAAACTGGCTCCCACCCTACTGCGCCATGGAGACCTCCTTGCTCATCAGTCTCAGGGGCTGAACAGGGGATGCAGAGCCCCCTCCCCGCCGCAACCCCCAGCTTCCCTCATCCTCAACATCTCTCCAGGACCAGGTCTGGGTCCTGGCGGCCCCCACCTCACAGCCTCCCTGTCCTGTGTGCTGCCACACAGTCTCTGCTGGGCCCTTCTCAGGCACTCAGCTTCTCCATGGCCAAGTGTTTCCACCACTTGACCAGACATTTCTCAATGGCAGGGACTCTGAGTTTTCTCAGAATCTCCAGAACCCAGCACAGGTCTGGCCCAGGAAGGGCTCAATAAATGGTTTAAAAAGGAATAATTTGGAAGTGGCTTCCTCTCCGCTTGCCCCTTATCCAGAGATGAGATACAATTTGTGGGACATGAGAGTAGCCTCCTGGAGCTCCTGTTGTGGTGCAGTGCAAGTGAATCGACTATATCCATGAGGATGTGGGTTCGATCCCTGGCCTCACTCAGTGGGTTAAGGATCTGGCATTGCTGTAAGCTGTGGTGTAGGTCATGGACATGGCTTGGGTCCCGCATGGCTGTGGCTGTGGTGTAGGCTGGCAGCCATAGCGCCGATGCTCCAATTGGAACCCTAGCCTGGGAAACGTCCATATGCTGTGGGTGTGGCCCTAAAAAGCAAAAAAAAAAAAAAAAAAAAAAAAGTAGCCTCCTAAGGAGGGTGCTCATGATTGGATTTTGGGGGGATGCTTGCCTTAGCCCCAAGGGAGGTCCTAGGACCTTCTGGGAGGCAGGACTGGATATGAGGAGCAGGTGCTGAGAACCCCCCCTCCTCTGGACTGTGAGCATCATGGATCCAATAGCAGGAGGCCCCCCACCTGATGTCCGGTACCTCTCCTGCCCTGGGGTCCTCTCTCTTCCCTGAGGGTCCTGCCTCTAGCCTCCTGCCCCCCAGCACTAGTTGCACAGCCTTTGCCTCCAAACATGCACGTTAGCCCCAGTCCCGTGGCGACCGTGTGGCTGGGAAGATGCTGCCTGCTGGGGTCTGAGCTCTGGGCCCTCAAGCTTGGTTCCCATTTCCGCCCCACGGCACCTCCTGCCAGCATCTAATCACTTCCATCTGCCCCACTGACTCACAGGGCTCCAGCTGTCAAGGTTTTAAACATTTCCAAATTCCTCCCCACCCTGTCCTTCTAGGCTGTTTCCCCTGCTTTGGCCCCCCAGTGGCACCCCCAAACCCTAACCAGCTACTCCTTCTCACATTGGCCACACTGAGGAGGGAAATGGGTGCCAGAGCCGGGCTTCTGTGAGAGGCTGAGCAGGAAGGGCCTCCAGACCTCTCTCCCCCATAGACGGCCCTAACAGCAGCAGGGGACATAGGAGCTGGAAAACCAGGGTCAAAGGAGCCAGCAGGACAACCTGTCTATTTTACAGATGGGGAAACTGAGGTCAAGAGCCAGTAGCAGAGCTGGATGTAGAACCCAGGCCTTGGGACCCTGGGCCAGGGCTCTCCTCCCTCTGCCGCCCCCTCCTCCTTCAACTCCCAGCTTTCCCTTTGGGCCATGAGAAAGGCAGCTTTAGCCCTGGCCCCACCCATTCCCCAGGGACCAGGGCTACTTGGTGACCAGGAAGGGTCTCTGCATGTCCCCACCCACCCTGGCTTCTTCCCAGCTGGCCTGGTCCTCTTGCTTTCCCCCAGGATAGCTCCTGAAGAAGTGTTTGTACCTAAACAGTATTTCCAGGGCAACTTGCATTCCTGGGGGGTGGGTGGTGAGAAGAGGGGGGTGGGGTCAGCTATGACGCCCCCCTGTGACCCACAGACCCTCTGGGTTTATGGGACTTGGGACCTGGGAGCCCGTCTCACCCTTGATCTCCAACTGAGCCCGAGGATGCCTTCCTAAACCCCTCTTCCCACCTGTTACAAAACAGCCTCTGTGGATGAACTGGGGAGAGGGGAGAGGGTCCAGAAGTTTCCTTGGCCTAAGGAGGCAGGGGATGACCCTGCAGTGAACAGCTCCAAGAGGTCCCCTCCTCCTCCTCCTGCTCCTCGGGGGACCCTCTCCCAGGCAGTCCCTGACTCCCTGCCTCTGTATGCCCTGCGACCTCTAAGATCAAATTCTACCCTCATGGCCACACCTGCCAGGCTGTGTGTGGCAGCGCCCCTCCACTTCTTCGGCCCTAACTTGCCCTTCTCCCTGCCACGCCTGCCACAATCCTGTTCCTGGAAAGGTCCCTCCACTCCCCACAGCCAAGTCTCTTTACTTGGCCCCCTCCTTCTAGCCCAGCTCAAGGATCATGCCCCCTCTTCCAGGCAGGCTCCCTTGGGCTGCCAGAGGGAGCTGAGCACTGCTCCAAGCGCTAGCTCACACTTGGAGCTGAGCCACTGTAGCCTGGGTCTCTGTGTGGGCAGTGACCTCGTTCTCAGCCTGTGTCACCTCCAGCCCCAGAGCAACGCCATGGCCTCAGAGTCCAAATAGGGCTTGGAGCCCAGAAGCTCTCTGCCTGAGCTGCCCAGGCCTTTGTGGAGATGTCCTCAGAGAGGGCCCAGACCTTGTGCCATTCTGGCCTGGAATTCCCTAGGCCCTGGATAGAGAGGGACATGGCAGGATAGTCAGGGCCAGGCAGGCAAGGGGACAGAGGGTATGGCCTAGAATGGGTGGCCCGGGAGAGCTGTGTGGGCAGAACTAGATAAGAGGGAGTAGGATGCCGAGGGAGGGAGGGCCTGTCTCTTGCTAAGCACACCCCACGAGAAGCCCCCCCATCACTAAGTCCCTTCTCCTCTGTCTGAGCCCCTTCCTCTCGCTGTCCACCTCCCTCTTATTAAGTCCTATCCTGACTGCATCCTCCCCCTGGCTCTGGGGCTGGCTTTGCCAGGCGTGTGCACTGGAGCTCCAAGCTGCAGGACGGCAGGCAGCCGGGGGCCCATCCAGGTCCTGGGGCGGTGGCCTCTTCCCAGAATCTGGCCTGGAGCGAGGCGCTTTCTGGGGAGACCTCCGGCTGCCTCCCCCTCCATGGCATGTTGGGAATGCAGCCCCTGCGTGTGCTGGCCCCCTCCGCTGTAGGAGGGGAGCTCAGTCCGGTGGACTTTTAAGGACTGGATGGGGAGTGAGCTCTGTCCCTGGCCCGGCTGAGCTGTCCTCGGATCTGGCCCCGTCTTGGAGGGGCTTGGCTGAGTGCCCTGATGGGGAGAGGTCTCAGATCAGGGACGGACCAGGGCGGAATCATGCCGGCTCTTGCTGGGCCTTGGTGCTGCCTTTGTCCCCACTCGGGTGGTGCTGAGGGCTGAGGGACCCCAGCCCCTGTCTAACAGGGGCTCTGGGCCTGGAACCCAGGCCTCTGGTTTGAACTGCCCGCCCTGAGCTGGGACCTCTGGGTGCTTCTCAGAGGGGCCTGAAGTCGACCAATGTTATGGTGCCGTGTCCCAGGGTCGGGCCCTTTCCTGACTTAGCCAATGGCTCTGTGTTTTATCGTCACTCCCATTTTATAGATGAGAACACTGACACTCAGACACATTCCGGATCTTGTCCACTGCCTCATGGCTGGTTGATGGCACAGCGAGGATTTCAACCCAGTCCTTTGTCTCTGGCCAACATGACGTGACACTTGAGGTCTCGCATCCGAACCTCGGGCCTCCCACCCCTGACAGGCCTGGCCCTTCTCCAGGGCCTGGGAATGGCCTCCCCAGCCCCCATCCTTTTTGGGCTGGTGTTGGGTCCCTGGTTCCCAGGCATGACCGCACTGTGGGGTTTGAGATCCCCCTGGTCCCAGGGCTCCAGGAAGGGTGACCTTGCCTGGGTCATCCTGGATCCTGGTGTTGCCCGGGGCAGGGAGGCCTTGACCAGGTGATCAGCTAGATCCTGGGCGTGAACGGACCCTTGAGGAAGCCTGTCGATGCCGGGATTCCTGTTCCTGCTGGAGGGCGCCGGTCCTCCCCCGTGGGCCACCGAGGTGATCCCTCCCAAGGTCAGCCAGCCCTCTCCCCGCCCCGCCACTCTGCTGTGTCTCAGCCATTTCCTGGAGGACCTGCAGCTGGACATGCGATGGAGGGACAGGATGGGCCTGCATTTGTGGTTTCCTGTGCCTGGGCCCTGCTGTCACCTGGGGTTACCTATGGCCAACAGAAGGAAAGAACTGTGGTGGATTTCAGGCCGGCTGTGTCTCTGCCAGGGGTCCGCCCAAATGTGGTCGCTGACCACAAGGACCCCCAGTGTAGGGTTACTGCCTGTGTTTTCCGGACAAGTGAAGCTGGCGTTGGAAAGGAGGGGTCATGTAAGGGCGCCCCCGGGATTAGGGGTGAGGACTGCTCTGGGATAGCCCCTGGAGCCCTGGAGAAGGAGGGGGAAGCCTTGCAACCCCGCCCTCGGGATAGGGGGGAGGGCTGCCCCTCACCAGATGCAAAAGGGCTGTCAGCCCTCCTGGCCTAGAGAGCCTCCTCCAAAGTCACCTTCCCAGGACCCCTACCTCCCTGACTGGTCCAGCCCGGGCCTCCTGCGCCAAGTCGGGAACTGTTTATACCTGTCCTTGGCACGGAAATTCCTCCAGGGCTCAGATGAGCCTGGGGGTGGTGGGGGACCTGGCAACTTCCTTCATCTCTTTTTCCTCTGGGTGGCCCATGGTCCCCGATTCTGCCCTCTCCTGTCACCAGTGAGAGAGAGATAAGACCTGGGGGTTCTGATCTGATGAGGGAGGCATAGCCCTGGTTTGGGATGATGGTCTGAGTGGGGGCAAGGCTCTGTCTTAGGACACTGGTCTCAATGTGTGTGTGTGTGTGTGTGTGTGTGTGTGTGTGTGTGTGTGTACGGAGCCATGGGAGGCTTCCTTTTAGGGAGACACAGTCTTGCTCTGAATGATGGTCTGAGGGTGGAGGCATGGCCCTGGGGAAGGCATGGGGGAGGATGCCGAAGTAGACTCGAGGAGAGACAGGCGGCAGCCGAGCGTGTCTGCTCCTTGACCGTCCAGGAGCAAGCTTTGGGCTCTCAGCCAAGCCTAGGGTCCGGGCAGTGGGGATGGAGTGGGCCAGGCTCCCACAGGGAGGGAGGACCGTGGGGTTGAAAGGGGCTCATGGAAGGAAAGAGGGTCCAGGGGTTGTGGCGAGCAGCCTCACTTGCCCCGGACTCCTGGCCTTTTTTCATTCCCTGGACACGGAGCAGGTGGCAGCCTTCCTTGAATGTCCCCGCCCCAGCCCCGCCGTCTGGGTCCCAGACGTGGCCTCGGCTTATGGGGCGATGTTCCCTCCCTGGCCAGCTTGGCGGCCACTTCAGACACACTCGTGCCTGGATGCCCCCCGCCTCGCCAAGGACAGAGAACAGTCTGCCTCCCCCAGCCCCAGCCGCCCCTGCCCTGCTAATCCCGAGCAATCGGCAGCGGGGCCAAGAATGTCTTGCATACTCTGGCGGGCAGGCTAGCCACGAAGCCTGCTGGAGGGGCATGAATCACGGCCCCCGCCTGCCAAGTGCTCACTTGGGACGTGTTCGAGGCTGGCTGTGCCCAGAGTTGATGGGGAAAAGGGAGGGAAGGAGAGCTGGCAGCTGGGATGGGCAGACAGCAATTTTAGGGGGAGCTGTCTGCTGGACCCATCCCTGGTGGCAACACAGAAATTATGTTATAGAATTTTAGAAGCCTGGAATCATGCAATATCGACTTCTCGGAATTCCACAGGCCTGAAATGCGAGATGCATGGAATGTCACATTTCACCCCCGCCCCGCGCCCCCGACAGCTCGTGGGCGCCAAGGCCCCATTCTGCAGGTGGGGAAGCGGAGGCTCCAAGAGGGCAGAGCGCTCTGCTCCAGGTCACGTGTGGAGTCAGAGTCGGGCTGAACTGACCCCAGGCCTCCTGCCTTCCATCTGAGGCCCTTTCCATCCCCCTATGGCAATGGCAAGCAGCATCTGTTCCAGCCCCCCTCCCGACACGTCCATGTACTCCAGGCTGATGGAGAGGCTGGGAGCAGCCGGGGGCATGGGTCCTGGAGGACCTCCTTCTCCTCCCACCCCTTCCCTGATGATTCCAAGCACATAAGCCACTCCCATGGAGACGCCTGCCTCCTTGTCTGCAACGTCCCCCTGCCCAGCTGGCCTTCCCCTCCCTTCTGTCCCCAGCATGGAAGGAGCCTCTCCGACGCCCCAGCCTGCTCCCACCATCTGTACCTGCTCGCGCACTTGTCCAAAAACTGCCTACTGAGTGCTTGGGGTCCTCCAGACACAGAGACCTCCCTGCAGTGCTCACCCTGCCCTCTGGTGTCTGGAAATGCTTCCTAGCCCTTAGCACGTCACGACACTTAGTTCTCTCTCATCTGGTGTTTTTTTTCGGTCTTTTTTTAAGGGCCCCACCCACGGCATATGGAGGTTCCCAGGCTAGGTGTCCAATCAGAGCTGCAGCCGCTAGCCTACACCACAGCCACAGCAATGCGGGATCTGAGCCACATCTGCAACCTACACCACAGCTTGTGGCAATGCCAGATCCTTAACCCACGGAGTGAGGACAGGGATGGAACCCGCAACCTCATGGATGCTAGTTCATTAACCATTGAGCCATGACAAGAAATCCAGTTCTCTCTCATCTTGGAATCAAAAAAGTCCCTCTCCAAGCTATCCTCCCTCTCGTCGCCCCCCAGCTTTCTCGCTTAATCCAGTCATAGTTAAGTTTCTTCAAAGCCTTATCTGCATTTCCTGAGCCCTATTTCCGCACTGCCCACCCGCTCCAGAACACTCTCCAGTCTGGCTTCTGTCCCCAGTCCTCCACGGACAGAGGGATGGATGCTGGAGCTCTTTTTGCTAAGGGCCACTGCCCCCCAACTCCGCTGCCCCCCAACGCCACCTGTCAAGAAGCTTCCACCCACCCTGGTCTCTTCAGTCCTCCCCCAGACCCTCCCTCTGACCTCCTCCTTGTGCTGCTGGTCAGCCCAGACCCATCTCTCTTCTTACCGTCCTCTTGCCCGGCCAGCAGCGGATGGGGCTGATGGATTGTCATAGTTCTCTGTGATCAGCTGGCCAGCCCAGCCCTCCCCGGGACTCCAGACTGGTATGTCCACAACCAAGTCGACACACCTGCCTGGGTGACCTACCAAGCCTCACATACAGCTGTCTGGGCTCCCTCGGCCCCGCTCCTCCCTAGGGCTCCCCCTTTCAGGGAAGGGCCCCCCCCACCTACCTGTTTCCTGGGTAGAGGTGCAGGCGTCACCTGAGACTCCCCTCTTTCCCTCACCCCCACCTGACTTGGTTCCATTGACAAAGTCAAGCCACACCATCCTGTGCCTTTGTTCTCTCGCTCCTGCTGTTCCCTTCATTCTGAGCTCATCTTATCTGGCTCAGACTGTTGCAACATCCGCACACTGGTGTCTGTGCCCCCGCCCCCCCGCTGGCCGTCCACAGGAAGCTGGAGGGAGCTCCTTCAAACGCAAACTTGACCGCACCACTCCCCAGTGCCACGCCCGTCAATGGCTCCCCGATGCCCGCAGGCCCCGCAGGCCCCTCTGTGGCCAGGTCCTTGACCATCCCTCCAGCCTGACCCCCCCTTCTTGTTCTGTCCACCACCAAGGGCCCATCACCCCCAACCAGGCCGTATCAATCCTTGCTTCTAATCTTCTCCCTGTCACCCCTTTCCTTTCTTGACAAGCCGTCTGCCCAAGTCGAAAGTCCTCCCAGGTGGTTTCCACGCTCCTGCGGCACCTGCACTTACCACGACGCAAATGCATCACTGCCTGGCTGTGTCCCCGCCCAGGTGTGAACTCTGAGGCCACGGCCACGCCCAGTCCTTCTGGCTCTTTCCACGGCCTGGACTAGAAGGTGTGCTCAACACCAGCTTACTGAACGAATGAATGAGCCCAGGGAGACCCTAGTCCTCTCCTCGGGGACCTCGCTGAGATGTTGCAATCTGAGGCCCCAGCTGCACTTGCGGCGCTGGGCACTGGCAGGTCTGAGTTCCGTGCATTTTTGCTGATGGCTGCTGTGTGGAAACTTATTCTCCTCTGGGATTTCTAACCCCACAGGAGAGGGACAGAGCCGGGTAGGTGCCTGGGAGCCGGGAGAGCTGGAAGCAGGGGCCGGGAGGAGCGGGTGGCATGGGATCATGGGCTCATGCCTGGGCTGGCACTGGCTCAGACTCTTGCGGACCAGGGACTTTGAGGATCTGGCTGGGGAGGGTGCCTGAGACCTGTCCCCCACCCTCTCCAGGCCTGTCCTGGAAGCCCAGGGTGGAGGAGCCAGTGGAGAAATGGAGTTTGTGCAACAGCATTCAATATGTTTGCAATAAAGGGGAAATGGAAAAAATGTTAATTTAATTTTGACAGTGCCCTGGGGACAACGCTCCTGGCTCTGAGCTCTCTGACTGCCACTCTGTCCAGCCCTGCTCTGGAGACTCCAGGGATCGAGGGAATGTCGGGGGGGAGGGGGAGATGGTCAGGACCCCCTCTCCCATGATGTCCCCCTACTCCCTGTCACTATGCCCACTCCACCCTCCACGGAACAGCCTGCTCAGGGCTTCGAGAGCCATGTGCCTTCAGGCTGAAGGAAGGCGGCTCATGAGGGAAGGGGAGACCAGTTGCTCACCGCATTTGCTTCCCAGAGGAGGGCCTGGGGCTCCAAAAAAGACCCTGAGCTGGGAAGTGCCAGCCTCTTCTGTCTTGAGCCTGCATCTCCCATACTCCCATCATCCCCATGTCTGCCTCAGAGCAGCAGTGGGGGCTGAGGTCTCAGGAGAGCTGGCTTCGGGAGCCAGCTCAGCTCCTCAGCAGCTGTGTGGCCTTTAGGCATTGCCTCCCCTCTCTGAGCCTCAGGTCCTCCCTGGGAATGGGGAGCGTCCCCTAGAAAGGAACACCCATCCCTGAGCCACTGGGTTGCAGTGCTAGTGCCTGAGTGACCGGCTACAGCAGGGCAGGGGACCTTTGGGTGGGACTTGGGGGGAAGGGACTCCCAGAGGCTCTGACTCGCACTGCCACCACTCAGAGTGCGAGGGGCTGGGATGCTCACCCTTTGGTTCCAGGGCTCTTGACCTCCCTACCTATTGGTTTCTGGGTGTCCCTCCACGTGTCACCTTTGAGGATGGGGGGCGGAGCAGCTCAGGGGTCAGATCCTTCTGGGGCTCTCGGGTGGTGGTGGCCAAGTCACCCCCAGCTGTCCTCATACCGATGTCACAGGTGCACTGATTTAGCTTCTCCAGAAAGCAGAGCTTGAGACGATGTGTTGGGGGCAGGTCTTTTATTTGGGAGAAGATCCCAGGAAGCACAGGTAAGGTGGGGAGGGGGACAGGGAAGGAGAAAAGCCAACATGAGCAGGCAGCCAGGGCTCCTCCACCCCCCTGGGGACCCTCTGAGATAGTGCTGCCCGACAGAACCCTCTGTCCTGATGGGGATGTTTGAAATTTATCCTGTCCAGTATGATAGCCAGTGGCTGCATGTGGGCTACTAGGTACTAGAAATGTGGCTGATGCGACTGAAGAAATGCATTTCCACTTTCATTTGCTCTGAATTAACTGCAGAGCGTTCCTGGGGAGGCCAGGGCACCTACCTGCTCTTTGGGGGCATCAAGTCCCCTGCATTTCTGGGTGGCACCCAGCAAGCTGCCTGGTGTCAGAGAGCCCCCAGGTAGAGAAGAAGAAAGAGGCAAGAGCTTGAGGTTGGAAGCCAGCCTCGTGCCAGGAGCTCGCCAGCAGCAGTGGAACTCAGGACATGTCCCACTGGCCAACGGCTCACAACCCAGGATTTGAGGGTGACTGTTGCAGCCTCTGGTCTGCCCCCTTATTCTCAGGCAGGGGCAGACAAGTAGTCTGTTGGGCAGGGGGAGAGCACAGTTCCTTTCCCTCTGGTTTCTGCTCCATCTGAGGGGCCCGCAGCAGGGCTGCCGGCACCCAGAGCTGTGGCTGAGTCTAATAAGGCGGCTTTCTGCTCCTGCCATGGCCCTGTTCACCCCAGGGTGATCCAGATCCATGTGTCCCGAGAGCCAATCCCTTAAAATCAATCTCTCAGTCTCTGCCTCTGTCTCCCCTACTGGTTTTGTTTCTCTGTAGAACCCTGACCGATACATTTCCTAACAGTTAACTTATTCAGCAGGGTATTTTTGTATTCTAAACATTTACCAAACACCTGCTCTGGGCCAGAACCAGTGATGGGTCCTGCAGAAGCAGCAGTGAGAAGGCCCCTTGCTGTCCCTTCTCCTCCATGGGCCTTGGTGTCAATGTCACCTCTTCAGAGGAGCCCTGTTGAATCTCCCTAAAACCAACTGCCCCCTCATCATTATTTCATTTCAACAGCTTTAAATCACATTTTAAAATTATTTTATTAATATCCTTTTTTGGGGGAAGAAGGATCTGTTTCTGTTTACTTAATAGAGAATCTAAGTGCCAGACTTAGCGCCTAGCAGACAACTAATGTTTGTTGAGGGAGTTCCCATCGTGGCGCAGTGGAAATGAATCCGACTAGGAACCATGAGGTTGCAGGTTTGATCCCTGGCCTCACTAAGTGGGTTAAGGATTTGGCATTGCCATGAGCTGTGGTGTAGATCACAGACGCGGCTCGGATCCTGAGTTGCTGTGGCTGGGCTGTACGCCAGCAGCTATAGCGCTGATTCGACCCCTAGCCTGGGAACTTCCATATGCCGAGGATGTGGCCCTCAAAAGACAAAAAAAAAAAAAAAAAAAAAAGGTTTGTTGAACAAACGATGAATGAGTGTATGGGAGATGCCTCTTCTTACTGCTAAGGCCCTCACATCTGTTGGGCAGTTGTGGGTGGGAGATGGGGTCCAGGGTCCCAAGTATCTGTAGGAGCCTCAGCAGAGGATCCAAGGAGGTCTGTGTCCTGATAAGCTCAGCAACGTCTTTGCATGTGGCCCGAACGCCACATGTGCATTTCACACAGGGCCTGAACTCCAACCTGTACTCCCAGCCACTGGGCCGACTTTCTCTCTTTTCAAAAATTTATTTATTTATGGCTGCACCTGCAGCATATGGAAGTTCCCAGGCCAGGGATTGAATCTGATCCATAGCTGCGGCCAGTGGGGTACACTGGATCCTTTAACCAACCTTGCTGGTGGGATCAAACCTGTACCTTGCTGGAGTCGTATTCTTAACCCACTGCACCACAGTGGGAACTCCTGCAATTGTTCTTTATTATTTTTTTGTTTTAAAATTTTTTTAATTTTTAAAAAATTTTTAATTTTTTATGGAATCGTTCTTTAAATGTCTTTTTGTATTGTTCATTTCTAGTGTATAGAAAGACAAATGATTTTTGTGAGTTGATTTTATATCCTACAACTTTACTGAATGTATCTACTAGCTTCCATAATTTGTGTGTGTGTGTGTGTGTGTGTGTGTGCCCCTTCAAATTGCCTGGCCCACCACAATCACTCCCATACTCTCCTGCGACCCTGGCAAAGGGGAAACGTGTGCCTGGCCAGCCACCCCACCCTGCCCCCCACATGCAGTGAGGACGACTATGATGAGGTGTAGCCTGGCAGGCGTGTCCCCCTTACCATCTTGATCCCCAGAGAGCTGCTCAGGGATCGCACCATCGCAGTGGGGACCCTAGGGGCTCGCTGGGAAAGGGAAACCATGCCACAGCTCGACCTCAGGCACTTGAGGGCCCAGCTGGAGTGCTCCACGGCATCGCAGGAGACCAGTCCTGAGCACTTTCACGTGCAGACTGGGAATGGAAGTCCGGAGCGGGGGACGGCCCTCCCCAATAAGGGGAGGACCTCTCGCGAGACTCATGCGGAGAAGGCGAGAAGTGAGAACGTCTGCTGCGGGGTTGGCCTCTCGCGAGACCCGCTTCGAGAAAGTGGGAAGAGTGTCCGCGGACGCCGGTCCCCTTGACTCTGTGAGGCCGGAGGCCCGAGACAAGGTCAGTCCGGATGCAGCACCCTCTCCCTCCGCACGCCTCCAACAGACAGCCGGGAGCAGAGGCAAGGGCCCCGGGGCAGAAACAGAAGAGCGCCTAGTTCGCCCGCTGCCAACAGCTAACCCTCGTCTGGCGTAGTTTAGGCCCTGCTCCGGGAGAGCAGGACATCCCCACAACCATTGTAAGTGTTTTCTATTTGGCCTTTGATTGCTTCTTTGACTCGTCAGTTATTTAAGACTGTGTTGTTTACTTTCCACATATTTGTGAATTTTTCAGTTTTCGTTGTGTTATTGATTTCTAGTTTCGTTCTGTGGTAGTGAGAGAAGAAGGGATTTCAGTCTTTTAAAATTTGGCGGGCGAGGGATGGACTGGGGCTTTGGGCTCGCCATATGCACACTTGAGGTATATGGAATGATTGGCCAACAGGGACCTGCGACTGCCCTGTAGCATAGAGAACCCTACCCAGTATTCTGTGGTCATCTGTGTGGGAAAAGAATCTGAAAGAGAATGGGTGTGTGTACAGGTATAACTGCATCACAGTTGTACAGAAGAAATTATCACAACATTGTAAAACAATTAGATGTCAAAAACTTTAAAACAATAAAAAAAGGAACATCCCCCCATTTTTTTTTTTTAACTGAAATTCATTTTGTAACTCAACGTATGTTCTCTGTGCCCTAGAGAAGAACGTGTATTTTGCTGTTGTTGTTTACTGGAGTGTTCTGTGTAGGTCTGTTCGGTCCCATTGTTTTATCTTGTTCAGGTTCTCTATTTCCTTTTTGATCTTTTGCCTAGATGGTCTATCCGTTATTGAAAGTAGAGTATTGGAGTTCCCGTCGAGGCTCAGTGGTTAAGGAACCCAACTTGCATCCATGGGGACACAGGTTCGATCCCTGGCCTCACTCAGTGGGTTAAGGATCCAGTGTTGCCGTGAGCTGTGGTGTAGGTTGCAGATGCCGCTCGGATCTGGGGTTGCTGTGGCTGTGGCTTAAGCCGGTGGCTACAGCTCCAGTTGGATCCCTAGCCTGGGAACCTCCATATGCTGGGGTTGCGGCCCTAAAAAACAAAAAACAAACAAACAAAGGGTAGAGTATTAAAGTCTCCAACTCTATTGTAGAATTGTTTATTTCTCCCTTCAGTTCCATCAATATTTGATTTATATATTTTGAGGCTCTTCTGTTTTGTGAATAAGTGTTTATAATTGTTATATCTTCTTGATGAACTGACCCTTAATATATAATGTCCTTATTTGTGTGTTGTAGCAGTTTTTCGACCTAAGATTTATTTTGTTTTATATTAGTATAACCATCCTAGCTCTTTTGTTTGCAGTTTGCATGGAAAATCTTTTTACTTCTTCTTCCTTTTACTTGTGTCCTTGAGTCTAAAAATAATGAATTATAAAAAATTTTGGCTTTTATATTTACCCACGTAGTTAACTTTCCTAGAGTTTCTTTCTTTCTTTTTTTTTTTTTTGTCTTTTTTGCCATTTCTTGGGCTGCTCCCACGGCATATGGAGGTTCCCAGGCTAGGAGTTGAATCAGAGTGGTAGCCTCCAGCCTACACCAGAGCCATAGCAATGCTGGATCCGAGCTGCGTCTGCAACCTACCCCACAGCTCATGGCAATGCCAGATCCTCAACCCACTGAGTGAGGCCAGGGATGGAACCTGCAACCTCATGGTTCCTAGTTGGATTCATTAACCAGTGAGCCACGATGGGTACTCTGAGTTTATTTCTTCATGTAGCCCAGATTACTGTCTAATGTCCTTTCATTTCAACCTGAAGGCCTTGACATTTCTCACAGAGCAGGGCTTCTAGCAATGAACTTCTTCAAATTTTGTTTATCTGGGAATGCCTCAATTTTACCTTAATTTTTGAAGGATTGTTTTCCTGGGTATAAAAATTCTTGGTTGGCAGTTTCTTCTTTTAGTGCTTTAAAAATATACCATACATGTTAGCCCTACAATTTCTATTCAGTTCCTTTTTAAAATAACTTTTATCTCTTTGTTAGCTTGTTTTTTCTTTTGTTTGTTTGTTTGTTTTTTGTTTTTTTTGCCATTTTCTTGGGCCACTCCTGCAGCATATGGAGGTTCCCAGGCTAGGGGTCGAATTGGAGCTGTAGCCGCCAGCCTATGCCAGAGCCACAGCAACGCCATATCTGAGCTGTGTCTGCAACCTACCTTTTTTTATTTTTAAAAAACTTTTCTGGAGTTCCTGTCATGGCTCAGTGGCTAATGAATACAACTAGGAACCATGAGGTTGCAGGTTTGATCCCTGGCCTTGCTCAGTGAGTTAAGGATGCAGCATTGCCATGAGCTGTGGTGTAGGTTGCAGATTTGGCTCGGATTCCACATTGCTGTAGCTGTGGCATAGCGTGGCAGCTACCACTCTGATTAGACCCCTAGCCTGGGAACCTCCATGTGCTGTGGATGCAGCCCTAGAAAAGACAAAAATAAATAAATAATTAAAATAAAAAATAAAAATAAACTTTTCTCTCATCTTATTACCATGAAGTTTAACAGAAAAGTCATATGACCTTGGTGGGTGATAAAAATGCATTTAAAGTCTTTAGGAGTTCCTGCTGTGGTGCAGTGGGTTAAGGATCTGGTGTTGCTGCAGCTGTGACTTAGGTCATAGCTGTGGCTCACATTCAATCCTTGGCCCAGGAACTTCCATGTGCCACAAAGGGAAGCTGAAAAATAAAGTCTTTATCTAGTAAGTCTAATGAATGGACTTCCTCAGACTTCCTTTCTGTTGATTAATTTTTTTCCTATGAATGAGCTATGCTTTCCTGATAATTTGTATACCTTATAATTTTTGTTGAAAACTGGGAATTTTGAATATTCTAGTAATTCTGGAAATCAGATTTTTTTCTTCTTCAAAGTTTGCTTTGGTTGATTTTGACATCCATTTGCTTAGTGACTTTCCCATACTATTTTTGCAGGTATCATATTCATTGTTGTGTGTGGTCTCTAAAGTCTTTTTTATTTTCTCAATGGTCAGCAGGTGAACCTGAGATTTCCTTAAATGCCTGGAGCCAAAAAGGAAAAAAAATTAGTACTCTTTCAGTCTTGGTAGGATGGCTCTGAGCCTGGGGCATTGCTTCACGACTAAGCCATGCTGCCTACAACTCTACCTTAACCTTCACCTTCTGCTTGTGTAGAGCCCACAGAGCCATCAGAGGTGGAACCTAGGGACATCTCAGGTCTTTTCTGAGTATTCATTACATCCTGGGCATGCACACTGCATTCTATTCCAGTATGTGCCATGCCCTTCTGGGCCCTTATTCCCCCATAACCTTCCTTCTCTGTCTCCTCCTTCTCAGGCTTTTTGGGTTCTGTCAGTCACGTGTCCTGCTTGCCATCCTCTGCCCCAGGAGGGCATGAAGTGTATGTGACTTTAAATCTTTTTACAGGTGCTGCTGCTGCCTGGAAAACCACTCCGTGTGTGTGTGTGTGTGTGTGTGTGTGTGTGTGTGTGTGTGTGTGTGTGTGTATGGTGGTGGGAGGGCATAAAAAGAGTCAGCCTCAGAGCCATTCTTCAGGAAACCTACCAGAAAGGTCAAAACACACAATTACAGTTTTTAAGAACAAGGTCTGTATTAGTCCCCTGGTATCATCACGTTACACCAGGAATGCAGTCTGTCATCCCCATAGCTGCCACAGCGCTGGAGAATAAGGGGTGAGAGTCAGGTGCATGTTCTCCGCTTGAAATGCAGCTTTCCTTTCTCTTCATTAAACATCTTCCTGTTTGCTATAGATTTGGGATTAGATTCCAGGGTCCCCCCAAAGCTGATTAAATTAGTCTTTGCCAATTTATGGTTATTTCAGTGGAGGGACTGATTCTTTAAACGTCCTACTTCATTGTCTTTCGTGATGTCACCTGGTCTCTGCTTTTTCCTACATTGCACATTTATTGAGGTAAAATTTACAAACAGCGTTATACAGCTTGATGAATTTTTACGTATGTCTACACTGATGCAGCCACCACTCAGGTCAAGACCTAAAATGTTCTCAGTTCCTCAGGAGGTCCTTTCATACCCCTTCCAGGAGAGTTACCCATTCTTTCAGGTAACTGTTATTATGACCTTTATCACTGCAAGTTAGTTTTGCCTCTTGTAGAATTTTTCATAAATGGAATCAAGCAGTGGGTACTGCTCTGAATCTGGCTACTTTTGCTTAGCCAAATGTTTTTGGGACTCATCCAGGTTATTACATGTAGCTGAAGTTCATTCCTTTTTTATTAGTGAAACAATTCCTCTGTATGATTATATCATGATTTGTTTATCTGTTCATCAATTGATGGGCATTTGAGTTGTTTCCACTTTGGAGCTGTTATGAATAGAGCTGCTGTGAACATTCTTGTACACATCTTTTGGTCGATATGGACGTTTTCTCTTTGGCATATGCTTGGGAGAAGATTCTCTAGGTCACTTCACTCTTGGGGGTGCCCCACTCTCTACACCTAGTGGCCTTTTCTCTGTGTCCACCCACCCTAAACTCTGGTTTGGCCTTTTGCTTCTTGAACCCCACAACTCCCAAGGATTGGGGTTTTGCTCTGCTGGCTTCTCTCCACTCCTTTTAACTTTAGCTTGTTAGTCCTTTAACTCTCTTAAGCTCAGGCTGGAGCCCTCTGCCTCCATGACCCTTCTGGACCCCTTCTTCATTGGCTGTAGATGTTCACCTTGGCCATCTGATCTCCTTCCAAAGCCTTGACCCTCAATCCAGTGAATATGGAATCCAAGGCTTGACCTTCAGCCCTGCCTTCCCTTCTAAAAGTGAACCAATGGCCAACTTCTTTTTGAAGATCTCTGCTTGGGTGGCTCCAGACCCCTCACAATCCACACTTTCCCAGTTGCCCTTTCCATCATCCTTCAGCTCATTCTCTCCCCTCTGCATTGCCCACCTCAAGAACTTCTCCACTTTTCCCCCAGGCACACAGTCTGGGTCCCCCATTTCCTTCACTCTGTTTCCTCTCCCCCAGCAACCCGGCTGGAAAACCTAAGCACCATCCGCACCACCTTTCCAATGTCTTGGGGTGGGGGCCTCTGCTCCTCTTTAGCCCTGTGGCTGCTGCCCCAGTTCAGGCCTGAGCATCTCCTCTCAGTCTCTTTGCTAGTCTTCCAGCCCCCAGCCTCGCTTTTGCTAATCACCTTGACCTGTGGCTCCATCCATGGTCCCCAAAGCCAGTTCTGCCTTGGTGGCGAGGCCACGCAATGGGCCCTGCTTTGGGGCCTAGGCTGAAGCCAGCCAGCCTTGCGTGCCATTCCTTAGCACTGATCGTGCGTGGCGGACATGCTCTGTGGCCGGGGCTCACAGACAGGTTTTTTGAGTTAGGGATTTGGAAGGGACCCCAGCACTGGTTGCACTTCAGAGCCTTTGAGACGTTGGGTAGACCCTGCGTGAGCTCATCTTTCTTGGGGCGGCCCGGCTCAGGGCTGAGCCGGCTGGGGTGGTGGGTTGGAAAATTTCACACTCAGGCTCGCCACTTGGCTGGCCTCTTGTTGTTTGGCAGCTCAGGTGACTTGTGGTGAGGCCTCAGTCAACCCTTTCCTCCAGCAAGTACTGCAGGGGCTGGGGCCACTTCTACATGGTTTACAAACGGGAGCCTTAGGTTGACGGGCGGCGGCGGTGGGGGGGGCTTCCCTGAGAGGCAGACCCTACTGTAAGGGGCTTGTGCCTTTTTTGGGGAAAGGAGAGTCATAAAAAAACGAGAGAACAAGACTGGTAGGATGTCTTTTGTTGCAAGGGGAGATGGTGTTGATCATTTGAGATTGCAAAGCTAATTTATTTGTGCTGTAATGTGTTCACTACCCTCTAGAAGAGACACAGTAATACATCTCAGAGAGACAGTACCTTATCAAAGTTAAGAGCTCAGGCTCTGAAGCCAGACTGAGGCCAACATCTAGCTGTGCCGTTTGCTAGCTGTGTGACCTTAGGTGGGTTGCTTAACCTCTCTGTGCATCTATAGCCTCATCTATGGCATGGCAGTAGCAATAATAGTACCCACCTACTTACCTTATCAGATTTTTGTCATCATTAAATACATTAGTACAAGTGAAGCATTTAGGACAAGACCTGACACCTAGTAGATACTCAGCAAATATCTGCATTGTTATTACTATACTTTCCCCAGCTCTCCACATCCTCCCTCCTTGCTTTTGCTACTCCAGCCCCTCAGTGGTACTTTTGGCCCCCTGTGTCTGTGCTGGGGAACTTTTACTCCTCTTTCAGACCAGCTCAAAAAATCACCTCTTTTGGGAAGCTCTTAGATCCTTTTCTCTGTTGGATCAGCACTTGTACTTTTTAATTTTAAACATCCCTTTACCTGTCTGGCTGGTGAGCAACTTGAGGGCAAGTTGTCTAAACTATTTCCTTGTTCCTGACACCCCCACGTCCCTAGGGCTAGTCGTAAATAAACATCTGATAACTTTGTGTTGGATAAGTAATTGAAAGAATTAATAGCACATGATAAGAAAACATAATGGAAGACATAAAATCATACAATGTGGCAGGTACAGTGTAGTGTCTGACCAGGCATAAATGGCAGTTATGCTTCCTGGAACCATGGCTGTTGGGCTGCCATGTTGTGAGATCCTGTGGGTGGCAGCAGTCAGGGCAGACTTCCTGGAGGAGGAGGGGCAAACATGACAAGCCCAAGTTGGCTTTAGCTGGCTCCACAGATGTCAAATGCTGTGGGATTGCCAGCTGGTGCCTCCATGATCTGTCTTGGGCCATTCTGCTGCCACTTCGGGGCCAGGGGAGCTTGGCAGTGTGAGGGTCCCCACTCTGGTCCAGGGAAAGGGCCCAAATGTGAGATGGTGGTAGTGAGGACCAGACCTCATCCGGGTGACACACGGAACCTCTTAGAGTGGATTTCACGCTCCCTGTCTTGATGTGGGCAGTCTCCGCTGTGCTTGGGAAAAACAGAGGTCTTGTTCCAGCTTTCTGAAACCAATTGGAAACAAATCTTCCCTCCCTGCCCCTCCCCCAACATTTTTGGAGGCACACACACACACACACACACACACACACACACACACACAAAAGGGCAGAACAAGGCTGAATGAAGCAGAACAAAATGGCTGAGGAGCTTGGGACCCCAACTTTCTGCAGTGAGCAGAGTGACCATGTCCTCTTGGATGGGTGGAAGCCAGCTTGGACCATCTCTCCAAAGCCATACTCCCCATCCATCTCTCTATCCTGCCCACTCACCAGGGAGGCTGCAGATGGCCTGGCAAAGCCAAAGTTGGAATTGGGCCAAAGCCACACTTGTGCTTAGTAGTGCTGATACCTGTCCGCTGCCCTTCGTCTGTGAGGTCCACACTATGCAGCCTTCTCCCTTGGCCCAGGTCCCCACTGTTCCTTCTCGCACCCTGTCCTCTCCCCAGTGGTTTGACTGGCACCCAGGCCAGGTTTTCCCTGACCCACTGGAGTCACACCCTGGCTCCTCCCCTCCATAGCCTGGGTGACCTTGGCCAAGTCCTTGCTTATCTGAGCCTTGACTTCCTGGTGGGTAAAGTGGAGGGAGTGAGAATGACCACCTGTGTGAGGCAGAAGTGCCTATAGGGGATATGGGAAGGCACACGTATGCGTTACCACCACAGTGGTGGCCCGTCTCCAGTTCTGAGCCTCATCTCTGCTCCTCCACTTCCTTGCAATTCATGGTCCAACTCTGGGCCACCCTGCTAGGAAACATCCCTGGACCATTACAACCCCCACAGATGCCGTGTCGTTATTGTGCTCTGTACCATTCAGCACTTACTGTGCACACATTAAATAAATATCTGTATTTCAGAAAAAAGCAGAGCATTGGAGCCTAAAGGTCTGAGTTGGAGTCCCTTGCTCCATCACTGCTGTCTAGCTGAGATGGGGAGGCAGCCTGCATCCTCTCTCCAAGCCTCAAGCTCCTCATTTATAAGTGGAGATGGTTATAATCACGCCCACCTTGCAGACTTCTTATGGGGTGCAGTGGGATGCGTGCATGTGAAAGCACTTTGTAGACTATAAAAAGCACTTGGTCATGTTGCTTCTTTCTGTTTCCAGTTTAATGTAAGTTTCCTGTAGGAAAGACCTGTGTCTCACTGAGCCAGGGTGGCAAGGCTGGGACGACAGCTGGGAAAGTGTTCCCAGGCAGGTGCCCAGTGAGCAGTCCTGCTAGACCCCACATGGGGAGGCCCCTGTGTCCCAGCGGACCTGCCGGACCCAGATGGCCCACAGGAGTGCTGGAACAGGGAGGTGGTAGTGGCAACCGCGTGGAGTGATTTCCGGCTCTGGTCCCCATCTAAAGACATCCAGATGCTTGCTTGACATTGTTACCCAGAAAGCCCGTTGCTAGACAGGAGGGCTTCAAAGAGAGGTCTAAGGAGATACAACCAGAGGACGCAAGAGGACACATCTGATCATTGAAACATCGGAATGCCCAGAGCCCAGCTAGAAACCGTCAAAATACAAACACCCGGGGGTAAACAGAGCCACAGCAATCAGATTGTGAAGTAGAGTGCCAGAAAATTCTAAATAATTGAATTATGAAAATTCTTTTTTTGTAAGTGAAAGAGAGAGAGGCTGCCTTGTGTGGGGGGGTCAGGGAGAGAGGGCTGGGCCAGTGAAGGGTGTCTTCCTGAGGGCCACACCCAGGATGAACTGGGGCTGCATCCCCTCTGTGTTCCTTGCGCCACCCAGAAGCACAGTCCAGAGCAGGTGTCAGTGAGATCCTGGAGGGCCCCAGACACCACGGCCAGGAAGTTGTTAGGATAATGGGGAGCCGTGGAGGGGGGTTATGAATATCAAGTCCAGATATTTGGACTTGAGCTGCAGAGAAGATTGGGTGCAATAGTCCTTAAAGTAAGTGAAGCAAGTTAGGAGGGAGAATCTAGGGGAACTGGGTGCGTGTTGTAGATGGAGGGTGGTGGTGAGGCTTGAAGATGATCCTCCCACTCTGGGATCAGGAGACAGTGGATAGGGAGCAGGAGCAGTAGGCTTGAGACAGAAAAGGATGTTCTCAGCGTGGGGCTTAGCTACCTGGATATGTCCAGAGGAGTGGAGATGGATAAACAGGTTGGAGTAAAAATCTAGACTTGGAGTTTCAGGCTTGGCAGTTGTCTGAGGTTAGGTTTCTTAGAAGTAGACCCTGAGATGAGAATTTTTATGCGAATGATTTATTAAGGAAGTGCTTCCAGGGGAGCCTGGAAAGGGGTGGTCAGGAACATAGGGCAGTGCAGGGGAGGAAGTCAGATGAAAAAGTGTGATCTCAGGCACAAGCCCCAGCAGCCTGACCCTTGGGGACTCTGGGAGGTACTTAAGCTTCCTGGTCTGGGCAGACGAGTTGGACTTTCCTGAGTTGATTGTCCCTGTGAGTGTCAGCCAGTGGTTGGGGACTGTGGCAGCAAGGGCTGGGACAGTTCCTGGCATCTAGCTTCCCTGCAAGTGCAGGGAAGCCTCCAGCAGCCCAAGGGCAGTCCTCCAAAAATGGCCACGAGTTGGTTGTTGGATAGGAGAGCCTACCAAGGGCAGGAATGCGGTGTGGTCACTGGGTTCTGCAGTGGGAAAGAGGCATCACATCGTCTGCTCCCCAAGTCCACGGTGCATTGACAGTCACCACAGCTGGCGTGGACGGGTTGGTCCTGCTGAGAGCAGAGCCAGAACAGCAGAGCGCTGAGGGTGGCGCCTTGGGTAACCCTGACAGTCCAGGCTCCTGGCTGGAAGGGGCCTTAAAGTCCACCTAACCCAATTTCCACATATGCCAGAATCCTTCCTCCTCTACCGCTTAGCAAGCACTGGTGACAAATGACTGCAACTCTACTCAAGTGACTTGAGTAGAAAAAGAATTTATTGACCCAGATAGCTGGGAAGTCCAAGGGTGTGGCCAGGTCCTGGGATGACTGTTACTTCACCAAGTTTCTCTGTCCAGCTTTTGGCTCTGCCTTGCGTTGTGTGCTCATGTGCCATGAGCTGGGAAGACCGGTGTCTGGCAGCCCCAAGCATCATCATTAGAATTTTCAGTACAAAAGGAAGAGAGACAGTCTTCCTTGCAGCTGCCAAATATCAAATCTCACTGGGTCACATGCCCATCCCTGAACTGATCACTGTGGGACATCCTGTCCTGAAAGGACCCACTTATCTTTAGCACCATTATCCAGCCTGGTGCCACACGCTTCCCAGGTCTGTTTGTCTCTCTCTTTTCCTCGCTCTTTCTCTCTCCCTTTGTGTGTGTGTGTCTTTTTACCATTTCTTGGGCCGCTCCTGCGGCATATGGAGGTTCCCAGGCTAGGGGGTCTAATCAGAGCTGTAGCCGCCAGCCTACACCAGAGCCACAGCAACGCAGGATCCGAACTGCGTCTGCGACCTACACCACAGCTCATGGCAATGCTGGATCCTTAACCCACTGAGCGAGGCCAGGGATCGAACCCGCAACCTCATTGTTCCTAGTCAGATTCGGGAACTCTGTATACCATGGAGTGGCCGAAAACAAAACAAACAAACAAACCAAAAAAAAAAAAAAAACCCTGAAGAAGCAAAAAATAATAACATGGACCATGCTGGTGGTTACACATCTGTCAGTATATTAAAAGCAATTGAATTGTACACTTTGAATGGGTGAGTTTATGGTATGTGAATTACGTCTTCTTGTTATTCTTGTTTTTAAAAGAGTATGTCATTTGGGACAGGTCACAGAAACAGAGTGTTTGGCTGGGAGACAGGTATAAGGCTCTCCTGTGAGCTGGCTGGGCCCCTTCCGAGGGCTAGAGGCAGCTGTGGCTCAGATGTTCACTGTCATGTCCCCAGGCAGGCTGGAGCCTTGTGACACCTTGTGCGTTGTGTGCACAAGGTGTGCACCAACTCCAGACCCACCTTTTCTTGAAACCATGGGGAGGACTCACCTGTCTGAGCCCCTGGTTCCATCACCTACCTGTCTGCAGTACTCCTAAGGAGGGAGCCCCCTCTCCTCTGTACACCATCCCTAGCCGAGGCACCTTTGCGAACGCAGACATACTCACATCACCCCGTGAGAGACACGCACATTTGGCTTTTTTGCACATCTGGCCCCTGCTGACCAGTTACACTGACCTCTTTCCATCTTTGAACTTGACATGGCCTCAGGGCATTTGCCTTTTCTATTTGAGTGACCAAAACTCATTTCTTTTTTGGCCTAGAAAATGGGAGCAGCCCTATTTCCTTAACTGGAGACCACCTCTCCCAGCATACAAGTGTACATTCCTGTCTGTTTGGAATGTAAGCTCTCTGCGTCTGTGTGTGCTCACCCTACCCAGAACACCCAATAAAAATGTGTTCCGTGAATGAAGGAATGTTCTCTCTGGCCTGGGAAGGCTGGAGCCTGCAGAGGAAGTCTCCAGGCCTCCAGGGTAGACATTTGGGTGTGAGCAGATGGGGCCAGCAGGTGAGTTCCATTTCCCAGAGTCGTAGCCCGTTGAGTCCAGGGGCCTGAGGTCATGTGTCTGTCTGTGGCCACTACCCTGGAGATCAGAAAGTCCAGCTGCTGCACATTTGTGGCCTTGGGGGCAGGGCAGTCCTGAGACTGTGGTAGGGGTGAGTTGGAGCTGGAGGCTCTGAGGGTAAGGAGATGCTTTGGCCTGGAAAATCACATCACGAGCTCGAGGCTGGCCTTAGCACAAGGCAGGGAAATTGCTGAGGGGCAGGCGTTCCAAGAGGCGGCCTGTGCAAGAGGAGAGACTAATTCTTGGAAAGTGGAAACCCCCACGGGGGCTGCAGCGGGTCTTTGAGCCGCTGGCAAGCACCATCCTGGCTTGGGGCCCATCCAGAGTGGTGAAAACAGAGTGGCTGGAGATTCTGGCCACCTCACGGTGTGGACAGGACAGTGAAGTCCAAAGAACTAGGGCCATCCTCCGCGGCTACGGCAAGCTGGAAAGTGGGCCCAGGTATCCTGGCTTCTGGCCTGGCCTTTTTTCTTTCTGTCAGGCTGCTGCTGCCGCCGCCGCTGCCGCCGCCGCCGCCGCCACCACCACTGCTTTTCCAAATGGGAAAATCCACGTGGCATTTCTGCTTGATTCTGCAAAGGATGATATAGCGAGCATGTGGATGCTCACAAGTCTTCGCGTATAGATTTCCCTTCCTAAGCATGCTTGGCTGGGGGGATTCTCCACATCATCTCTACTCTCTGCATCCCCACAGGTTGCCTTTACCCATTCACTTTATTGTTTTTTGAAACTTTTTATTTAGAAATAATTTAGAACTTACAGAAAGGCTGCAAGAATATCACAAGGAACTCCCATGCAATTTTTTAAACTGGATTAATGGCTTGTTTACATTTTGCCCCGTTTGTTTTATCATTTAATCTCTATCTACACACAAACACACACAGAGACACGTGGACACACTTTAAAAACTGAGTTCGTACTAATGATACCACTTCTATCCAAGAACCTTGTGTACATAAAAAGGAATGAAGTTTTGATGCTTTCTACAGCATGGATGAATCTTGGTGACCGTACTGCCTTAACAGGAAAACCTACTAACTGGATTCCAATGTTTCTTTACATTTCCTTCAGATAAAATTTAGTACAGAAAATATACAAATCTTAAGTGTAAAATTTGATGAGTTTTAACCAATGCATACACTTGAATTACCCTCAGCCTGGTTGTTTTGGTCAGCTTGGGCTGCCGTAACAAATACCATAGACTGAGTGGATTAAATATCAGACATTTATTTCTCACCATTTGGAGGCTGGATCAAGGTGCCAGTGGATTCCTGGCATGCAGATGGCTCTCTTTCCCGTTTTTTTTTTTTTTTTTTGGTTGTGCCTGCGGCATACAGACGTTCCCAGGCTAGGAATGGAACCTGCATCACATCAGTGACCCGAGCCACAGCTGTGACAACACCAAATCCTTAGCCCGCTGAACTACCAGGGACCACCAGGGGAAGTATGTGTTTAAGCAAACAAGAAATGATCAAAACTTTTCTCACAGCGTTCATCTTTTTTATGTTCTTCCTAAGTGAAGGAGATTGTTACACCAAATTCTCACCAAAATTTGGTATTGTTAGTCTAAGTTTTTAATTTTAGCCTTTAAAGTAGAAGCATACAGTATGGATCCTTTTTTAGATTGGCCATTCTAATAAATATGTAGTGATAACTCATTATGATTTCAATTTGCATTTTCCTGCAGACTGATTATGTTGAACTTAACATTTTAAAATTTCATTTGAGAAGTAGCTAATGTTTAGGTGTTTTGTCTGTTTTTTAAGTTGGGTTTTTATTTTTCTATTATTGATTTGTAGGAGTTATATATTCTGGATACAAGTCCTTAGTCAGATATACATTTTGCAGGTATTGATTTTCAAGTTCGTGACTTATCTATTTATTTTCTTATTGGTAACATTTTTATTGTGATAAAATACACAGAACATAGAGTCTACACTCTTAACCATTTTAAAATGTGAAATCCAGTGGCACTTAGTACATTCACAGTATTGTGCAACCATCACCACTGTCTAATTTCATTTTCATCAGTCCAAAAGGAAACCCAATACCCACTAAGCTGTCATTCCACATTCTCCCAGTTTCCAGCCCCTAGCAACCATTAATCTACTTTCTGTCTCCACAGATTTGACTACTTTGGATATTTCATCTTAATGGAATCATACAGTATTTGGTCTTTTGCATCTAGCTCATTTCAATTAGCATAGTGTTTTCAAGGTTCATCCATGCTGTAGAAAGCATCAAAACTTCATTCCTTTTTTATGTCTGAACAATATTCCACTGTATGAATGTATCACAATTTGTTTATTCAGCAGCTGGTTGAACATTTGGGCTGTTGCCATCTTTTGACTATTGTGAATAGTACTGCTTTGAACATTTGTGTACAAGTTTATATGTTATCAGTTCTCTTGAATGTATACCTACTGATGGAATTGCTGGGTCATAGCATAACTCTATGTTTAATTCTTCAGAAACTGCCAGACTGTTTTCCACTGTGGCTGCACCACTTCACATTCTCACCAGCGAAGTATGAAGGTTCTCATTTCTCCATGTCTTCACCAAAACTTATTTTCCATTTTTCAATGATGGTCATCCTTGTGGTTGTGAAGTGGTATCTCACTGTAGTTTTTTTTTTTTTTTTAGTTTTATAAGTTAAATTTTTAAAATTTGAGTTATATTCTTTTTTTAATGATTTTATTTTTTCCATCGTAGTTGGTTTACAGTGTTCTGTCAATTTTCTACTGTACAGCAAAGTGACCCAGTCTCACATACATATATACATTCCTTTTCTCACTTTATCTTCCATTGTGTTCCATTATAAGTGACTAGATAGAGTTCCTAGTGCTATACAGCCGGATCTCATTGCTTATCCATTCCAAAGGCAATAGTTTGCATCTATGAACCCCAGAGTCCCAGTCCACCCCACTCCCTCCTCTTTTTTTTTCTTTTTAGGGCTGCACCCATGGCATGTGGACGTTTCCAGGCTAGGGGTCCAATCTGAGCTATGGTGCCGGCCTACACCACAGCCACAACAATGTGGGATCCAAGCTGTGTCTGTGACCTACACCATGGCTCATGGCAACACCGGATCCCCAACCTGAATGAGGCCAAAGATCGAATCCGCATCCTCATACATACTAGTTGGATTCGTTTCTGCTGAGCCACGACAGGAACTCCCCTCATTGTGTTTTGATTTTTGTTTCCCTAGTGACTAATGATGTTAAGAATCTTTTCAATGATTTTGGCCATTTATATATTTTATTTTCAGAAGTGTCTATATCAAGTCTTTTTGTTGTTGAGTTCTAAGAGTTCTTTATATATTCTGGATACTAGATCCTTACCAGACGTATGATTAAAAAATATTTTCTTCCACTTTTTTGTCTTTTTTAGGGCCGCACCCATGGCATATGGAGGTTCCCAGGCAAGGGGTCAAGTCGGAGCTACAGCTGCTGGCCAGTACCACAGCCAAGGCAACTCAGGATCCAAGCCACAGCTGCGACTTACACCACAGCTCACAGCAAGGGCGGATCCTTAACCTGCTGAGTGAGGCCAGGGATCAAACCCACAACCTCATTGTTCCTAGTCAGGTTCGTTAACTGCTGAGCCAGGATGGGAACTCCAGATTTTTTTTTCTTCTTACTGCCACACCTGTGGCATGTGGAAGTTCCTGGGCTAGGGGTTGAATGGGAGCTACAGCTGCAGGCCTACACCACAGCCATAGCAACACTGGATGCAGGCTGCATCTGTGACCTATGCCACAGCTTGGAGGCCAGGGATTGAAGCCGTGTTCTCATGGACACCATGTCAGGTTCTTAACTTACTCAGCCACAATGGGAACTCCCAGAAATTCAGCTTATCTGCTTTTTCCTTTTGTTTCTTGTGCCTTTGTTGTCACATCTAGGAAACCATTGCTAAGTTCAGGGTCATAAAGATTTACTCTTAAGCTTTTTCTTTCTAAGAGTTTTGTAGTTTTAGCTCTTACAACTCAATAAAACAACAACAGCAAATAACACAGTTTTTAAATGGGCAAATTATTTGAATAGATATTTCTCCAAGTAAGATATACAAATAACCAATAAGCACATAAAAAGATGCTTTGCATTGTGAGTCATTTAAGGAAGTGCAAATTAAAAACACAATGCTACTTTTTATCCACTAGGATGACTATATTCAAAAGAGGGACAGTACAAGTGTTGTTTAGGATGTGGAGAAGCTGGAACCTTCGTATGTTACTGGTGGGAATATCAAATGCAGCCTCTGTAAAAAAGTTTGGCAGTTACTCAAAAAGCTAAATATAGAATTACCCTATGACTCAATAATTCTACCACCTTTCAGTGGGTTTTTTTTTTTTTACTTCATTGATATTATTCTTTTTTTTTTTTTTTTTTGGTCTTTTTGCCATGTTCTTGGGCCACTCCCATGGCATATGGAGGTTCCCAGGCTAGGGGTCTAATCGGAGCTGTAGCTGCCAGCCTACACCAGCGCCACAGCAATGCGGGATCCAAGCCGCGTCTGCGACCTACACCACAGCTCACAGCATTGCTGGATCCTTAACCCACTGAGCAAGGACAGGGACTGAACCCGAAACCTCATGGTTCCTAGTCAGATTCGTTAACCACTGAGCCACGTCGGGAATTCCCATTGATATTATTCTTTGATGCACAAAAAGTTTAAATTTTGATAGAGACCAGTTTATTTATTTTTTCTTTGCGTTCTTGAGCTTTTGCTGTTGTATCTAAAAAATCATTGCCAGGAGTCCCCGTCGTGGCTTAGTGGTTAGCAAATCCGACTAGTAACCATGAGGTTGCGGGTTCCATCCCTGGCCTTGCTCAGTGGGTTAAAGATCTGGCGTTGCCATGAGCTGTGGTGTAGGTCGCAGACACGGCTTGGATCTGACATTGCTGTGGCTCTGTCATAGGCTGGCAGCAACAGCTCCAATTAGACGCCTAGCCTGGGAACCTCCTTATGCCTCAGGTACGGCCCTCAAAAAGACAAAAGACAAAAAAAAATCATTGCCAAATCCACAGTCATGCAAATTTATCACTATTTTTCCTTCTACGAGTTTCATTTTATTTATTTTAATTTAATTTTATTTTTTTGTCTTTTTGCCTCTTTGTTGGGCTGCTCCCGCAGCATATGGAGGTTCCCAGACTAGGGGTCAAATCGGAGCTGTAGCTGCAGGCCTACACCAGAGCCACAGCAACACGGGATCGGAGCCACATCTGCGACCTACAGCACAGCTCACGGCAACGCCGGATCGTTAACCCACTGAGCAAGGGCAGGGACCGAACCCGCAACCTCATGGTTCCTAGTCGGATTCGTTAACCACTGCGCCATGACAGGAACTCCTCCTTCTAAGAGTTTTATAGTTTTAGTTCTTACATTTAGGTGTTTGATCCATTTTGAATTGTGGATTATGGTGTGAAGTAAAGTTATGTGCATCATATGATGTAAAAGTCTAACTTCACTCTTTGGTTGTGGATATCCAGTTGTCCCAGTGCCGTGTGTTGAAGACACTCTTCTTTCTCCAGTGAATAATCTTGACATCTTTGTTGAAATCATTTGACCATAGATTATGTGAGTTTATTTCTAGACTCTCAGTTCTCTTCCTCTGGTCTGTATGTTTATCCTACAGCAGTATCACAAGGTCTTGATTATTGTAGGTTTATAGTAAGTTTTTGAAATCAAGAAATGTGGGTCCTCCAACTTTATTCTTTTTCAAGATTGTTTTGACTATTTGAAGTTCACTGCATTTCCGTTTGGATTTTAGGATCAACTTACCCAGCTGCAAAAAAGGCAGTTGAAATTTTGTGAGGTATTGTATTGACTATGTAGAGCAATTTGGGGACTATTGCCATCTTAATATGAAGTCTTCCTGCTTTGGCTGTGGAGTGTTTCTTTCCTTCCTTCCTTCCTTCCTTCCTTCCTTCCTTCCTTCCTTCCTTCCTTCCTTCCTTCTCTCCTTCTGCTTGTTTGCTCACTTGCTTTCTCTCTCTCTCTTTCCCTCTCCCTCTCTCTCCCTCTGTCTTCCTCTCTCTCCTTAAGACTGCACCCATGGCACATAGAGGTTCCCAGGCTAGGGGTCGAATCAGAGTTGCAGCTGCCGGCCTACACCACAGCCACAGCAATGCAGGATCCAAGCTGCATCTTCGCCTATGCCTCAGCTCACAGCAAGGCTGGATCCTCAACCCACTGAGTGAGGCCAGGGATCACACCCGCATCCTCATGGAGACCAGTCAGGTTCGTTACCGCTGAGCCTTGACAGGAACTCTAATATGGGATGGTTTCTTGTCCATTTCTTTAGTTTCTTTCAACAATGTTTTTTAGTTTTAGTACAGGATTCATACTTCTTTTGTTAAATTTATTCTTATGTATTTTATTCTTTTTGTTGCTGTTATAAATTTAGAGGTTTTTCATTGCTAGTATATAGAAAAACAGTTGGTTTTTGTATATTGATTTCATATCCTGTAAATTTGATGATCTGAGTTTTCTGTGTATAGCATCACATCATCTGCAAATACATCTGGTTTTGCTTTTTCTTTTCTAATCTGGATGCTTTTATATCTTTTTTCTTGCCTTATTGTCCTGGCTAGAACCTCTGATACAATGTTGAGCAGATATTCTTATCTTGTTCCTGATCTTAGGGAGAAAATTTTCAGTTTTTACAATTAAATATGATGTTAGCTCTGGGTTTTTTCATAGATGGCCTTCATCAGATTGAGGAATTTTCTTCTAATTCTAGTTTGATGAGTATTTTTTTATCAGGAAAGTTTTTTGGATTTGTTAAATACTTTTTCTACATTTATTGAGATTATGTTTTTGCCCTTTATTTTATTAATATGGTATGTTTCATCAATTGATTTTGTATATTGAAACAAGCTTGCATTCCTGGAATAACCTCATTTGGTCATGATGTATAATCATTTTCTGTATGCTGCTAGATTCGGTTTCTAATATTTTATTGAGGATTTTCCATCTGTTTTATAAGGAATATTGGTCTGTAATTTTCTTGTGATATTTTTTCTCTAGTTTTGGTATCTGGGAATACTCTTCTCACAGCATGACTTAGGGGGTGTTCTTTCCCTCCTCTTTTATGGGAAGGGTTTGAGAAAGACTAAGTGGTAATTTTTTTAAACGTTTGTTGGAATTAGTGTAACCATTTTGTCCTGGGCTTTTCTTTCTTTTTTTAGCTCGATGAATTTTTTTACATTTATAGTCGTGGCAATGATCATAACAACCCAATTTTATAGCATTTCCATCCAAAACCCCCACCCATCTCCTCCCCCCCAACCTGTCTCTTTGGAAACCATAAGTTTTTCAAAGCCTGTGAATCAGTATCTGTTCTGTAAAGAAGTTCATTGTATCCTTTCTTTAGATTCCACATGTAAGTGATAGCATATGACATTGGTGTCTCACTGTCTAACTTTACTTAGCGTGATCATTTCTAAGTCCATCCATGTCGCTGTAAATGCCATTATTTCTTTCCTTTTATGGCTGAGTAATATTTCATTGTGTATATGTACTGCATCTTCTTTATCCACTCTTCCATTGATGGACATTTAGGTTGCTTCCCTACGTTGGCTATTGTATATAGTGCTGCAATGAACATTGGAGTACATGTATCTTTTCGAGTCGTGGTTTCTCTGGATAGATGCCCAGGAGTGGGATTCCTGGATCAAATGGTGAGGAATCTTCATACTGTTTTCCACAGTGGTTGCACCAATTTACATTCCCACCAATAGTGTAATAGGGTTCCCTTTTCTCCACACCCTCTCCACCATTTATTATTGTTTTTTTTTTATTTTTTTTGTCTTTTGCTTTTTTTAGGGCCATGCCTGCAGCATATGGAGGTTCCCAGGCTAGGGGTCCAAACGGAGCTGTAAACCGCCAGCCTGTGCCACAGCCACACCAACGTGGAATCCCAGCCATGTCTGTGACCCATACCACAGCTTACAGCAATGCCAGAGCCTTAACCCACTGAGCAAGGCCAGGGATTGAACCCATGTCCTCATGGATACTAGTCGGGTTAGTTAACCACTGAGCCATGATGGGAACTCCTCCATCACTTATTGTTTGTAGACTTTTTGATGATGGCCATTCTGGCTGGTATAAAATGGCACCTCATAGTAGTTTTGATTTGCATTTTTCTAATAATTACTGATGTTGAACATATTTTCATATATTTTTTTTTTTTTGCCATCCGTATGTCTTTTTGGGAGAATTGTTTGTTTAGATCTTCTGACCATTTTTTGATGGGGTTGTGTGCTTTTTGATATTGAGCTGTAGGAGGTGTTTATAAATTTTGGAGATTAATCCCTTGTCAGTCACTTCATTGGCAAATATTTTCTCCCATTCTGTGGGTTTTCTTTTTGTTTTGTTTGGGGTTTTCTTTGCTGTGCAAAAACTTTTCAGTTTAGTTAGGTCCCATTTGTTTATTTTGTCTTTATTGTCATTACTCTTGAAGGTGGATCTGAAAAGATACTGCTGTGGTTTATGTCAGAGAGTGTTCTGCCTATGTTTTTCTTGATAAGAGTTTTATAGTATCTAGTCTTATATTTAGGTCTTTAATCCATTTTGAATTTACTTTTGTGTATGGTGTTAGGAAGTATTCTAATTTCATTCTTTTACATGTAGCTGTCCAGTTTTCCCAGCACCACTTAATGAAGGGACTGTCTTTTCTCCATGGTATATTCTTGCCTCCTTTGTCATAGATTAGTTGGCTATAAGTGTGTGGGTTTAATTCTGGGTTTTCTATCCTGTTCCACTGATCTGGTTTCTGTTTTGTGCCAGTACCACATGGTTTTGATGACTGTAGCCTTGTAGTATAGTCTGAAGTCAGGGAGTCTGATTCCTCCAGTACCATTTTCCTTTCTCAGGATGGGCTTTGGCTATTATGGGTCTTTTGTACTTCCGAACAAACTTAAAATATTTTCTTCTAGTTCTGTGAAAAATGTCCTTGGTAATTTGATAGGGACTGCACTGAATCTGTAGATTGCCTTGGGTGGTATAGTAATTTTGACAATATTGATTCTTCCAATCCAAGAGCATGATATGTCTTTCCATCTGTTTGTGTCATCTTTGATTTCTTTCAGCATCTTACAGTTTTCAGAGAGCAGGTCTTTGGTCTCTTTAGGTAGATTTATTCCTAGGTATTTATTCTTTTTAATGTGATGGTAAATGGGATTGTTGCCCTAAATTCTCTTTCTGATATTTCATTGTTAGCATATAGAAATACAGTCAATTTCTGTGTATTAATTTTGTATTCTGTGACTTTACCAAATTCATTGATGAGCTCTAACAGTTTTCTGGTAGTGTCTTTAGGATTTTCTGGGTATAGTATCATGTCGTCTGCAAACAGTGATAGTTTTACTTATTCCTTTACAATTTGGATCCCTTTTATTTCTTTTTCTTCTCTTATTGCTGTGGCTAGGACTACCAAAAGTATGTTGAATAGTAGTGGTGAGAGCAGACATCCTTGTCTTGTTCCTGATCTTAGCAAGAATTCTTTCAGCTTTTCAGTGTTAAGAATGATGTTACCTATGGGTTTGTCATATATAGCATTTATTATGTTGAGGTAGGTTCCCTCTGTGCCTACTTTCTGGAGGGTTTTTTGTTTTATCAGAAACAGGTGTTGGATTTTGTCAAAGGCTTTTTCTACATCTATTGAGAGGATCATATGGTTTTTATTCTTCAGTTTGTTAATGTGGTGTATCACACTGAATGATTTGTGGATATTGAAAAATCCTTATATCTGTGGGATAAATCCACTTGATCATGGTGTACAGTCCTTTTAATGTATTGTTTAATTAAGTTTGCTAGTATTTTGTTGAGGATTTTTTGCATCTCAGTTCATTAGTGATGTTGGCATATAATTTTTTTTTGTGGTATCTTTGTCTGGTTTGGTATCAGGGTAATAATGGTGGCCTGATTATTCTTATGGTAGAATAAGTTTGGGAGTGTTCCTTCCTCTGCAATTTTTTGGAATAGTTTCAGAAGGATAGGTGTTAGCTCTTCTCTAAATGTTTGACGGAATTTGCCTGTGAAGCCATCTGGTCCTAGACTTTTGTTTGCTGGAAGTTTTTTAATCACAATTTCAATTTCAGTACTTGTGATTGGTCTGTTCATCTTTTTTATTTCATCTTGGTTTAGTCTTGGAAGATTGTGCTTATCTAAGAATTTGTGCATTTCTTCTGGTTGTCCATTTTTTGTTTGTTTGTTTTATCTTTTGTCTTTTTAGGGCTGCATCTGCGGCATATGGAGGTTCCCAGGCTAGGAAGCTGGGAATGGAGCTGTTGCTGTCGGCCTGCGCCAGAGCCACAGCAATGCCAGATCTGAGCCATGTCTGTGACCTACACCACAGCTCATGGCAATGCTGGATCCTTTACCCATTGAGTGAGGCCAGGGATCAAACCCGCCACCTCATGGTTCCTAGTTGGATTCATTTCCACTGCACCCTGATGGGAACTCCTAGGTTGTCCATTTTATTGGCATATAGTTACTGGTAGTAGTCTCTTATGATCCTTTGTATTTCTGTGATGTCCATTGTAACTTCTTCTTTTTCCTTTCTAAGTTATTGATTTGAGTCCTCTCTTTTTTTCCTGATGAGTCAGGCTAAGGGTTTATCAATTGTGTTGATCTTTTCAAAGAACCAGCTTTTAGTTTCATTGATCTTTTCTATGATTTTCTTTGTTTCTATTTCATTATTTTGGCTCTGATCTTTATGCTTTTTTTCCTTCTGCTAACTTTAGGTCTTGTCTGTTTTCTCTCTGGTTGCTTTAGGTGTAAAGTTATATTATTTATTTGAGCTTTTTCTTGTTTCCTGAGGTAGGCTTGTATTGCTATAAACTTCCCTCTTAGAACTGCTTTTGCTGCGTCCCATAGGTTTTGGATTGTTGTGTCTTTGTCATTTGCTTCTAGGTAATTAAGTTCCTCTTTTATTTCTTCAGTGATCCATTGGTGGTTTAGTAGCATGTTGTTTAGTCTCCATGTGTTTGTATTTTTTGCAGTTTTTTTTTCTTGTTGATTCCAGTCATATAGCATTGTGGTCGGAAAAGATGCTTAATGTGATTTCACTCTTCTTAAATTTACTGAGGCTTGATTTGTGGCCCAGAATGTGATCAATCCTAGAGAATGTTCCATGTGCACTTGAGAAGAATGTGTATTCTGCTGCTTTTGGATGGAATGTTCTATAAATATCTGTTAAGTCCATCTGGTCTAATGCATTTAAGGCCTGCTTTTTCCTTGTTGATTTTCTGTCTGGATGATCTGTCCATTGCTGTAAGTGGGGTGTTAAAGTCATCTGCTGTTATTGTGTTATTGTCAATTTCTCCTTTGAAGGTTGTTAGCAGTTGCTTTGTATATTGAGGTGATCCTATGTTGGGTGTATATATATTTACAGTTGTTATAATCTTCTTGGATTTATCCTTTGACCATTATGTGATGTCCTTCTTTGTCTCTTATTCTTTCTTTTAAGGTCTATTTTGTCTGATATCAGCATTGCTACTTCCAGTTTTCTTTTGATTCCTGTTTGTATAGAATATTTTCTTCCATCCTCTCATTTTTAATTTGTATGTGTCCCTAGAACTGAAGTGCGTCTCTTGAAGACAGCATATATGTGGATCTTGTTTTGTATCCATTCAGCCAATCTGTGTCTTTTGGTTGGAGCATTTAGTCCATTTACATTTAAGGTAATTATTGATGTGTATGTTCTTACTGCCATTTTATTAGCCGTTTTGGATTTGTTTTAGTTGGTCTTTTTCTTCTCTCCTCTTGTTCTCGTCTCTTGTGGTTTGATGATTATCTTTAGTGTTGTATTTGCATTGCTTTTTCTTATTTTTGTGTGTGTCTATTGTAGATTTTTGGTTTGCAGTTACCCTGAAGTTTTGATATAGGAGTCTGTATATATATATATATATATACATACATATGATTGTTTTAAGTTGTTGGTCTCTTAATTGCAGATGCATCTACAGTGTCCTGAGTTTGTACCCTCCTCTTCTCATGCTTTCTGATTTTGGTAGCATATTTATGGATAATTTCCTACCTTTAGTATATGTATGCCTTTACTGGTGAGCCCTGTCATTTGTAATATTTTTGTTTCTATTGTGGCCTTTTCTTTTCTACCTAGAGAAGTTCCTCTAGTATTTGTTGTAAAACTGGTTTAGTGGTGCTGAATTCGCTTAGCTTTTGCTTATCTGTAAAGCTTTTGATTTCTCCTTCAAATCTGAATGAGAGCCTTCCTGTGTAGAGTAATCTTGGTTGGAGGTTTTTTCCTTTCATCACTTTAAGTATATCATGACATTCCCTTTTGGCCTGCAGGGTTTCTGATGAAAAATCTGCTGATGACCTTATTGGGGTTCCCTTGTATGTTATTTGTTTCTTTTCCCTAGCTGCTTTCAAGATTTTCTCTTTGTCTTTAATTTTGGTCAGTTTGACCAATATGTGTCTTGGGGTGTTCCTCCTGGGGTTTATTTTATGTGATACTTGTTTTGCTTCCTGGATTTGAGTGAGTGATTTCTTTCTCATGTTGGGGAAATTTTCAGCTATTGTCTCTTCAAGTGTTTCTTTGGCCCTTTCTCTCTCTCTTCTCCTCTGGTACCCTATACTATGAATGTTGGTGCAGTTAACATTGTCCCAGGGTTCTCTTAGACCATCTACCTTTCTTTTCAATCTTTTTCTCTTTTTCTGTTCCATATCAGTGATTTCCGCTAGTCTGCCCTCCATCTTGCTTATTTGTTCTTCTGTCTCCTGTATTCTGCTGTTGATTGCTACTAATGAATTTTTTTTTTGTCTTTTTGCCTTTTCTAGGGCTGCTTCCCACAGCATGTGGAAGATCCCAGGCTAGGGGTCTAGTCAGAGCTGTAGCCGCCAGCCTTTGCTACAGCCACAGAATGAGGGATCTGAGCCATGTCTGCAACCTGCACCACAGCTCACGGCAATGCCAGATCCTTAACCCACTGAGCAAGGCTAGGGATTGAACCCGCAACCTCATGGTTCCTAGTTGGATTTGTTAACCACTGCGCCATGATGGGAACTCCAACTAATGAATTTTTAATTTCAGTTATTGTATTTTATCTCTGCTAGCATAATCCTTTTTGCCTTTTTGTCCTTTATAGGGCTGCTCCTGTGGCATATGGAGGTTCCTAGGCTAGGGGTCTAATCGGAGCTGTAGTTGCCAGCCTACGCCAGAGCCACAGCAGAGTGGGATCCGAGCCGCATCTGTGACCTACACCATAGCTCATGGCAACACCAGATCCTTAACCCACTGAGCAAGGCCAGGGATCGAACCTGCAAACCTCATGGTTCCTAGTTGGATTCGCTTCTGCTGTGCCACGACAGGAACTCCCTAGCATAATCCTTAAGTCTTCTATTTCTTTGCTCAGTGTTTCTTGTAATTTTTCAATCTTTGCCTCCAGTTTATTTCCAAGATCTTGACTCATAATCACTATCATCAGTCTAAAGTCTTTTTCATGGAGGTTGATAATCTCCCGATCACTTAGCTGTTTTTCTGTTTTTTTTCCTGATCTCTTATCTGAGTCATAATTCTCTGCATTTTCATTTTGTATACATTTTGGTGTGGTCTCCTTTTTGCAGACAGTAGAGTTGTAGCCTCTCTTGCATCTGATGTCCACCCCACTTGTGGCTGAAGTTGATACAGGGGGGCTTGCTGAGGGCTTGATAGGAGGGACTGGTGCCTGCTCACTGGTGGGTGGAGCTGGTTCTTATCCCTCTGATGGGTGGGGCTTTGTCTGTGGGTGCGATTAGAGGCAGCTGTTTGCCTGCGGTGGGGTGGGGGCATCTTAGGCAGCCTATTTGCTGATGGGTGGGGCTGTGATCCCACTGAGATTATTGTTTGGCCTGGGGCTTCTCAGCTCTGATGCATGGGGCCAGATTTTTCCAAAATGGCCACCTCAAGAGGAGCACACGCTGATGATTATTCCCGAGACCTTTGCCTCCAGTGTCCTTCCCCACAGTGAGCCACAGTCATTCCCTGTTTTCCTAGGAGATCCTCCAAGAACTGCAGTCAGGTCGGACCCATATTCCTATGAAGTCTCTGCTTTGCCTTGGGACCCAGTGCACACAAAAGTCTTTGTGTGCCTTTCAAGAATGGGGTCTCCATTTCCCCCATGGAGTTCCTGTGCACGAGCCCCACTGGCCCTCAGTGCCAAATGCTCGGGGGGCTCCTTCTTCCAGTGCCAGATCCCCAGGCCTGGGGACCTGATGTGGGACTCAGAACTCTCAGTCCAGTAGGTGAGTCTCTGTGATACAGTTACTTTCAGGTCTGTGGGCTGCCTGCCTGGTGGTATGGGGTTGCTTATATCACGTAATCGCCCCTCCTACCATCTCGATGTGGCCTCCTCTTTGTCTTCTGAAGTAGGATGTCTTTTTTGATAGTTTGCAGTCTATTTGGTTGAAGGTTGTTCAGCAGTTGGTTGTAATTTTGTTGCTTTTATGAGAGAAGATGAGCTCCAGTCATTCTACTCCCTATCTTAATCCCGTATCCCATGATACCCCAAATGGGATTTTTGCTCACGTAATTGGAAGGTTCATAGGTCTGGTGTGATTTGGCAGCTTAATAAAGTCTTCAAAGACTTAGTTTCTTTCTACCTCTCTACTCTGCCTTCTGTTGTGCCAGCTGAATTCTTAGGCAGTTTTCCCTCAGCGTACCAGAAAGGTTGCAGCAGTTCTGCATTTCGTCCTGGGCTTTTCTTTGTTGAAATTATTGTGATTACTAACTCAGCTTCTAGTTATAGGCTTCTTCAGATTTACTTTTTATTTTTCACTTTTGTGAGTTTGTGTATTTGTAGGAATTTTTCCATTTCATCTAGTTTATCTAATTTGTTGTCATACACTTATTCATAGCATCCTCTTATAATTCTCTTTCTTTTTGTAAAATCCATGTTAATATCCCTTCTTTCAGTCTCGAGTTCAGTAATTTAAATCTTTATCTCTCTCTCTTTTTTTTTGTCTTTTGTCTTTTTAGGGCCGCACCAGTGGCATATGGAGGTTCCCAGGCTAGAGGTCGAATCTGAGCTGTTGCTGTGGGCCTATGCCAGAGCCCCAGCAACGCCAGATCTGAGCCGCATCTGTGACTTACACCACAGCTCACGGCAACACCGGATCCTTAACCCACTGAGCAGGGCCAGGGATCGAACCTATAACTTCATGGTTCCTAGTCGGATTTATTTCTGCTGCGCCACGACAGGAACTCCTGAATCTTCTCTCTTACTTTCTTCATCAGTTTGTGTCAACTTTGTTGATCTTTTCAAATAATCAATTTTTGGTTTTGTTCATTTTCTCTATTGATTTTCTAGTTTCTGTTTCATTTATTTCCATGTTAATCTTTATTATTTCCTTCCTTCTGCATGCTTTGTGTTTGGTTTGCTCTTCCCCCTCCCAGTTTCTTAATGTAGAATACTAGGTTATTGATTTGAAGGTTTTTTTCCTTTTTAATTTAGGTATTTATAGCTATAAGTTTCCCTCTGGGCACTACTTTTACTCCACCTTAGAAGTTTTGGTATGTTGTGTTTTTGTTTTCATTAATCTCAAAATATTTTCTAATTCTCTTTGTGATTTCTTCTTTGATCCATTTATTGAAGAGTATGTTGCTTAATTTCCATATATTTGTGAATTTTCCAAATTTCCTTATATTATTTTTTGTTTGTTTTTTGGCTGCACCCATGGCATGTGGAAGTTCCTGGGCCAGGGATAGAACCTGCACCATAGCAGTGACAATGCCAAATCCTTAACCCTTTCTGCCACAAGAGAACTCTGAGATTTCCTTATATTATTAATTTCTATTTTTATCCCTTAGTGGTCAAAAAACATGCTTTGCTTTGTTTCAGTCTGTTAAAAATTTTGAGGCTTGTTTTATGGCCTAACATATCAGTTATCCTGGAGAATGTTCCTTGTGCACTTGTGTATCTTGTTGTCGTTAGGTTGAATGTTCTATAGATATTTGTTAGGCCTAGTTGGTATATATATTCTATAACCTGATGACCTTCTGGCTAGCATCTTCATTATTAAAAGTGAGATATTTAAATATCTCAGTACTATTGTTAGATTGTTTATTTTTCCCTCCCATTCTTTCAGTTTTTGCTTTCCATTCTGTGGGGGCTCTATTTAAGCCAGTCTTTGTATTGCTAGGATTAAACTCACTTGGTTGTTTTATATATTGATGAATTTGGTTTTCTATTTTTTTAAAATTTTATGTCTGTATTCATAAGGCCCCATTTGTCTGTGTAGACTTCTCTTGTGTTATTGTGTTTTATATATATATTCATATGTATATATGAATACTTCTATATATGAAAAGTATTCATATACTTTTATACTTTTAGGTATAAAAGTAATGACATCATATACCACAGTTTTGGGAGTAATCATCCTTCTTCTTGTTTTTGGAAGAGATTGTGCAGAATTAATATTTTTCTTCTCTAAATCTTTGATAAAATTCTTGAGAGAAATTATTTGGGCCTGAAGATTTTTTCTTTAGAACGTTTGAAGTAAAAATTCAGTTTCTTTAATAGCATGGGATTATTTAGGTTATCTGTTTCACCTTGGGTGAATTTTGGTAGTTTGTGGTTTTAGAAGTTGGTCCAATCCAATTCTTCTTTCTTTTTCTTTCCTTTCCTTTCCTTTTTCTTGCATGCGCGCTCTCTCTCTCTCTCTCTTTCTCGTTATTTGGCTAGAAGTCTAAGAATTCTTAAATACATCTTTTCTAAGAACTGGCTTTTGGCTTAATCATTTCTTTGTTATTTTGGTGGGGGGAGGTTGTTTTTGTTTTTGCTTTTCAGGACTGCACCTGTGGCATATGGAAGGTCCCAGGCAAAGGGTTGAATTGGAGCTGCAACTTCTGGCCTATGCCACAGCCACAGCAATGTGGGATCTGAGCCGCATCTGTGACGTACACCACAGCGCACGGCAACACCAGATCCTTAACCCACTGAGCAAGGCCAGGGATCGAACTGGTATCCTCATGGATGCTAGTTGGGTTTGTAACCCACTGAGCCATAACAGGAACTCCTGTTTTCAGTTGTAATTTCACTGATTTCTGCTCCTATCTTTGTTTTTTCCTTCTTTCAGCTTGCTTTCAATTTATTTTACTCTTCTTAGTATTTATTAAAGTGAAAGCTTAGGTTATTGATTGGAGACCTTTTTTATTTTCTAATATGCTCATTTAATATATCATTATTAATGCTATAAATTTCCCTTTAATAGTACTGTGTCTGCAGCCTATAAGTTTTGATATGTTGTATTATTGTTTTTATTCAAATTAAGATATTTTCTAATTTCCTTTGGGATTTTCTTGTTCACACTGGCTTATTTAGAAGTATGGGGAGTTCCTGTTGTGGCTCAGCAGGTTAAGAATCCAACTTTTATCCATGAGGATGTGGGTTCAACCCTGGCCTTACTCAGTGAGTTAAGGATCCAGCATTACCACAAGCTGCAGCATAGGTCGCAGATGGAGCTTGGATCTGGCATTGCTGTGTCTGTGGCATGGGCCTGCAACTGCAGCTCTGATTTGACCCTACCCTGGGCTGGGAACTTCCATATGCCATGGGTGTGGCCATTAAAAAAAAAGAGGAAGAAGTATGTTGTTAAATTTCCAGGTATTTGAATATTTTCCACTTTGATTTATATTATTGACTTCTAGTTAAATTCTTTTATCTAGGAACATGTTGATATGGTTGTAACTTAAAAGCAGTTATTAAGGCTTATTTTCTGATTGAGGTTATGGTCTATTTTTGTGAACACTCTTATATGCTCTCAAAAATAATTAATAATTTCATTAATAAGAATTAATAATTTCCTAAATAATTTCATTGTGGATAGAGTTGTATCAATTTTAGTTGATGGTGTTGTTCAGTTCTTCCATGTCCTTGCTGATTTTCTGTTGATTCTCTCCATTAGTGAAAGAGGAGCATTGAAGATTCCAACTATAATTGTATATTTGTTTATTTTGCTTTTAGTTCTGTCAGTTTTGCTTCATATATTTGAAGTTCTGTTGTTAGATGCCTTCACATTTAAAATATATTCTGTGGGCTGTGGTTGCAATGACAGTTCTTTTTCCAAAGAGGTGACAGGGCTATTCAGAGACATCCTAGGTGTGCACAGCATAGTGGCCAGCCTCAGACCATGGCAGTGGTCTGTGCCATAGTTCATTCCTCAAAGTCTATGCGGTTTAGGGCCAGTTCCACACACCCAGAGCTAAAAGGTGAGTGTGGAAGTTCATACATGCAACTCTACCAAATTGTTTTCTTGAAATTATTAAAAAAAAATTTTTTTTGCCACCCTGCTGCATGTGGAGGTTCCCAGGCCAGGGATCAGATCTGAGCCACAGTTGTGACCCATGCAATAGCTACAACAGTACTGGATCCTTAACCCACTGTACCAGGCAGAGGACTGAACCTACATCCCAATGCCGCCGATCCCATTGTGCCTCAGCAGAAACTCCTTGAGTTCCTTTTTCTCAGCTATCTCACTGATAATTTCCAGCTCCCCAAAACCCCTCTTCCTAGTCCTCTGATTAGAAAGCTGGGCTTGGAGTTCCCGTCGTGGCTTAGCGGTTATTAGCAAACCTGAGTAGCATCCATGAGGACATGGGTTCGACCCCTGGCCTTGCTCAGTGTTAAGGATCCTGCATTGCTATGAGCTGTGGTGTAGGTCTCAGATTCAGCTCAGATCCCGCATTGCTGTGGCTGTGGTGTAGGCCAGCAGCTACAACTCCAATTGGACCCCTAGCCTGGGAACCTCCATGTGCCACAGGTATGGCCCTAAAAAGACAAAAAAAAAAAAAAAGACAAAAAAAAAGAAAAACAAAAGCTGGGCTTTAGTTTCTCTGCTCTGTCGCGCACCGCTCATGATGATGTCTTCCTTCAGTGTTGAATGGCAAGGAGATGAAGCAACAGAGATGGCCCCAACACTCTTGGAACCACAGTCTCTTGCCATAGAGACGATTCCTCTTGTGCAGAGAATGTGATGTCTGCCCACTTCCCCACTGTCACTATGGTATTGCCTAGAAGATGGGCCAGGAGAAAATGGAGGGTAGGGTGGGAAATCTTAGAATTTCTCCATCCTCTGATCTGTAGGCATCTCCTCTACTACTCCTTGGACCACAAGTAGAGCTCTTTCTGTCTGCATCCTGTATGTAGTTCTGGGTTTGAGGCTGCCTTTGAGACCAGGGTAGGAGATAGTAAAGGAAAAAAATTTTAGTCCTTCCATTTACTCTCATAATACTAACATACTCAACACTTTTAACAAGAGATACATGCGGAGTTTTCCCCATCAAGCAATTTTTTATGACGCTAGCTGGATATCCTACAGTTTAACTTGGTTACCTGGACATAGAGTTAGATCCCACAAACAAAGGGATCAGTCCTACAAGACTGTTCCCCCTTACCCCCCCCTCAGATGCCAGTTGCAAATTCTGGTGCCACCTGTGCTTCTGATCAATTGACTCATATCTGAGGTTCCATGGCTCCCTCCTTGGGTTCAATTAATTTGCTAGAGCTGCTTGCAGAACTCAAGAAAATAGTGTTCATTAGTTTATTATAAAATGATATGATAAAAGAGATGGACATAGAGATGGGAGAGATGAGTAGAGCAAGATAGGTGGGAAGGGGTGAGGAGCTTCCATGCATGCCGCAGGTGAACCACTCCCAGCCCCTCCCTGTGTTCACCAGTTCAGAAGCTCTCTGGATGCTACACTGTTGGGATTTTTATGGAGGCTTCATTAGGTAGGCGTGATCAGTTATTAACTCCATTTCCAGTTATTAACTCTCTGGAGAAGGAGGGCATGCTGAAAATTCTAAACTTCTAATCATGGCCTGGGCTTTCTGGTGATCAGCTCCCATCCAGGAGTCACCTCATTAGGACAAAAGACACTGCTATCACACGGGAAATTCCAGTGGTTTCAGGGGCCTGTGTCAGGAACTGGGGCCAAAGGCTAAACATTTTTTTTGTCTTTTTTTTTAGGGCCGTACCAGCGGCATATGGAGGTTCCCAGGCTAGGGGTCTAATTGGAGCTACAGCTGCCGGCCTACACCACAACCATAGCAACGCAGGATCCAAGCCGTGTCTGCGACCTACACCACAGCTCACAGCAACACTGGATCCTTAACCCACTGATCGAGGCCAGGGATCGAACCTGCAACCTCAGAGTTCCTAGTCAGATTGTTTCTGCTGTGCCACAATGGGAACTCCCAAAGGCTAAATATTTTTAAAGAGATACTTCTAGTACTCTTGTCATTTGTGAAATTACAAGGGTTTTAGGAGTTCTGTGCCAGGAACTAAGGACAGAGACCAGTACATATACACATTTTCCATTATCACATATATATAAATTTTTTCCATTCTTTTACTATTTTGGTTTATTTAGGCAGCATAGTTGGGTCTTGCTCTTATCCAATTTGACAATCTCTGCCTTTTAACTTTTAATTGAGGCATTTAGACCACAATTGAAGAATGTTTTCTGTAAAGGACAGGTAGTACATAATTTAGGCTTTGTGGGCCGCATATGGTCTTTGCTGTGTACTCCTTTGCTTCCTTTTTTTTTTCTTTTTTTTTGTCTTTTTGTCTTTTTAGTGCTGCACCAACGGTATATGGAGGTTCCCAGGCTAGGAGTCTAATCAGAGCCACAGCTGCCAGCCTACGCCACAGCCACAGCAACTCCAGATCAGAGCCACATCTGTGACCTACAGCACAGCTCACGGCAACGCCGGATCCTTAACCCATGGCGAGGCCAGGGATCGAACCCGCCACCTCATGGTTCCTAGTCAGATTCGTTTCCACTGCGCCACGAGGGGAATTCCTCCTTTTTTTCTTTTTAATAAATTTATGGATTTTTTTTTGCTGTTTTACCACTAAATAGAAGATAAGATACGTGCCAGATACGATAGTGCCATTAATTTTTAAGTGATTTTTATTTTTTCCATTATAGTTGATTTACAGTGTTCTGTCAATTTATACTGTATAGTAAAGTGACCCAGTCATACACACACACACACACACACACACACACACACACACACATATGTATCTCACATTACCCTCCATCACATGTGACTAGATATAGTTCCCTGTGCTATACACCAGAATCTCATTGCTTTTCCACTCCAAATGCAATAGTTTGCATCTGTTAACCCCAGGCTTCCAGTCCCTCCCACTCCCTTCCACTCTCCCTTGGCAACAACTACAAGTCTGTTCTTCCAGTCCATGAGTTTCTTTTCTGTGGAAAGGTTCATTTGTGCCATATGTTAGATTCCAGATATAATGATATATGATATTTGTCTTTCTCTTTCTGACTCATGTCACTTAGTATGAGAGTCTCTGGTTCCACCCATGTTGCTGCAGATGGCATTATTTCGTTCTTTTTTTATGGCCGAGTAGTATTCCATTGTGTATATGTACCACATCTTCTTTTTTTTTTTTTTTTGTCTTTTCTAGGGCCACTCCCGAGGCATATGGAGGTTCCCAGGCTAGGGGTAGAATCGGAGCCGTAGCTACCGGCCTACGCCAGAGGCACAGCAACTCGGGATCCAAGCCGCGTCTGCAACCTACCCCACAGCTCACGGCAACGCCGGACCCTTAACCCACTGAGCAAGGGCAGGGACTGAACCCGCAACCTCATGGTTCCTAGTTGGATTCGTTAACCACTGCGCCACGACGGGAACTCCTACCACATCTTCTTAATCCAGTCATCTGTCGATGGACATTTAGATTGTTTCCATGTCTTGGCTATTGTGAATAGTGCTGCAGTGAACATGTGGATGAATGTGTCTTTTTCAAGGAAAGTTTTGTCTGGATATATGCCCAAGAGTGGGATTGCTGGGTCATATGGTAGTTCTATTTTTGGTTTTCTGAGGTACCTCCATACTGTTTTCCATAGTGGTTGTACCAGTTTACATTCCCAACAGTATAGGAGGGTTCCCTTTTCTCCACATCCTCTCCAGCCTTTGTTGTTTGTTGACTTGTTAGCGATGGCCACTCTGACTGGTATGAGGTGGTACCTCCTTGTTGTTTTGATTTGCATTTCTCTAATAATTAGTGATGTTGAGCATTTTTTAATGTTATTATTGGCCATCTTCTTCCTTTTTAACACTTTAAGTGTACAAACCATTGTTAGCTTGAGGGCCATGTAAGAGTATGGTGTAGGCAGGCTTTAGCCTACAGACCATAGTTTTCTACCCATACTGTAAACCATTCACATTTTATATAATCACTGATATGGTTGGCTTTAAATCTGCCATCCTCATGTTTGTTTTCTGTTCGACCCATCTGTTCTTTGTTCCCTGTTCCTTCTTTTTTGGCTTTATTTTGAATTAATTGAATACTTTTTATAATTTTATTTCCTCTCATTTATTAGTTTCTTAGGCATAACTCTTAGTTTTTTATTGTTTTAGTGATTGTTTTATGGTATCTTTGTACAACTTTAATTTATTAGTCTACTCTCAAATAACATTATACCACTTAAAATACAGTATAAAAACCTTACAACCTTGTACTTCTATTTTCCCTCCTTCCCATTTGTGCTTTTATTGTCATATATTTTGCTTCTCCATGTTATGCACTCCACAATACATTGTTATTATTTTTACTTTAGGTAGTCAAGTTCCTTTTGAAAAGATTTTAAAAATAAGAAAAATACTTTTTTATATTTATCCACACACTTACCATTTCTGATGCTCTCCATCCCTTTATGTCCATCCATATTTCCATCTGGTAGCATTTTTCTCCTGTCTGGAAGACTTCCTTTAACGTTTTTTGAAGTGAAGATCTGCTGGTGATTAATTCTTTCAATTTCGTATGTCTAAAGAAATCTTTAGGCTCTAGTTCTGGGTAAAATGGAGTAAGTGCACTCCACCCTGTCTCTCCCACTGAATACAGCTGTAAAACCTGGACAGAATACATGGAACAGCTATCTGAGGACTCTGAAAAGTCAATATTAGTAGGAACATTGGAAAAGAAGACAAGAATTTGGAGCACCACTAAACCAGCGGTGAGTCTACCAATTTTTTTCCTACAGTATTCTCCAGCCTGAGCACAACACAGCCTGAAACTGAGAAGTGGTGTTGGCATACACAGTGAGGAGTCCAGGGGAAACCTAGTTCTCACTGGAGGAGCAGGAAAGGGACCTCCTAATGCTCAGGGAGAGGAGAGAAATTTTCTTCTTCTTTTTTTCCTCTAGTCTCTCACACCACAGCCCCACTCAACTCTGTGGTAGGGGTATGAGACATCCCAGTGGAGCCCATGGGACCAATTCCTCAATAACAGCAAACTTCTGAAATGATTAAATAGTTAACCTGAATAGCTCCATATCGATTGAAGAAATTGAATTCATAGTTAGAAATGACCACTGAACTCATCTAGGTCTGGAGCTGTCTGTTTTGGAAGGTTATTAATTATCGATTAAATTTCTTTAATTTAACAGGCCTATTCAAATTGTCTGTTTCTTCTTGTGTGAATTTTCCAGGTTGTGTCTTTCAAGGAATTGATCCATTTCATCTAGGTTATCAAATTTGTGGGTATAGAGTTCATAATATTCCTTTACTATCCTTTTTAAAAAGTCCATGGGATCTATAGGGCTCTCTCCTATTTAATTTCTGATGTTAGTAATTTGAGTCCCTCTCTCTTCTTAGTTAGCCAAGTTAGAATCTTGTGAATTTTATTGCTCTTTTTAAAGAACCAGTTTTTTGTTTCATTGACCTTCTCTATTGATTTTCTGTTTTCAATTTCATTGATTTCTACTCTTATTCCTTTTTTTCTTTTGACTGTTGCACCTGCGGTATATGGAAGTTCCCTGGGCTAGGGGGATGAATCAGAGCTGCAGGCCTATACCATGGTGACAGCAGCACCAGATCCAAGTAACATCTGTGAACTGTGATGCAGCTTGCAGCAACATCAAATCCTTAACCCACTGAGCAAGGCCAGGGATTGAACCCCCATCCTCACAGCCACTTCTTAACCTGCTGAGCCATAAAGGGAGCTCCTCTACTCTTATTGTTATTATATCTTTTCTTCTGCCAGCTTTGAATTTAATTTGCTCTTCTTTTTCTAGTTTTCTCAAATGGAAGCTTAGATGATTGATTTTAGATCTTCTTTTCTTTTCTTTTAATATATTAAAAGCTATAAATTTCCCTCTTAGCACTGCTTTTGCTGCATCCCACACATTTTGATAAATTGTTTTAATTTTCATTTTTCAAAATATTTTAAATTTTCTGTTAAGATTTCTTCTTTGATCTATTTGTTACTTAGAAGTGTATTGCTTAATCTCAAAAAGTGTTTGGGGATTTTCCATCTTTCTGTTATTGATTTCCAGTTTAATTCCACTGTGGTCTGATAGCAGACATCATACATTTTCTGTTCTTTTAAATTTGTTAAGGTGTATTTTATGGACCCAAATGTGGTCCATCTTGCTGAATGTGCCACATGAGCTTGAGGAGAATGTATATTCTGCTCTTGTTGGGTGAAGTAGTCTATAGATGTCAGTTATATCCAGTTGATTGATGGTGTTGTTGAGTTCAGCCATGTCCTTATTGATTTTCTGCCTGCTGGATTGAATCTGAGCCACAGCAGTGACAACACCTAGTGCTTAACTGCTAGGCCACCAGGGAACTCCCTGCCCTTTGTGGTTTTAATTGAACACTTTTGTTATTCCATATTCTCTCCTTTCTTAGCAAATCAGTTATACTTCTTTTTTTAGTGGTTGCCCTTGAGTTTGCAATATATATTTACAACCAATCCAAGTTCACTTTCAGATAGCACTATACCACTTCACAGGTAGTGCAAAAACCTTGTAATAACAAAATAATCCTAATTTTCCTCTCCTATACCTTGTATTGTTGTCATCATTCATTTCACTTAAACATAAATATACATATATGTGTATGTATTTAATCAAATAAATACATTGTTGATATTATTCATTTGAACAAGCTATTATCTGTTAGATCAATTAAGAATAAGAAAAATGTTTTTATGTAAACTTCACTTATTCCTTCTCTAGTGCATTTCTTTTCTTTATTTAGAAGTGAGTTTTTGTTCTTTATCATTTTCCTTCTCTCTAGAGAATTCTTAAAACATTGTTTGCAAGGCAGGTCTACTGGAAACAAATTGTCTCAATTTTTGTTTGAGGAAGTCTCTTTCTCATTCACTTTTGAAGAATACTCTCAACCTAGAATTCTAGATTGGTTATTCTAGATTTCCTCTAAATACTTTAAATATTTAAAGTAACAGTGCTTTTGATCTCTGGCACTTTTTTTTTTTTTTGGTTCTTTCTTAAAATTTCCATATCTCTGCTTACATTGCCCATCTGTTTTTTTTAATCCTGTCTTTTTTATCCCTTAGAACTTTTAGTATATTGATCATAGTTGTTTTAAATTTCTGGTTTGGTAATTCCAGCATCCTTGTCATATCTGAGGCGGGGTCTGATGCTTGCTCTGTCTGTCTCTTCAGACTGAGTTTTTTTGTGTTTTAATATGCTTTGTAGTTTTTTCCTTGATAGCTAAACATGATGTACTGGGTAAAAGGAATGGCTGTAAACAGCCCTTTAGTGATACAGTGGTAAGGTGGGGGTGGGGGAGCAATCCAGATTAGATCTTAGTCTTTGAGTGAACCGATGCTCTTGAACTGGGAACTTCACAAGTGCTTATCAGTTGTTCTCCCCCACTTAGGTGGGACAGGATGGCTTGAGTGGGCTGGAGTTGAGTATTTCCTTTCCCCCAAGTCAGTTAGGCTCTGATAAAACCCCTGTAAGTAAGGCTCTGGCTAGAGAATTGCTCCTGAGTGCAGGCTTTGTTAAGAAGAACAGAATGCTCTGGTATATTTCATAATGGTTTGTTTTCTTCTCCCCCTGCCAGAAGCACTAGGGGATTTTTCTCTGGTATTCATCCTGAGAACTTGGTAGAGCTTCAGGAGGTAAAACTCACCGAAAGTGTGGAGGGTCATCCTGTGACTGAATCCCTTGGAGTTTTTATTTATCAGACCTGTCCACCCTGAGCCTTCAGCAGTTTGTCAGTTGCAGTTCACGTTCCCCTATCCCAGTATTTGGTTCCCATTAGTTTCTGCTCGGGTAAGCTATGATTCTCTGCATTCACCTGCCTGTCTCTGCAGTTTGGGGGGAGAGCCGTTATACCTGTGACCTAGCTTCACTGATAGATCTGAGAAGAATTGTTGCTATTTCAGTTTGTTCAGCCTTTTACTTATTAAGATGGAGTGATGCCTTCCAAACTTCTTACATGCTGGGTGGGAAACTTTCCCTAAAAGTTTTGGGGTTTTTTTTCAACATGAATGGATGTTGGATTTTATTGAATGCTTTTTTCTGCCACTGTTGAGAAGACTATGTCATTTTTAACCTTTATTCATTAATATGTTGTATTACATTGACTTTTTTTGTAAATTAACATTGTATTTCTGGGATAAATTCCACTTGGCTTGATGTTTTATCTGTTTTATATGTTTCTTGGTTGATTTGCTAATGTTTCTAATGGATTTTTTATCTTTATTCATGAGAACTCTTGGTCCATAACAGGGAATCAGCAAACTTTTTCTGTGAAGAGTCCAGTAGTAAATATTTGAGGCTTTGCAGACTATATAATTTGTGTCGCAACTACTCAACTCTGCCACTGTAGCATGAAAGCAGCAATAGACAATACATAAATTAATGGGTGTGGCTGTGTTTTCATAAAACATTATTGACATAAACAATTGCAGGCTGGTTTTGGCCCCTAGGCCATGGTTTGCTGTGTCCCTGTCTACATTTGTTAGGGTTTTTTCCCCCTTGTAATGTTGTTGTCTCAGAGTAACACTGGCCTCATAAAATTAGTTGGGAAGTATTCTCTTCTATGTTCTCTAAAAGTTTTTGTGAGGTTGGTATTACCTCATTCTTAATTGCTTGCTAGAATTTACCAGTGAAGCCATCTGGGGCTGGAATTTTTCCTTGTTGGAAAGTTTTAACTCTAAAATATAAATTTTAGTAGATATAGACTCATTCACATTTTTCTGTGTTTTCTTTGTACTGAGGCATAAATCACATACCATAAAATTCACTTTTTAAAATGAACAATTCAGTTTTTTTAGTGTGTTCACAAAGTTGTACAACCATCTTCCAGTTTCATAAACATTTTTATCCATCCCCCCCCAGAATAACCCCATACCCATTAGCAGACACTCATTGTCCCCCTCCTCCTAGCTCCTGGCAAACCACTTTCTGTCTCTATAGATTTGCTTATCCTGGACATTTAATGTAAATGAAATCTTATAACATATGACCTTTTGTGACTGGCTTCTTTCCCTTAGCATAATATTTTCAAAGTTCATCTATATTGTAGCATGTTAAATACTTTGTTCATTTTTATAGTTGAATATCATTCAACTATATGGGTATACCACTTATATACCATATGTGGGTATACCACTTTATATTTATCCATTCATCAGTGATAGATGTGAAGGTTGATTCTGATTTGGGGCTGCTATGGATAATGTAATGCTATGAACATTAGGGTGTGCATTTTTGTGTGAACATATGTTTTCAGTCCTCTTGGGTATATACATGAGAGTAGAATTGCTCCTTTGGCAACTCTATGTTTAACTTCTTAAGATACTGCCAAACTGTTTTCCAAAGTGGCTGCACCATTTTCTGTTTCTGCCAGCTATGTATGAAAGTTCCAATTTCTCCACATTCTTGTCAACACTTTTTATTGTCTTTCTTTTTATTATAGCTATTATAGTGGTTTTGATACATCATGGTGTGGTTTTGATTTTCCTTTTCTCAGTGACTAATGATGTTGAGCTTTTTTTCATGTGCTTATTGGCCATTTTTATGTATATCTTCTCTTGGGAAATGTCTATTAAAATCCTTTTCCAATTTAAAGAATGGGTTATTTATCTTTTTATTGTTGATTTAAGAGTTCTTTATATATTCTAGATATATATATATAGCTGATAGTGCCTTATCAGCTATGTGATTTGTAAATATTTTCTCACATTTTGTGGGTTGTTTTTTCACTTTCTTAATAGTGCTTTGAAATACAGATGCTTAAAATTTTGATGAAATATGATTTACTTCTTTCTCTTGTTGCTTGTGCTTTTCACATCTTATCTAAGAAGCCATTGCTTAGTGCAAAGTCACAAAGATTTGCAACATTTTCTTCTAAGAGTTTTATAGTTTTAGCTCTTGCATTTGTGATTCTTTTAGTTAATTTTTATGTATTGTAAGAGGAATTGTTTCATTACATTCATTTTTGAATTGTTCACTTCCAGCATATATAAATTCAATTGATTTTTGAATATTTCTCTTGTATTCTTGCTGAATTTGTTTATTAGTTCTAATACTAAGTGTGTACGTGTGTGTTCCTTAGGATTTTCTATGAATAAGATCCTGTCATCTGCACATAGAGATAGTTATACGTCATCCTTTCCAACCTAGATGTTTTTATTTCTCTTTCTTGCCTAATTGTCCTGACATCTTTGTCCTATTCTTGATCTTAGAGGGGAAGCTTTCAGTCGTTCACAGTTATGATGTTAGCAGTGGGTTTTTCATAAATGCCCTCTATGCCATTGAGAAAGCTGTGTTCTCTTGTAGCTCACTCAGCTTCTTTAAAATGATGATTTTGAGTTATTTGCCAGGCAATTCATAAATCTTCATATTTTTAGGGTTCATTTACTAAAAAATGATTGTATTCTTTTGGTGGCTGACATGTCACCTTGATTTTTTTGTGTTCTTGAATGTCTTGCACTGTCTTCACATTCAAAAAAGCAATCACCTTCTCCAGTCTTTACTGACTGGCTTTGGGAAAGAAATACTTTAACCATTCAGCCCAGTTAAGAATTCTGAGGCTCTCTCAGACCTTTTCCACATGTCTTGTTCCCTTAGAGGGGAATTCTTCTATTGATTCTTTAAAAATCAGGCTGGAAACTGAGGGTTGTGTTTGTTTTTCCCAGGGTTGTACCCTGAAAATGCTCAAGTTTGGGTGCTTCCCCTCAGTCCTAGAGTCAGGCCAGCGCTCTGTATGTGCTTGCAAGTTGTCTGCAAAGATTCATACTCAGTGTCCGTGCGGGCATGTGCAGGGAACCGGCCGTAGTCGTATGTGTAGAGCTTTGGAGGTACACTTGGGCCAGTTGAGGGGGTCTGCAGGTGAGGTGTCCCAAGGGCATCAAGGGTGGGCTTCCCGATGGAGCCCACAAAGTGGTTTAGGATCTGCAGCCCTTTGATGGGCCACGGCAGTAGCAGTGCTGAGTCCTTAATTGCTAAGCCACTAGGCAACTACCAGTTTCTTTTGAGTCCATTTTAGTAATTTGACCCTTTCTAGGAATTTGTCCATTTATTCTAGGTTATCTACTTTGTGGTATGCAGTTGTTCATAGTATTACTGAATAGTCTTTTCTACTTCTGTAAGGTTAATAGTAAGGTCCATTTTTGCATTCTCAATTTTAGTAATTTGAGACTTTGCTCTTTCTTTTTTCTTTTCTTTTTTTTCTTTTTTTGGTCTTTTTAGGGCCGCACCCATGGCATACAGAGGTTCCCAGGCTAGAGGTGGAATCAGAGTTGTAGCCGCTGGCCTACGCCAGAGCCACAGCAATGAGGGATCTGAGCTGCGTCTGCGACCTATACCATGGCTTACGGCACTGTCGGATCCTTAATCCACTGAGTGAGGCCAGGGATCAAACCTGCGTCCTCATGGATGTTAGTCGGGTTCTTGAACCGCTGAGCCACGACAGAAACTCCCAGAGACTTTGTTCTTTCTTTTTCTCATTCAATCTAGTTAAAGGTTTGTGAATTTTGTTGATCTTTTCAAAGAAACAACTCCTGGTTTCATTCATTTTCTCTATTGTTTTTCTATTTTATTTACGTTCCTTTCATCTTTATTTCTTTACTCAGCTATAGTTTGCCCTTTTAGCTTTTATCTCTTGTACCAGTCTTGATAATTTGTATCTTTAGGGAATTTGTCCATTCCTCTTGAATTTATTGAATATATTGGCATGATATTGCTCATAATATCCCCTTTTTATCTGTTTAATGCATATATAAACTTTAGTTATGCCCTTCTTTCTTTACATTGATCATGTGGTATACTGTTTTTTGTTTAAGGAATCTAGTCTGAGTTTTAATATTTGTGACAAGAATCTTAGGCAGCCCTATCTATGGTCCCCACCTCCTGGTATTCTTTCCCTTGGGTTATCTTCTCCCCTTAAGTATGGATGTGACCTGTGACTTGCTTCTAATAAGTAGAATATAGCAAAGGTAAAGGAATGTGCATGATTATGTATATATAGTTGTTTTATATGAGATAATAGTCGACATTACTAGGAGATCCCTCCTCCCCCATGGCTTTGAGGAATTAAGCTGCCATGTTGCAAGCTGCTATTTGGAAAGGGCCTTATCTCAAGGGGCTGAGGGTGGCCTCCAGCTGACAGCCAGCCAGGGACTGAGGCTCTTAGCTCAGCATCCTGTTAGGAACTGAATTCTATCGATAACCATGTAAATTGAAAGTGACCTCTTCCCCAGCTGAGTCTCAGATGAGATAGCTTGATTGCAACCCTAAAGCTAAGACCCAGTTACTCTCTGCCTGGACTCATAATCCACAAGAACTATGAGAAAATTAGTGTATGCCACTTAAAAGCCCCTGTGTTTGGGGTAATATTGTTATATAGCAATAGATAAGAAATTCTTTAATAATTTGAACTTTTCAAATCAACTGCTTTTTGTATCACAGTTTTCTTTATTGTTAGTCTACTTTCTGTTTCATTAATTTATACTCTTTATTATACATATTTCATATCTCAGGTTTATTTTGCTGTTTCATTTCATAGCTTTTTAAAGTAGAAGATTGATTATATGCTTTTCACTTTGTGTATAGCAATGAAAACTGTAGATTTTCCTCTAAGCACTGCTTTTAGAGCTACTTCCCACAAGTGTTGATACAGTCCTTTCATTTCCATTTAGTTCAAAATACTTTATATTTTCCCATGTGGTTTTTTGTTTTGTTTCACCTATGGGTTATTTTTTAGAAGTATGTTGATTTCTTAATACCTAAGAAAATTTCCAGATATTAGAATTCACCTTGTTTCCCTCCTCTTAGGGGTCGCAGTTCAATGTTGCTTCTTGTCCATGTTGGACAGCTTCTGTGTCATATCTTTTATTTGGTTTTCTACTTGTTAAAATGGGAGGGCAAATCCAGTGTCTGTTCCTCTTTGTAGCTAAATACAGAGTTATATGTTTGAGTTTATCTTTACCATCTTGTTTCTTTTTTTCTCTTTGTTCCCTCAGCTTTTTTCATTTTTGCTTCTTTCCCTTCCTTGCTTTGGACTGACATTTGTATGTTTGTTTGTTTGTTTCTTTTGGTTTTGCCTTACATTGTTATCATTTTTAAACCATTGAAAACTAAACTGTTAAACTACTAGCCTATTATCTAGTTTCTCTCTCTTCCCCCGCCCCTGTGTGTGTGTGTGTGTGTGTGTGTGTGTGTGTGTGATATTGCTCTAGAGTTACACTTTGGATTTGTAGTTTATCATATTCTACTTTTAAAGTATATTTAACACTTCGTGAATAATATAAAAACTTTACAACAATACTTCCACTCCCCCTTTCCATCCTTTGTGCTATTGTAGTCCTTCATTTTACTTCTTTGTAGGTTATAGACCCCACAATACAGTGTTATTTTTTCCTTAAAAATCAGTTATCTTTTTTCCTTTGGTGTTTTTGTTTGTTTATTTGTTTTTTTAGGGCTGCACCCACAGCATATGGAGGTTCCCAGGCGAGGGGTCCAATCGGAGCTATGGCCACCAGCCTGTGCCACAGCCACAGCAACACTGGCTCTAAGCCATGTCTGTGACCTGCACCACAGCTCACAGAAATGCCGGATCCTTAACCCACTGAGCGAGGCCAGGAATTGAACCCGCATCCTCATGGATGCTAGTCGGGTTTGCTAACCGCCGAGCCATGGTGAGAACTCCAAAAGTCAGTTATCTTTTAAGGAAATAAAAATGAGAAAAAATGTATTTTCTACTAAGTCCACATATTTACCATTTCTGGTGCTCTTTGTTGTCTTGTATATCATATTTACATATGGCATCTTTTTCCTTAAGCCTGAAAAACTTTTAAAATATTTTTCTACTGTAAGGTAAACTGGCAATAGATTTTCTTACCTTTAATTCCAAAATACCTTTATTTTCATCTTCATTTTTGAAAGTCTCTTTTCATCAAATAAAGAATTCTGGGTTGAGTCTGTCAGGAACCTAAAGATGCCATTTTATTGTTCTCTACTTTTCATTGCTTCCAGTAAGAAGTCAGGAGTTAGTCTTATCTTTATTTCCTCTGCATAATATATCATATCTCCCTCTGGTTGTCTCCCTTTTTTTTGGTCTTTGGTCTTTTTAGGGCCGCACCTATGCACATGGAAGTTCCAAGGCTAGGGATCTTATTGGAGCTGTAGCTACTGGCCTACGCCACAGCCACAGCAATGCAGGATCTGAGCTGCGTCTGCGACTTACACCATAGCTCACAGCAATGCCAGATCCTTAACCCACTGAGCAAGGCCAGGGATCGAACCCATGTCCTCATGGATACTAGTTGGGTTTGTTAACCACTGAGCCACAACGGGAATGCCCCCCCACCCCAGTTTCTTTTAAGATTTTCTCTTTATCATTGGTTTTAAGCAACTTGATTATGATGTGCTTTGGTGTGGCTTTCTTTGTATTTTTTCTCCTTGGGATTGTTTGAGTTTCTTGGATGTTACAGTTTATGTTTTACATCAAATTCGAAATTTGAAAGAATTTCAGCTCTTATTTCCTAGCCCTATGGTTCTTCAGTAATAAATGAATTAATGTTGTTTCCAAGTATCTATTAAACTTAAAAAAAATCTTTTCCCCCCTCTAATCTGCATCGAAGCTCATCCAATGAAATTTTCATTGCAGACATATTCTCGGCTCTAGCAGTTCCATTGGTTCTCTTTTATGTCTTCTCTCTGTCTCTCTTCATTACATTCATTTTTTATTTTAAAATATTGAATACATTTATAGTAGCTTTTTAAAAGTTTTGTCAGCTCATTTGATTATCTTTGTCATTTTTGGATCTAGTCCATTGATTTTTTTTCTTGGTTATGGGCAGTGTTTTCCTTCTTGGTTCCCCAGAAACAGAGGCTGAGTCTGTTATTAGAATTAGGTGCAATGATTTCCTGAGGGAGGGAGGCAGGATATGGCCTTAGGAAAAGTGTGTTTTGGGCCTGATTTACAGGGAAGGCTGTGGAGCATAAATTGCACCACCATTTTCACTTCCTAGAGACAAGAAGGCCCCCATTTCAGCTGGTCATTGACTGTCAACTGCTTGACTTCCAGGCTAATAGCTCCCATCAGCTGAGAGTCCATTCTCTGGGGAAGGGACAGCTGTGAGCCAGGAGCAGTCCATGTTCACAGCTCAGTTGTATAGGTGCAGCCAACAAAGGGGATCTGAGCGGAGTCCTGCAACAGCCTCGATCATGACATCTTTCTCAGAGTGTGCCTGACAGCAAGCGCCATTCTGGATGTGCGGGTGGAGGTTAATTACCCTAGAAGCAACCCTCAACCAAGGAGAAAATGCCCATCTTTGTCACTCGGACAGAGCAATTGGGTAGCATTCTGTACAAGCCCTGGAGGTTCCCGTGGAGTTGATCCCCTGCTTGCCTACAGCAGACCTTGAGAGAGTATCCTTAGGTGACTTGCGTACTTTCTCTTTTCCTCACTCCTGTCTCTTGGAATCCTCTTCCAAATTCATGCCTCACCTGGGCACTGCATTTGGGGGAATCCAGACTATAACTCTTGGAGTAGAAGTTCTAGACTGAACCCTGAGGGTGACAGAGACCTGTAGAAAGGTGTTACACTTCCAGGGTGACTTAATTGAATTTTCACTTTAGAACAGTCCCAAGGGGCAGTGAGAAGTGGGGATGTCACAGTGGACCATGGGAGAGGGGTTCAGCTGGTGGGTGTCAGGGGAGGAAAAGGACAGCAGTCACTGAGAGGGTGTCACTGATTGGAGAGGGCAGGGAGAGTCTCTAGCCCAAAGCCCTGGCAGCCTGGAGCCCGGATCCTGGGCAGCATGGGTCTTGGAGAGAAGCTGGTTGGGGGCAGCAGGCGGATCCGGTTTGCCCAGTGCCCTGCTTCTTTAAAGAAGCAATGATTGCATGAGATGTCCAGGGTAGGCAAGTCTGTTGAGACAGAAAGTAGATGAGTAGCTGCCTAGGGCTGGGTGGGGGCGGGGGAGGCCGGAAGGATTTGGGAGTAGGGGTTGATAGCAAACGGGTTTATTTTGGGGATGAGGAAATGTTCTAAAATTGACTGTGGAGTTGATGGTACAGCTCTGAATATGCTAAAAACCATTGAGTTGTACACTTCAAATGGGTGAATTGTATAGTACGTGAATTATATCACAATAAAGCTGTTGTTTAAAAAAAAAAAAAAACCAGTAAGTGCAAAGTTGTGCAAGGGATGTGGAGTTGGCCGAGGGAGGGCACTTTGGTGACTCATGGAAGGTGGAATGGACCTCCAGAGTTCTTTCACTCACCCACCTTGTTTACCAGTGGGGCGCAGGGAAAGGGGGAGTCGAGGGCTTAAAGCCAGGTCTCGGGACTCCCTGGTGTAGTGTTCCTCCCGCCACCACCAGCCACTTTGCCTGTAGGTGCCCCCTCCCGAGCCACTTCATCTGTAGCGTTGCCTTTCCTTTTGCCAGTGGCCTGCTGAGAGGTGGGTGACAAATTATATGAATGACCTTTCTGCTTTCTGCCCCCTCCCCTGCCTGCCTGGTGAGTCTGACTCCCGCCCCAGGGGTCTTCTTGCTGCCAAGGAGGCGGCCTGGGAGGACCCAGCTTGGGTGGAGGGACAAGATGTTTGGTTCTTTGAGCAGGAAGAGTTGGGAAATTGAGTCTGACACCTGGCAAGGCCCACTGCCCGGGCAGCACGCAGGGGAGCCTGGCCGGCACCCCGGCCAGCCTCTTCCAGGCCAGCCCCTTGCCAGGGTCCTGGCAGAGGCCAGAAGTGGGCGCGCCGGGGGATGGGGGTGGGGTGGGGAGGTGGTGGAGTGGGTGGGGGTGTAGCAGACAGCCTGTGGGTAATGGAAAAGCTAGAACATTGGTCATGGAGGGCCTGCAGTATTCGTGTGTTGATGTCAACAATAGAGGAGGAATTTGTGACCTTTTGCCAAAGATGCTGGAATTCCCAGTGGCTGCCTCAGAACGCATGCTCGGATCGCTCCTGGAATCCTCTTGCCACCCTTGCTTCACCCTTGCTGCTAGCAAGACCCCCAAGGCCCCTCGGTCTCAGATACTTCCATCAACTTCATTATCCCATTCCTGGCAACACCTGCCTGCTCAGAAACCTACCTAGTGCTGGTACCCAATGTGCCCCTTTTGCCTGTCCAGTGTTATTCTCAGCAGACCCTCTGCTGGGCTCTTGTCTCCCCACTGTAGTGGCCTGGGGGCTCAGGGCTGCTCTGCATTCACCCAGTAGAGCCTTTGCTTTCCTGCCGACTGTGGCGAGGGCCTTGCTTCCTCCCTTGAACAGGAGGGCCTGTCCCCAGGCCACCTCCCGACTATCTGGCACCCCAGTCACTAGGCCTCTCACTGAGTTGGAAACCCCTACCCAGTCAGCCGCCTGAGTCATTCCTGACGCTTCATTCACATTAGCTAATTCTTGGGAGGCAACTGGATCCCCTTTCTCCCCATCCTGTTATCTGGAGCTAGATGCTCATTGGTGACACTGACTGGTCAGAGGGGCTTCGGAAACTATAATAAAGTTATGGCTAGAGGAACTTCTGCGTTTGGTGGAGGGTCCTGGGAACTTGCGTGTTTGGTGGAGGGTCCTTGCAGCAGTTCTCTGACTGTTAGTTTCATGGTTCCTCTTGCCTCCAGTTTCACTGGCCACAGCGGCATCCCCATTACCAGCACCCTCGCCACCACCACATCTCTGTCATTCCCATCATTTTCAACATCATCACCTCCATTCTCTCTACCACATCTACCATCACCATCACTCTAGTCCCATCCCTGCCGTCTTCACCAGCTCTGTCGTCACCACCACCATTGTCAGTGCCAGCTCTGTCGTCACCGTCACCATTGTCAGTGCCAGTTTCTCCATCACCTCTATAATTTCCTCCATCTTCACCTTCACCAACCACACCACCTCTACCATCACCACCACTGCTACCCACCCAGCTCCCAGGTTAGGCCCCTGATGTCACTAGACATTTCTTAACAACCAGGCCTGTGTCTGGAGAGGTGGAGTTTGGCCAGAACCAAGGTCCCAGCTGCCTTGTGGCTCACATTTGCCTGTGAGTTGAACTCTTATCTTGTGCAGTTATGGTAGAGGTCTGGGCTGACTGGCCTAGAGTCTGTGCAGCCAATGCCTGAGAATCCATCTGGTTGATGTGCCCTGGGGCCAAGGAGCTTGTCCTCATATGTAACCTCAGAGACAGCAGGAGATCCCAGGGTAGGGGAAGAGCCCGAAGCTGGAAGCACTCTGGCTGTGCCATGGACTCAGCGTGGCGTCCAAAAGTCACTGCTTCTCTTTGGGCCCGCCTCTTCAAGAGCAACCCTCCCTTTCTCCACGGAGAGCTCTTGACAGATGCAAAATGTGTCTGCAGCCTCCGCTCCCCCGAGGGTGTGCTGCCCAGCAGGTCACCCCATCCAGCCCACTTGGGTTATTTCCAGCTTCCACCTCTTACCAGTTCTGAGATCTTGAGGAAATCATTCATTCTTCCTGCAGATCTTCCATTGCCTTATCTGTAAGCGGAGGTAAACTCTAGACTTTACCTCTTAAGACTGCTGTGAAGATTAACTGAGCTCATCCACGGACAGCACTTAGTTCAGATTCTTACCAGAGCCTGAGGCCTGCATGGGTGTTGTTGCTCCACTTTGCAGTGGGGGATGCAGAGCTGACAGTGTATGGGTAGGTGGTGGGGAGTCGGCAAGGAGAATTGCTGAGGTCAGTTTGCTCAAAAGTGACAGAGCAAGGATTGGGAGCCAGGCCACGAGCGTTCTGGTTCCTTTTCAGAGTTCCTGTTGACTTGGGAGCATCTGCCCAGACTGTGAGGGCCACACAGGGACATGGAGTCTCCTGCCCTGGAGCCCATGGCCTGGGCTGGGGAGGGGAGAAGACAGGGCCCTGGCAGGAGAGCCCAGCTAGAGTGTGTGTGCTATTCCAGGCCTGCCTGCAGGGCTCAGGAGAAAGTCCTTGACAAACTTGGGGCAAGTGTCCCAGAAAGGGTAGGCTGGGTAGATGTTAGGGAGCCATGGGGTCTTGGGCCACCAGAGGCAAGGAAGATGGCATCCCAGTTAAGAGAAACTGAGCAAGTATTGGAGACTCGAGGGAGCATGGCCCGTGTTGGTCAAAGAGGGTAGACTGGGTTCAAAGGATCCTGAATCCTGAAAACTGAGGGCCGAAGGGTCCTTGGAGGCCATCAGTGTATCCACCTAGTTCAAAAGAGAAGCAGAGCCAAAGGGCCAGACAAGGGCAGAATCAGGGCTGTCACCAGAATTCTTCCTTCCTGCCACCCTGGGCTTAGAGGGGTCATTCTGATCATCATCACAACTGTTGAATGTCACAAAGTCTGGTGGTCAAGTGCTGGCTGAAGCCCTAGACTTTGTTGTTCAAAAGGGACAAGGTGTCCTTGTTATGGGTCCCTCTCTAGACGAGGACTTCAAGAGAATGATCAAGAGGAGTTCCCATTGTGGCTAAGCGGTAACAAATCCAACTAGTATCCATGAGGATGTGGGTTCAATCCCTGGCCTCGCTCAGTGGGTTAAGGATCCAGTGTTACCATGAACTATGCTGTAGGTCACAGACACGGCTCAAATCTGGCATTGCTGTGGCTGTGATGTAGGCCAGCAGCCACAGCCCCAATTTGACCCGTAGCCTGGGAATTTCCATATGCTGTGGGTGTGGCCCTAAAAAGAAAAAGAGAAAGAGCAATCAAGAGAGTGACCCAGCAATGTGAGAATTCCTGGCCACAGATCTTTCGGGAGACTCTTCCTCCTGTGCCATGATCCTTCTGGGGGTCACTGCCTGGTGCATTGTCATCTGCCCTTTAGTGAGGCCCAGCTAGAGTCTGGGCACTGCGTCAAGTTAGGATCCTCATTTTTTTAGTGGAGAAACTGAGGTTCAGTGAAGTTAAATCACCTACCCAGGTGCTTTGCTAGAGCAGGGCTGGAGTTGGATGCAAGGGGTGTCTGTTAGATACCCCCTTGTGAGACTCATGCTAAAGCCCCCTGACTCCATGTACTTGACCAGAGCCTGTGGGGGAAAGGGATGAGCTGGATGGTGATTTGGGGAGGAGTGGAAAACAGGATGAGCAGCTGTGGCCACAGCCAGCTGCGTGCAGGCCAGGGCTCCCTGCCACCCACAGTCCAGCTTGCTCCCTCGCCAGGGCCTCTTGCCTGCTGCACTGCCGGCGGCCAGAACGCCCAAGCTCCTGGGGCCACCACCCTCTCTCCCCGAGGCCCTGGCACAGCTCCCTACGCCAGTGGGCCTGGATGCTCAGAATGCCATCCACAAGTAGGCTCCAGTTCTATAGCCCAGTGTGGCCAGCCATGGGATCTGCCATGGACACCCGGCCTTACTGAACAGGAGGCCCAGGGCCTCTAGGGCTGCCACTGGCCAGGATTGGGCTGTGGGCTGCCTAGGCAAAGGAGTGCCCCCCTTCCACCACCCATGCAGGGGAAAGCTATCTGAGGTGGAATGGGGGGCTGGGGCCTAGGCAGTGACTGGGCACCTGGGGAGGGAATTTCCAGGTAAAAGGCAGTCTGAGGTCCTCATACCCAACCATCCCCTGCTGGATGGCCCCCGGGTTGCTGCCAATCACTTGCTTCCCCTGGTCCTCCTCTGTAGGTCCTGTCTCAGTGGCTGAACCTGCCAGCTCCTCAGTCCCCACCAGAGTCCTGGCAGCCCTCTAATGACAGCCACATGGTCATTGCTCCAGGAGAGACCTCTCCATCCTTTATGCAGTCATTCACCAGCCTCTGCCAGAGACCTACCCTCTTCCCCCAGACCTGCCTCTCAAGCCCCATTGGTTGTCAGGGTAGGCTTGAGTAAGTGGCATTTGGGGCCATGTCACCCCGAGCCTTATGTCTTCCCTGGCTCCATGTGACTGCAAAGAAAATTCCAGCTCCTTAGCCAGTTGTCAAGGTGCCTGGTGTCCCAGGCATCCATGCTCTCTGGGCCCCAGTCTCCCTTCCAGGTGAAATGTCTCTGATCCCCGTTCAGTAGCACCTCCTCAGTCCCAGGCCTAGAAAGTTCTTCCCACAGATTTGGCTAAAACACGCACCCTTCATGAAGCATTCCTGCTGACTCCTTTGGCCTGGGGGACTTGCCGTGATGTGGTGCATCCATGTGCCACCCTTATTGCTATGCTCATGGGCACTGATTTGGGTCTTAGCCTGCCTTGCCTACTACAACGGAATATTCCTTGTAGTAGGAATATTCCGTTGTAGTAGCAGGAATCAACCCTATTTCCTTCTATCGTCCCAGTGCCCGGCTCAGGGTCTGCCCCAGAGAGAGGATGCAGGAAGTGCATTCATCCATCCGTTCATCCATCCGTACACTTTTGAGATGTTCTTGGAAGACTGGACAACATTCTCAAGCAGGACAGCCGTGGGCAGCTATGCTTAAAACCGCAGTGTTTGGAGGCAGCTGACAGGACCTGAGAGGCAAGGGGAGGGAGGCACAGATGATTGGTGTCTGAATGGAGAGACCTGCTCTCATCCCAGGGAGACTTGTTTTGCGTTACCTAGTGCACGGGACAGCGTGGGTGTGACTGTAAGTTCTCCCACTTCCTGGCTGTGTGTCCCAGGTAAACCGCTCACGTGCTGTGAGCTACAACATTTTCCTTTAGAGTTTTTAGGCGATGAGGTGGTGCTGGTAAAGCATATAGTGGCTGCTCGATAGATGGTTACTCTCCACCCCTTCCTTCTTTGGGGAGCTTCTGGTTCTATGTGGGACATTTGGGGCCTATTCTCAAAGAATCGGGGAGTTGGGATCCCTCAGCCTGTAGAAGCCATCCTGAGTGGGAACGTGAGGGCAGCAGAGCGGTCCTAGAGGTCTCTGCCCTGGGAGAAGGGGCAGCCCAAGGGTGCCCACCTGCCCTTCCTGCCCACCAGCTGCCATGGCTCCTGCCCTCTACACTCCTCAGCATCCCAGCAGGGCCTGGACTGGGTATGCCCAGCATTGGCCCTGCAGCTGCTGGCAGGGCCAAGCCTGTCGTTGGGCCTGGCCCTGTGCCTGGCATCCCTCTGGCATTGCCTGGATACTGGCTTCCTGCAGGCGGATGCAGGCTTGTGCCCTGTGTTGGCAGGTCCTGCACAGAGCCAAAGGTACCTGGGGCCAGGCCCACTCCTGCTGACCTTCCTGAGGGAGGCCTGATGAATAGAGATTTGTCAGAGAAGGGCTACCTCTCCCCTCAGGTCACAGCAACCAGGGCAAGGTGACACCTCCCTCCTCTGACTGGGGCTTCTCAGAGCAGGACCTTGCACAGCCCCCACACTAGACTTTGTGAGGCAAGTCTTTGTCTCCCCCCATCAGATTAACTGAAGTTCCAGGGTGGGTCCATGTCTCCTCCTTCATGCCACCTTCACGAGGCACAGCAGTGACTCTTGCTGAGACTAAGAGAGAGGATGCTTGCAAGAACATCCTGGAAGTACGTGATGGCGAGGGAAGCATGGCGAACTAAGGACCCTACAAATGGTCCCGAGGGTGGTGGATGTCAAATGGTAGAGGAGGGGAAATAATGGATGAATTGTGGCGGGCCCTGTGACACCCTAAGCCTGGGCTTTTGTCCTGGGGATTGTGAGAAGTAGGAGAGGAGAGCAGGAGGGTCAGATGGGTGATTCTCACAGATCCTTCTAGCTGCTGTGCGGACCACGGGGGACAGAAGCCTGCTGAGTGGCGGTGGGGGGTTGAGAGGGCACAGGTGGGGCTGTTTGGGGAGGTGGAGTTGCTGGACCTGGTGGAGGGGGGAGGATGGGGAGTCAGGCCCAGGCCCCTGAGTTCTGGCTTGGGCAGTCAAGGTGGGACCTGCGGCAGGGGAACCACGGTGATAGCCATTTGGGGCCTGCACTTAGGAGGTGCCCAGAGACCATACAGACTATACACCAAACTTCAGAATGCAGAAGTTTGAGTCTGAGGAGTCGGGCAGCAGGTGGAGTTGCCATGCGTGTGTGAAGTGGCCGGGGAGAGGGAGATATTTCAAGGTTGTGTTGGGAGGACACAGGGATGAGAAAAGGAAAAGAAAGTCTCTGCTGCTATGCTTGTTTCTTTTTCTGGGGGTGGCGGGGGGGAAGGACACTTTTGGCCTGGCTGGGGTAGGGGGCCCAAAGTGGCCGATGGCTCAGATGACTCTCTGGGTTCCCTAAGGTCCCCTTGCCCCAGCCTGAAGCCTCTAGCCTGGCCTCCGGCCCTTCCACTCAACACTGAGCCCTCACACTCCTTTGGAATTTTCCAGGTGGAAATTCGCCTCAAAGGTCCTCTGGCCCCACGTACTCAATACATCTTGTCTCTGGTCCCACCACCCCTGACCCCCAGCAGTCCTCTGGGCTCTGGGACTGAGGCTCCCCTGGAGCCCTGGGCCCTCCTCCCGGGGCGGGGGGGGGCTGGCAGCCAAGGAAGGAGACAGGCCCCCCTGGTGACCCCCATGTACCTCTCCCCACTCCCCACCAGTTCCAGACACATTTGCGATTTATCTTTCTCTGTTGTTTATTGTGTGGAGGCCAGGCCTCCCAGCCAACTCAGAGCTGGACCGGCCAGCCGTGGCCCGAGACAGCCGTCCCAGCCAAGCCCAGAGCAGCCCCCCGCCTGCAATCCTCTCCGCCCCTGAGCCAAGCCGGGCCGGGCCGGACGCTCTTTATGGAACCCCAGGGCCTGTCTCCCCTATTGTCTGCCCATGTTTACAGCCTCACTGTGTTTGCCTCATGATTTTACTCTGGGTGACGCCCCAGTCTGGACAGGGCCTGCATGCCATCCTGCTGAGGCCTCTCTCATCACTCAGGCCCTGGGCCCTGGGCTCCTGGACTCCTCATCCATCATTTCCTTGAAACTTGCCCATCTGCAACAGCGGTGGGAGGGCTTATCAGCCACAGCAAGGGCTCATCGGAGGAGCAGGGTGGGAAGTATGTATTTCTGTGCATTTGTGTATATGCATGTGTGCATTCACCTGCATGCTTGTGTTTGTGTGTTGAGAGTTGGGGAGGGTGTGTGCACAGACACATGCTTACACACTCACTCACCCCGTGAGCCTGCCAGCTGTTGCCCTGTCTCTGCTGTTATGCTAGGACCTGGAGAGCTAAGGATGTGAATGCCCACAGACCTCCAGACCGGGCACCCAGGCTGCCCCTCTCTCACAGGCCAAGTCCCTCATCTGTCTCGGTCTCAGTTTCCTTGTAGGCAAAAGGGAGGCTATTTTGATACTGGCCTCACAGCATGCCTTTGGGCATCTAGAAGGCTTGTCTGTCCCTCTGTCCCTCTTTCCCTGAGCTGTAGTTGTTAATCTTTGAGGCTCTTCCCAGAAAAACACACCCGTACACATGCAGGTAAAGTTCAGTGAGTCCCCTGAAGCACCCCCATTCATCTTCTGGCGAAAAAGCTTCTCTATAGGGCTGGACAGAAAACTCCCCAGCAGGCCTAGTTTTCCATCACAGGTGCACTGAGAGTGGTCATCACTGCGAGGACCCAAGAGGTGAACAAGGGACCCAGGTGGCCACTCGGGCCCATCTCCTCTGTCTACTAAGAAACAAAATAAGGGGGCAGGTCTCAGACACGCTGAGGCCAGGTACAGCTGATAACCTGAGGTCACACCTTGACCTGGATTCTTTGATGACAAAGGTTGGCGCCCCCATCTCTAGAAACTGGGGGTACCGGAGTGCTCATGTAGCTGTGTAGCCATGGGTTGAGGCCTCCCGCCAGCCTCCTCCCTGGTGTGACCAGGGGAGACTGTGACCGGTGGCCTGGAGCTCTCCAGGCCAGGAAGTGGGCATGAGGGGAGGACATGGCCAGGCATCGAGGTGGGTGGTGTGTAAGACGGCAGAGCTTTGTTGATCTTGCTCATTCTTTATGGGTTGCCAACAGCCAGGCAGCACTGCATAGCACTTCCCAAGCACACCCCTGTCCCTCGGGACTGGAGCCCTAGGGGCTGACAGTGGCGGTCGAATGACCACTGCCCGGGGCTCCCAAGAATAGGCCTGGAAGGTTTGTAAACTCCTTGGAGACGTCAGTTCCCAATGCCACCTGCCTAGGATTCCTGCCCCACAACATGGCTGGATTCCCAGGGTCTCCCTTTCTGGGAGCTGCAGCAGTGTTCCTGTGTTCCCCGGTGCTCCCCTTGGCACCAGAACCAGGAATCTGGAGACTGAGGACCAGCCCTCTGGGGCTGAATGAGAAACTGACAGGTTGGGTAGTTGTAGCTGAGGCAGGGGTGGCACAGGGGTGCCCTGGGGAGGTAGAAGGGTCACCCCCAGGAATATGGAGCCTCCAAGGGGACAGGGATCTCCTGGGCCTTCTGACCTCAGCTCACCCATCGCCACTAACCCGGGTGGGCAGGGGGCACCCTCAGAGCTTGAGGTGATCAGGCCTGGGTAATCTCTGCTCCCCTCATCCACCCCAGGCTGCCTTGGACTAAGAAGCTTCCGCCTGTGCCACACCAGCCGAGATTGCCTGAGGAATTGAGTCAGCGTCTTCCTGGATGGTGCTGAAAGGTATGTGGAGGATGGGAGGCTCTGTAGTGGGTCCCCTGTCCCCATAAATGAGCCGATTCCTCAAGATCCAGGTTGGAGGCGGGGATGGTTCTGGAGAGCTCAGCTCCTCATCCCTCCCTGTGGTCAAGCCGGCCACTCAGGAAAGGCTGCACTGTGCACGTTTGTGAATGCATGCATGCCTGAAGCCTGGAGGTCTGTCCAGAGTCTACAGAGACAATTAGCATGCCCTGTGACTCTGAGGCAGGCCATGCGGATCCATCTGGGAGTCCGCGGTCCTGGCCAAGGACGGGCTCTCTGCCCACCCACCCCATACTCACACAAAGGCCAACATCTCTCTGATCACCCGCCTTTCAGAGAACAGAGGGTTGAGGGTTGAAGGTCTTGGGAGAGCCCATAAAATCACCAATAAATGCATTTATGTTCCTCCAAATGACACCGTAACAAAGCACACGAAAGAGAGGCAGCGTTTCACGCATCTTAAATCATGGTCTTGGGGACCATGCAATTAATTTCCATTTATCATCTTTCCTGTGCACTAGAAACATTCACGTCTCAGACTAGCCCCAACCCCCACAACCCTGTTTCAACCAGACGCTCATAAATCTGTTTTGCTGGTTCCACACGAGCTGCCTGGGAAAAGGCCCCATTTGCTGCGTCTGCTCTTCTGTCCAAGCATTCAACGCCTTCGAGATTTTATGGTTTCAAGTTATTGACTTGGCTTCCCAAGTCTCCTGGGGCAAGCAGCTGGCTATTTGAGAGTGCGGCAAGAGGCTTGGGGCGACCTCAGGTTCACCCCCTCGCCTGGCCGGAGCAGCCTAGACCATGTAAAAGTCCTGCAGCTGCCCAAGGGCCCTGTGGCCTCATGTGGGAACTCTTGGGGGACCTTGACTGGGGGGCTGCCCCCCGAACCCTTCCTTAGGCCCCCACCTACCCCATCCTGAGGCCCTGGGCCCGTTTGTCCTCAACTTCCCCAACCTGCCTTGCCAAACCCTTAGTTTCTGCTTCCCTTTTCTCTCTCCTTCCCTAGCCTGGCTCCTCCTTTTCCCAAATGCCCCCAAGGAAACAGACTTGAGGTCAGTGGGTCCTGGAAACTAAATGTCCAGGTTCAGGGGAAGCTGTGCAGGGGTAACACTTAGGGTCACTCACTCTCCAGCTGTTCCAGGCCTCCTTCATGCCACGGAGGGCACAGATAAAGAACAGGCTGATTTTCAGTTGGTCTGTCCTGGAAAGGTGGCACAAGTCGCTAAATATTTTGATGGTGGCCCAGAGTGAGGGGCTGTTGCCCTTGCCTGGAGGGAGCTGGTTCTAGAGGGGGAAACAGGCAGGTAACTAGATAATGATGATCTAGGTATTCAGCATGATATGGGTACTCGGAGGTACCAGGTGCCCTGGATCGAGGCTCCTGGGGGAGGGGCAACATCTGCCAATCCCTAATGAACCGCAGGAAATTCTCAAAGTTTATGGTGCCAGAGGGGATGGGGTAGTGGGAACTTCCAGGCAGAAGGAACAACATGTTCAAACTCAGAAGCAAGAGAGAGATGTTTGATGTATTTGAGAAACTGCTTGTGGAGTTGATAGAACAGGAGATACAAGCTGGAGAAGTTATCTGGGGCCAGCTGTGAGCTAAGGTACCTATGAAGCTGGGCTAGAGAAGCTGAAGTTGGCCTGTGGAAAATGGTTTAAGCAGAGGAGTGATATGGTAAGATTTGAATTTTGGCAAAAACCATCCTTCGATGAGAGGAGTCTATTGGAAGAAGAGTAAGATTAGAGAAGTCACCCTACCTCCTACCATATGGAAATTAATACAAAACGGATCACAGATCTACCTGTAAGAGCTAAAACTATGAAACTTCTAGAAGAAAATCTTAATTACCTTGGGCTTGGCAAAAATTTCTGAAATGCAACACAAAAAGCATAAACAATAAAGAAAAAGGATAAATTGAACTTCATTAAAATGCAAAAGTCTTCTAAGACAATGATGAAGGCAAGATACAGACTATGAATTTTTAAAAAACACATACCCAGCAGGAGTTACCGTCATGGCGCAGTGGTTAACGAATCCGACTAGGAACCATGAGGTTGTGGGTTCGATCCCTGGCCTTGCTCAGTGGGTTGAGGATCCGGCGTTGCCATGAGCTGTGGTGTGGGTTGCGGACATGGCTCGGATTCGGCGTTGCTGCGCCTCTGGCGTAGGCCGGTGGCTATGGCTCTGATTGGACCTCTAGCCTGGGACTCTCCATATGCTGTGGGAGCGGCCCTAGAAAAGGCAAAAAGACAAAAACAAACAAACAAAACCTCCATATACCCAACAAAGAATATTTGGAGAAATTTTACAACTCTGTAGTAAGAAGGACATCCAATTTGAAAAACAGACCAAAACAGGAAGCCTCATTCATGGCGATGGGATTGTAAAGTGGAACAACCACTTCGGAAAACAAGAGTGGCAGTTCCTTAAGATGCCGAACACACACGTACCTCATGACACAGCTATTCCAATAATAGGTATTTCCCAAGAGAAATGAATGTATCTATCCACACAAAAAATTATACGTACGTATTCATAGCAACGTTATTTGTAAAAGCCCCAAACTGAAAGCAACCCAAATGTCCATTAATGGGTGAATGAACGAATAAACACACTGATATATAATTATACAGTGGAGTAAGACCCAGCGATAAAGAAGAATGAGCTCTTGATACAAGCTACAACGTGGACCCATCTCAGAATAATCATTCTGAGTAAAAGAAGCCAGGTAGAAAAAGAATATGCAAAATTGTAGAAAATGCAGCAAATTTAAAGCGAGTTATTTGGGTGGAAGGGTGGATGGAGGGACTGAAAAGGGGCAGGGGGACACCGGTGAGTAATGGATGTGTGTGTTCATTATCTTAAATATGGCAGTGTCATGGGTGTGTACCTCATAACATGGAAATCATGCATTTCAGATCATTGCTGCTAATACGTGTCAGTTGAACCTCAATAAAGCTGTAAAACAAACAAACATACAGACTGTAGCAGGCAGCCAGAGAGGTGTTGTCCAGGGGTGATGTCCAGGACTGTGGATGGAGTAGTAAATCCGTCATCATTTGTTCACTCATTTACGCCCATGTTCACTCATCTTTGGCTAAATTTTAAGCTCCATAAAGGGAGAAATAAAGTTCCCTGTACCCCACGTTGTTGGAGGCACTGGGGTAGAGAAAAGTGGATCGATTCAGGAGGCCTTCAGAAGGTAGGTGGCCAGACCTGAGGATATCTGAGGTGGGGGAGGTTAAGCAACTGAAAATGACCACCGTGGTTCCAGCTCAAGTAAATGCTGCCAGAGTGCAGGTCTCAAGGGGGAGAGCAAGATGCATTCAGACTTGGGGTGCCGAGTTTGTGGTGCTGGGGGACCATCCTGTGAAGGCAGACAGGATTTGGGAGTCACTAGCATCTCTCCTGGTGGTTTGCAATGTTGGCTTATATTAGAGTAAAATTCAAAGCTTTTAAGAAATGCTGATGCCTGAGCCCCACCCCTAGAGCAGCTGGATCTCTGAGGAAGGATTCTGCTTGGCACTGGAATTTTCCTAAAGCATCCAGGGGATTCTAACAGGCAGCCAGGGTTGATACACATCCCTGGGGATGGTAATTGAAATCTTTGGAGAAGATGAGCTCCCCAGAGGAGGGTGTGTGGAGTGAGAAGAGGACAAGGGACCAAGCCTCCAGGGAAATATAAATTAAAGCCACAACAAGACACTCCCATATATCTCCCAGAATGGCCAAAATGAAAAATCCTGATAATTCCAAGTATTGACAGAATATGGGGCATTTTATACTCACAGGATGCTGGAGGAAGCATAAAATGATCTGCCACTTTGGAAAACTCTTCAGCAGTTTCTAATAAATTTAAACATGCATCTACCTTCTTTTTTTTTTTTTTTTTTTTTTTTACTTTTCAGGGCCACACCCACGGCATCTCCTTTCTGACCCAACAGTTTCATTTCTAGTTGTATAGCCATGAGAAGTTAGTTTACAGGTCCAACCAGAAGACTGGAATGAGAATACTCAAGACAGGAGTTCCTGTCGTGGTGCAGCAGAAATGAATCTGACTAGGATCCATGAGGATGCAGGTTCAACCCCTGGCCTCGCTCATTGGGTTAAGGATCTGGCATTGCCATGAGCTGTGGTGTAGGTCGCAGACACAGCTTGGATCTGGCGTTGCTGTGGTTGTGGTGTAGGCCAGCACTACAGCTCTGATTCGACCCCTAGCCTAGAACCTCCATATGCTGCACCTATGGCCCTAAAAAGCCAAAAAAAAAAAAAAAAAAGGAATACTCAAGACAGTTTAATTTGTAATGCCCCAAGCCATAAACAACCCACATGTCCATCTGCAGAGAATAGATAAATGAATTGTATATCCATACAATGAAATTGATACAGCTAACTCTTGATTCACACAAAACACGGATGAGTCAGAAACATGTTACTGAGAAAAACTCGGCACAAAGATATATATACTATGTGACTCCATTTTTGTAATGTTCAAGAAGAGATGAAAGCAGAAGTGGTGACTGAAGTGGAAGGAGATGTGCTTCCTTCGTCTTCATGACTGGAATGAGGATGTGATGACTGGAGCTTGGACAGTCATTTTGGGCTGTGAGATGGATGTCTTATGTTGATGCTAAAGATAGCAGGGAAGCAAGAAGGAAGCATCCTAATGACTCTTGAAGCTCCCCTGTGACCCTTGAATACATTTCTCTAAACTCTTTTTAGAGAGAGATAAACCTCTGCTTGTTTGATGTACTTTTATTTTGGATTTTCCGTCACTTATGATCCAGCCTTTTCCTGTCTGATACAGCAATGGAGAGGTGGAATCTGGTCCGGAGAAGGAAGGTGGTGAGGGCCAAAGATGGTGGAAAACATTCGAGCCCACAGACTGCAGATCCTGATGCAGTGGGGGGAGAGTGGGTGTGGAAGCCAAGAGGTCAAGATGCTGTGTCACAGGCGACAGTCACAGAATGGGAACAGTGTAGGTGGTGACACTGTCCAGGGTTGGATGGGAGTAGGGGGCAGAAATGGATTAGAAGTCTGCACGCTGTCCATCCTGTCCTTGGGCAGCAGGAGACATGGGGCCTGGGCCACAGGTGAAGCATGCAAACTAGAAGCCATCACCTCCTGGGAAGGACGGGTGACCAGGAGGTTGGGAGATGAGGCAAAGGAGAGAGTGGCTTAGCCAGAAGACCTGAGCCTTGGGTTCAGGGTGGAAGAATGGCTTGGAAAAGGCATCAGGAGGCAAGGAGATTGCGTACTCCATCTTTCTAGCCTGAAGCGGGTGGTTGAGAAGCTGGGAGGCAGGAGTTTGGCAGGAACCAGCTTTCCTTTGAAACCAGAATAGGCTAGAAATAGGGACCAAGATTCCAGAAGCCCAGAGGCCAGGCTTGGGAGAGCAGGAGCAGTGGGAGGGGTGAAGTGCTAGGCCAGAAGGTGCAGAGTGATATGAGGTGGACAGAAGGGATCAGATGACCTGGGCTCAGGGCAGGACCAGATGCTCAGGGCAGGACCAGAACATGAGTTGGGAAGCTGCAGGCAGCAAGGACTTGAGGTCTGCGCTGGCCAGATTCTGAGGTGTGACCAGGGAAGCAGGTCCCAGCGGCAAACTGGTTCCCAGGGGTGTTAGAAACAGCAGTGGGAGGGTGGGCTCTGGGCTTTCAGGAAAGTGTAGATGTGGCCTTTTTCCCACAGCTGGGAGGAAGGGGGCTTGATGTTGACAAGGAGTCACAGTGCTTTGACGTGCTACTCTCCAAGGCCTGAGTGCCCCTACTCCCCCAGAGGGCACAGCTGGGAACGGCTGCCTGAAGCCACACAGTCCCCGTTTCCCTCACATCCCTCCTGTCCCCCACTTTCTTTCCATTTCCATCCCATCAGCCTGTGGCCCCTGAGGTCACAAAGCACTGCCCTGGGCCATCCTTTTCAAGGCCCGCAGCGCAGCCAGCACAAATCTCAGCTCACAGGGTGGGCAGCAGAGGCTCAGTCGTCCTCTGATGGCAGGGTCCCCTCTCTGTGCTGGTCGTAGGGTCTCAGGGCTAAAGGACCCAGTTCCCAGCTTGGTGGAGGTGAGGAAGGTTCTGGGTGTAAACAGTATTTGTCCTGCAGGCCCTGGGCTCTGGATTGGGTTCTGTACCAGGAAGGTCTTGGCAGGAGGTCAGTGATACACCCAAAGGGATTAATAGAAGCAACTTTAAGGAAGAGTGTGCAGAAAGAGGTGGGGGTGGGGCAAGGAAACTGAGAGGGTTGCAGAGGCCCGACATGTTACCCGCCGCCCCCAGGCCTGCAGTGGCACGGGAAGGGAAGGTCAACCGTGAGCTGGGACCATGCCGTGGGAGCCCCTACCCCACGCCGGAGCTCAGACTCTGGCAAAGTCAGGACCAGGCAGGAAGCTAGCTGGGATAAACATCCCAGTTTTCTCCTGCCCTCCTCCCAGGAGCCCCTCAGTGTATCACTCTATTGTCATCCCTCAAAGAGGTGATTTTTAGTCCATTTTATGGGGAAGGAAAATCAAGGTCAGTAGTGAGTGGAGCTGCCTGCCGCCACCACACAGTTGGTAAGTGGCCAAGGCACAGGCCTGGGACCTTGACCTTGATGCTCAGGGTAAGCCTCCCCAGGTGCTCCTTGGGCAGAGGATAGAGAAGACAGCCTGGGGTGGCTGGTGAACCAGCTTTGAAGACTCCAGCTTGTCACCAAGCAAGGTGGTTCCCTTAGGATGGTGAACTTAGCCCCCTCCTGCTTCAGAACTAGGGCATTGAGGCAAGACTGGCCCCCTTCTGGTGGCTCCCTTCATGGCCATGGCTGGAGGCCGGCCCATCACGTGGCTGGTGCTGATAGATTGGGTGTCTCCGGTGTGCCTGCAGCTCCCGCTAAGTGGCTTTCTGGCAGGGAGTCAGAGGTCACCTCATCGCCACTCTGCTCAAATAGAGCTGGCCTCTTCAGGGCGCCTCCCACGTCTGTCTGCTGTGGTGGGGTGTGTTTAGCATCAACTCTGAGATCTAGCCCCTGCCTGTTTACTCTCCAGGGAGAGCAGCCTGGGGAACCAGCAGCCCCACAAGACAGATAAACTGCTGGCCAGAGGGGCTCTGGGCCCTGGTTCCAGAGAGAGCTGGCAATTCTCACACCTGTGTACCCGGTGTGCCACACATGCAGGACTGGCCATGTGTCCTGTGATCCTGTGTTGCATCCCCTTGTTCTGGCAGGTGATGTCCAGGCCCCTGGCTCTGGGCAAGTCTTTGACGTCAGAACTTTTCTTTTCCTTTTTGCGGTAGTTTTTCCCCCTCAAGGCCATCTGTGGACTGGGTGAGCCTGTGGGGTCCCTGGTTGGGGCTGTAGGCCTGGATCCCTGCAGCAGGAAGCCTGGCTCCATAGCCAGCAGGCAGAGCCCTGCCCAGCTGACACTCACTCTTTGTCTGCATCCCAGCAGGGGAGGGTGCCTGGGTCGGTGTCCAGCTTGGTTGGTGTCCAGGCCAGGTCAGCAGCGCCAGCCTCCCATCTGGCCCCAGAGATGCCCCCAGAGTTCCAAGGCTCCGCTCAGGACACTGGCACCAGGGTTGGAGAGGCCTTGGGCTTTTCCACCACTCACAGGCTGAGGCTCAGTGGGTGCCCAGAGACATGGATGGGCTGTACTGGGCCGAACCCCCAACCCAGCTGGACCAGGATGGCAGACCTCACGCTGCCCAGATAGCTCGGGGGCTCCATGAGTTTGCACAAGGGATCACCAAGGATCCAGACTTGAAATAATCCCTGCTCAGTGAGGGCTAGGGGCTGAGGAGGCCAGGGAAGAGGGTGGGGCCCAGGGACAGAGCCCAGGGAGGGCTGGGGGCTCTGAGAGGAGCTTATGTCCTGAGCTGGGGATCAGCCGAGGTTTGGCTGGGGCTGAGCTCCCTTGGTGCCTGGCACTGGCTGAGGCTGGGGGTGTGGGTGGGTCCGGTCTCTTCCAAAGCCCTCCTTGTTGGGCAGCAGGCGGGGTGGGCTGGGGGCTGGGTGAGGCCACTCATATCTTCCCTGTTACTTCATTCATTTTGCTCCCACTGATCCCTTGTTTATCTCACTGGGAACATAGCCGCGGTGAAAGCTGGGGCCAAGGAAAAGGCTTGAGCCTGGGCCGCCTCCACGAGGGCCCCAGCCCCAGTCGCCTGCATCCCTCACCTAGGTCCCTGAGCTCCCGGGGACAGCCATCTAGGCACCAGTCACACAGGGAGGGACATGATTCAGCAGCCTCTAACACAGAGCCCAGAGGAAGGGTTCTGGGCTGGGCCCTACCATGGCTGAGCTCTGTGGCCAGGCTGAGAACAGACTGTCTCTGGGTCTCACTTTCTCCATCTGTGAGTTGGAAGTTGTCCTAAATGACCTTTGAGAATGCCTCTTGCCATGAACAAAATAAGCCCCGACCCTTGGCCCCTCCTGTGCTGGCTCTGGGGAATCCCTGCTCTCACCTGAGCTGCACATCTCTGTGGATTACCACGATCTCACTTTTAGAGGGGGCGCTGGGCTACCGGGGAGATCCCCGGGTGGAGGTGGGGGTGGAGGCCAGGCTGGGGAAGACCCTCTGGGTGGCCTGGGGAGCAGCATGGGAGGTCAGAACAGCCTCAAGCAGGGGTATGAGGACCCAGCAGGGCCAGTGCCTGAAAACGTCCTTTAGAAACTGGTCAGAGGGATGTGCCAGGCCCCCACCACACCTCCTGTTGCAGTGCCTGTGGCTGAGGGGAAAGGATGGGGGCGTTGGTGGCCCTGGGGGCTTAGGTTAGGTGCGCCCTAATTCTCATTGCCAAGAAAACCTGTCTGCCATAGAAGGTCATCCCCTCTTTGGCTTTGGGCAGGCCAGTCTGCAGCCTTGCCCTCGGTCAGTCATGTCCAGGGACACACTCTGCCAGGAAAGGACTGCTAGGACCCCATCATATGTGGAAACTGAGGCCCAGAGAAGCTGATTGAGTTGCTCAGGGTGCATAGCTGTGAGTGGCAGAGCTGGGGTCCAGTCATGCCTGTCTGACCAGAAGCTTACCCAACATTGATCTGGGCCAAGGCCCTCTTCTGGGTTAGGACCCAGGAAGGCCGGGTCCCTGTACTCAGGACCCAGGAGGGCATGAGTTTAGGCTGCATACAAGAGCCAGAGCCTCTGTGCCCTCTTGTCTTCTTTCCTCCAGCGACTTGGTTTTCTAGTCTGTGAAATGGGGTGGGTGGGTCCAACTCCAGGCCTGTTTCTGCCCTTCGTCCTGGAGCCTTGAAGAGGAATGAAGTCATATTTGTCTAGGGGTTGAAGCATCTTGGAAGGAAAAAGCTCGGCAAAGACAAGGGCCCATTGTCCCCCCTTCCCCGGCCCCCTGCCAGCTCTCGCCTCAGTCACCAGACAAGGCCAGCCCTGCCTGCAGGCCCCAGAGGCCACCCTGTGCCAACAGGGGGTGACTCAGTGTCCCCTCTCTTCCCATTGGTTCCCTCTGCCTGGAATCCCACCCTTAAAGCTTTGTTGGGGTGCACAAAGGGGCAGGTCGTCAAAGAAGGGAATGATCTGGGGGTCCTGGCTTGGGGTTCCCACACTCAGAGCGTTACAGTGGGCTTGAGTGAGGGGTCGGGCAGTAATAAATCAGAAGGACAGCAACATGTGTGCTTGCCTTTCATCAGCTTTACCGGGAATCTCTTGCAAGCATCAGCTCAAAGAAAGCTCACAGCACCCCTGATGGGGGGTATTCATGCCATCACCCCCATTTTGCAGATGCAGAATACTTGTCCTGGGCCACCCAGCTCATAACTGGTAGATGTGGATGGAAGAGGTGGAATTTGCACTGCCATCTGTGTGGGTTTACCGAATTCTGCAGAGAGGACCCAAGATGTGTAGGTGGGGGCTGGACAGGGAGGACAGAGAAGGGACAGGCTCGGATCCTGGAGCTCACAGTGGATGAGCAGTCCCAACAGATTGAACACCTCCCCACTGACCAGGCCGTGGTCCCTCTTCGCTGCAGAAGGAAGAGGGTGGGGCAGATCAGTTTTTTCCTGGTAGGGACTGGGAAGGCTCCTTGGCCTCCAGCACTTGGAAGGCAGGATAAAGGATGCCTGAACAGTTTCAGCACTTTGAAACACCTAATGGAGCCACACGTGGCCAGAGCACTTCTGGGCCCGAGACGTCCCTATTTCTGGCCTCTCTGCAGCTCCGAGGTCTGGAGCTCTTTCAGCAATTAACCAGGCAAGACAAATAACAGCTCAAGCCTAACACGTCCAAAAGTAAACTCTCGATTTCCTCCCCAACCTGCTCCTCCCTGTGTCTTCCCCATCTCAGGAAATGGCACCATCATCCACCCAGTTGCTCAGGCCAGAAAACTGGGAGGCATCCTTGAATCCTCCTGCTCCTCACTACCCACATCCATCCATTGCCAAGACTTGTTAACTCTACCTCCAAAATAAATCCCAAATCCACTTTCTTCTGTTCCCACTGCCACCACTGTGTCCAAGCCACCACCCGCTCTCCCCTGGACAGCAACACCAGCCTCCTGCCCGCGTCCCCTCTGTTCCAGCCCATTCTCCAACATGAGCCAGAGGAATTGGCTTAAAATGCGAATCAGATCTCACCCTTCTGCTTACATTGCTCCTCTCCCCAATGGCTTCCTATTGCTTCTGGAGCAAAACTGATGTCCCCTCAATGGCCATGAGGTCCTCCTGACCTGTCACTACCTTACCTCCTTCCACTTTCCCAGTACAGTCTTCTCTCTGCATGTTTGCACATACTGTTCCTTCTGCCTGGAAGCTCTTCCCCGCAGTTCTGTAGCCAGATGGCCACTTATCATTCTGCAGGTCTTGGCTTGTGTTTCTCTTTCTTCACCACTACACCCCACTAGGTATCCCACAGGTCTTTCCTTCAGAGCCCTTGTTTGTCTCCTTTATAGAAATTTACCTTAATTTACAATGGTACATTTACCCTGTCTCGGAAACAAGCTGTTACGATCCATGAGGGCAGAGACACATCTGTCTTGCTCAGTGCTTCCGGTTGGCACTCAGATAGATCTCTGTCGAAGGAATTAATGACTGAAATGAAAAGAGCAGCTATTCTTTTTTTTTTTTTTTTTTTTTGCTTTTTAGGGCCATACCCACGGCATATGGAGGTTCCCAGGCTAGGGGTCAAGTGGGAGCTGTAGCTGCCAGCCACAGCAACTCGGGATCTGAGCCACATCTGCGACCTACACCACAGCTCATGGCAACGTGGGACCCTTAACCCACTGATTGAGGCCAGGGATCAAACCTGGGTCCTCCTGGATGCTAGTCAGATTTTTTTTCTGCTGAGCCACTATGGGAACTCCTCAGCAGCTATTCCTAGTTGAGCATTTCACTTTCTCTCTCGTTTGGAATATAATCATCTCCACTACCTGATGAGGTAGGTGATATCAATGCTTCTCCACTTCTCAGATGTAGAAACTAAGGCTCAGGGAGTTCCCGTAGTGGCGCAGTGGTTAATGAATCCGACTAGGAACCATGAGGTTGCGGGTTCGGTCCCTGCCCTTGCTCAGTGGGTTAACGATCTGGCGTTGCCGTGAGCTGTGGTGTAGGTGGCAGACGCGGCTCGGATCCCTTGTTGCTGTGGCTCTGGCGTAGGCCGGTGGCTACAGCTCCGATTCAACCCCTAGCCTGGGAACCTCCATATGCCGCGGGAGCGGCCCAAGAAATAGCAACAACAACAAAAAGACAAAAAAAAAAAAAGAAACTAAGGCTCAGGAGCTAGGATGAGTCACCCACTGTGGACTGCCAGAATAGAGAAAGCTCAGAACCCAGGTTAGTCAACTCAGAGGTCGACCTTCTAACCACAGTGCTGTCTCAGTGGCATAATGTAATCACCGCCGTTGCTGTATTCCATCAAGTCTTAGAAGCCATTGATTCAAGCCATCATTTATGGCCCATTAGGAAAGGTTAAAACGCCTGATAATTAAGCTAGGACGTGCCATCCCAATTTCAAAGACGTGAAAACGGTGCCTTTGATGTTTTGGAATTGATAAAATAATGGTATTTTGGGAACGAAAACTGCTTAATCCTTAGGGACAAAATGATAGAGATTTCTCAGCAGGGGCTGAGGGTTGTTTTCTAGCTACCCGGGAGCATGGCGACGTCATGCCCTTGGCCCCGGAGGGTTCATGGTCAAGCAAGGACACTCCAGCCTGATAAATGTGCTGCGTGCTGTGACCAGGAAGCGCAGGACACCGCAGGAGTGCAAGGAGGAAGACCCCAGCCCTGCTGGGGAGGCAGGAGAGGGAAGGGCACACAGGTTTCATGGAGGAGGGACATCTAAGGCAGCCCTGGAGGAGGAGCAGAGGGGCCGAGAGGTTGGGAAGTGTGCTAACCTCCAGAGGAAGGAGCCCGTGCAAAGGCCTGGAGTGCACCTTCCCTCATGGGACATGGCATGTAACTCCCTGGGGCTGGAGCCAAAAGAACAGGCAGCAGGTGACACGGGGTGAATGGTGATGGTACTTGCAGGGCTGATGAAGCCGTTGAGGCTTCCTCCCACAACACAGGGGGCCCATGAAGTCATGAGGCAGTGAGGTGACAGGGTCAACTTTACAAGCTAGAAGGCGAGAGAGGGGCTTGAAGGCAGCATGGAGGCCTGGGAATGTCTGGGAAGATGCTGTCAAGGATCCCCCGCCACCCTGGAGCTGGACGGTACAGGCATTTGTGTCACACACTCACTCTTGGGGGCTCCTCTGGCTGGGGCCGGACCCACTGGTGAGGGGCACAAGGAGCAGGCTGGAGCAGGGGGCAGCCTCCCCCAAGGCCTGGGAATGTCCGGGCCGGCTGAGAGCCCACTAGAGGCCGGTGAAAGGCCCACTTACCATGACAGATGGGGGCCCCGTCAGGCCACGCCAATTAGGCAAGATGGAGTGCCAGGGCAGTGCTATAAATATCTTGGCTGATGACCGGCCCAAGAATGTAAATGGTGGTGTTGAACAAGCAGGAGAAAATGTTCAGTTCAGACAGGATGGGTTTTTTTGTGTTTTAAAAACATGTTCTTCCCTTGTGAAGACTTTAGTTGGGCAGCAACGAGGCTGGGTACCCAAGAGCCAGCTACTTGTCCAGTCGGACCAGAGCAAAGGCTCGTGAGATTAAAGTTTTGGGGCAAGTCCCTGGGAACATCCATGCATGTGAAGCCCAGAAAAAACCTGAACCCCACTTGCATCTTCAGCCCTGGGTGAGGGAATGTACTAACCATCCACTTTGGGGACGCAGAGCCCGAAGGTTTTAGGGGTGCCATCAGTGAGTAGAGGTGTCTGCCAATGCCGGGCAGCTCCCTAGAGCTCTCTGTCCAGCTGTTGGCAGACTGGACAGAGTGTCACTTGTTGGAGCTGAGGGCATAGCGGTTCTTCAAGGGGAGACAGGGAGGCCTGGAGGGGTCATGGAGCAGCAGTGCTGGGAGGCTCTCAGCGGTGCATCTGGAGATTGGGTCCCGTCCCGCCCAGACTAACACCCTTTGTAAGTCTTGAAGCAACACTGACCCACAGGATGAACCCTCCGCTGCACCGCCTCATTTGTTTCTAACCATGAGGTTGCAGGATCACAGGCAGGGGAAGTGGAGGGCTGGCTGAGAAGGGGAGGTGCTCAGGTGCCCTGGGCTTTGTTACCTGTCCCTCTGTCCAGAGAGACTGACTACCTGTGCCAAGGGCTTGGGGCAGCCTGGAACCCCTTGGTCAAACTATGAGAGTGAAATTTACATACTCAGAGGAAACACGAGGGCGCCTGGCACAGGAGGGGCAGGGTGGGAGGCCTGGGCCTCCAAATGGAACAGTGATCATAGCGCAGGGTGAGCTAGGCCTGCACACAACTCCAGAAAAGCCCAGGGCATCAGAAGGAGTGATGTCTGGGGAACCTGTGGTGCTAGGGCTCTGCTCTGTGTGCCCAAGAGAAGGCACTTTGAACCAAAATGGACATAGCCTCCCAGGGAAGGGAGAGGCAAACAGGGTGCATGTGTGTGCACAGTGGAGAGGAGGCCTAAACAGTTGCAACAAGCAAGTTCTCATTTCTTGGCCCAAAGCAGGAACCCCTAGGGCTGAGGCTGAGGGGATGAGTCAAGGAGATTACTAGTATTCACGGGGTTGTTGAGGAATTGACTCATTTGATCAATATTTGCTGAGGACCTATTATGTGCCAGGTGCTGTGCCCAGCCTGGCTGGAATCGCCATGCATGAAGTGGAGCAGGGGGCCTGGCTTTCCAGACAAGGGGCTTACAGGGGCCTAGAAATGGGACAAAGGGCTCAGCCAAGCTCCAGACAGAGCTCAGGGCAAAACTCAAGTTCTGAAGGGAAGTTCTGAGTCTGGGGGTAAGCCCAGGCAGATGTTGGGAGTTGGGGCTAGACTGACTGGAGGAGTGTAAAGGGTAGTATGGGGCTTGCTGCGCAGGAGCAGACCTGGGAAGCGCAGGTGGAGGTCAGCACTGCTCCCTTGGAGCCCCCGAGCAGGTGGTAGTGCCTACTCCCGGCCTGGGTAGGTAGGAGGGCTTGGAGAGTGGAACTGAACCTGCAGGTGAAGGGGATCCTGTGACCTTGCCTAGAACATGCCACTTCAAGGCCTGCAGACACGGATGAGGGCCAGTCACAGATGCACAGTACTGCTTGGGCTGAAGAGGAGGTCCAGAGTGAGGGTACTGGGGGGCAGTAGGAGCTGGAGCACAGCAGAGGAGTGAGTTGGCCCAGGCTTCCGCTTGTCCGGTCTGGGTTGGCCTCAGCCTCCCTGTCAGGTAGGGGTCTAACCAGGCGCTCAGCTGCCACACTTTGGAGTAAGGTGACCACTCCAGGGAGGCCCAGGCTGTGCAGATAGATGGGGCCCTGGTCTGTGTCCAGCCACTGGCTGCATCTCTCTGATGGGTATGCATGTGTCCAAGGGAGCGCTTTTCCAGGGGTGCATGAAGCCAAGAGGAGATGCATCTGAGGAAATCCAAGGGTGTGAGAGTGCAAACCAGGAATGTAGTGTACAACCAAGGGTGTGAGTGTGCCCTGAGGGTGTGGCCTGTGTGAACACCCAAGTGTGGCCGTAGGATTCCGGCCCGGCAACATAGCAGCCATGTGTCGGTCTGTTTTCTCAGTCTTCACAGATGCCTTACCCTGCTGGCCACTGTGGCTTTGTCCCCTATGGTCACTCCCAGGGGTATGCCCTCTGCCCTTCCCCCCCCACACCACCCCTCCCGTAGCCAGAAAGATTCATCTTTTTCCTTGTGATTTCTTCTATTGGAAACTTATAAACCCTTCGGGAAGTTTAAGAAAAGTTAAAGAATTTAAGGAAAACGTATAAATGCTTTTCCAGAGGGTAAGAAAATCTTCCAATATTTCCTACTAGCTACTGTGGAATTTTATTACCTATTTATGTAAGTTTTAACTCTGTCATCTGCCTGGGGATGATTTTATTGTTAAATAGAAAATGTTATCTAATTTCTGCCCACCCCAGGGTGCTGACCCTTCCCTTCTTTTTATGACCCTTGCTTTACCATGTATTGTATTTTTACATATAATTATTGCTTCTGTATAAATCACTGCTTTGTATTCTATTCCAATGGTGCATGTTTCTGATCTTACTCCAGTGCCACACTGTTAAGTTATTGTTCTTACAGAACACGTTTTATTGAAGGCCTTATAGCATAGTAATTGAGCTATGGCCTTTGAAGTCAGACTGACTGGGATTTATATAGGAACTTTGCTACTTAATAGATGTGTGACCTTGGGCAAGTTATCTCACAGTTCCTCCTCTATAAAATGGGGTATTAGGATGTCTATAAAAAAAAAAAATCTCCCTTCCAAATTCAGAACAAACTGAGAGAGCTACAGGAGTCAGTCAGAGACACAAAATTGCCCACATTACTGTGGGTTGGTGTCCATTGTCACCACTTGACTTCAACCTTGTCCTGAAGGGCCTAGCCACTGGAATAAGGCAAGAGAAAGAAACAAAAGGTGTGATGGTTAGAAAAAAAGCCCAAACACAGCCTTTTAGTGGGCATCCTAACCCTTCCCCCCTGACTTAGGTAGACTTGAACCCCCGTCATAGGTTGTGCCAGACACCCAAGGTTTTCCCTCAGTGTCTGCTGGGCAGAGTCTTCCCCTATAAAGTTACTATAGAGCAGAACAGAAAATACAAGTGTCCTGAGGGAGGAGAAATGTGAGTGGAGAGAGGACTGGACCGTCCTCTGGCCGAAGCCCCTTCACATAGAAATACGAGGTGGGGTGATCCTGGAGGCTCCTCCAGGGACAGCCTCACGGGAACCTGAGTGGTCATGCGGTGAGATGCCATGAGGTGCTCAGCACAGCACCTGGCACACGGTAAATGCTGCTCACGTGATCAGTATGCATGGGTCTTGTTCCGTTTCACTTCTCTCGTCTTGAATTGCTTTAAAAAAAATTGTCACCTGTCTGTTTTTCCAGATGAAATATAGAATCTTTTGATGGTATTCTAAGAAAAGGGGAAAAAACAAAAAAAAAACCCTCTTCCCTCCAACTCTTGCCCCACTCCTGTCATTTCAGTTGTTGCCACATCAACATGTAAAATGATCCTGGGGAGAGGGTGCTTAATCCAGGTACACGACAGGGGTGGGCAGCAGGGCAGTCAGAGGTAGAGGTGGTGGGAGATAAGGCAGCTTCAGGGAGAGGGTCTCCAAGTTCTGGCAGAAAGGGGAGCATTGTACGCTTCAAGGTGGCTGCGGTGGAGTTGGAACGAGAGAGTCCAAGGTGAGGCGGGTACAGAAGGCTGAAGGCTGATAGCTCAGGGCCTGTGGGCATGGAAAGAATTTCTTAGGTTCTCCTACTAGTGGTGGGAAGTTCTGGGTGGATTTTAGGCAAGTGGCATGATAAGATTGGCATTAAAAAAAAAAAATCAAGCTGAGGCAGACGTGGATGACAGTAGATGAGTTGGAAAGCTCTCCTAGTAAGGCGGGGGAAGCTGGCGGCAGCTTAGACTTTAGGTCCATCACACCATCCCACCATCCAAACTTCAGGATCCAGAGAGGCAGGAGGAGGCAGTCCCTCTAGGCGTGATGATGTATACCTGCAGGGGCCAGGCTCTGCAGTGGCACCTTGGGGTCAGCAAGGACTCTGGGTCTGCCTGAGAGGGAACACAGCAGGCCATGGCACCCTAGGAGACAAATCCAGGAGAAACTCTGGACTCTTCATTTTCCCTCTCCTACCTGATATTCCACACTGAGTCCATGCCCAAATCCATAGTTTCTACAGCAAAACACATGCCTGTCCCCTCCCTGCCTCCACAGCTGCCACTCTGGGCCAGGCCAGGACCTGCTCTTGCCACTCAATTGGATCAGCCTCCTCTTTGCTCTCCCACCTCTGTTCTCACCCACTTGGGGAGGAAGGGGATGATGGTGGAGGAGGGTGGTGGTGATGGGGAGGTGAGAGAAGGATGGCGTGGGGCAGGGAGATGGCAGTGGTGGTGAAGGGGCAGTGGTGATGGGAAGATGGTGAGGGTTGGATAATGGGGATGGTTTGGGAGTGATGAGGACATAGTGTGGTGACAGGGTAAGTGAGGGTGGGAATGGTGGCAGTGATGGGGTGGGGTGAGTGAAGTTACTAAGACAGTACTGGCGTGGTGGTGGGGTAGGTGTGGAGGAGAAACAGTTAAATGCAAGAGGTGCTCAAGAGGTCAGATTTCCAGGGCACATCCTGGTTTGGACCTGGAAAGTGTGGGAAATGAAAGGGTGGGATTGAGTGGCTGGGACATGAGCACTGCAGGGGGAGCATTTTGGGAGGAGAGGAGGAGTCTAGGTTTGGACCACTGAGATTGAGGGGCTGAGGGACAGCCAGGCAAAGATGACACTACCTGTCTGGACCAAGGAGGGCAGAGTGGGGTCCTAGGAGCCCGGAAGGAGTGGGTCTTGGAGAACAGGTGGTCCGAAGTGTTGAATGCAGCTGAGATGGAGAGTAAGTTGAAAAATACAATGTTGCCTGTGGGGCTGGGCTCCGTGGGGTCACCGCTGACCTCAGTGAGGGCCGTCTGGGCGCGCAGTGGGGGCAGGAGCCAGACAGGAGTGGGCTGAGGAGAGAGAGGGAGGTGAGGAGTGGAAACAACTGTGCAGACAGCTTTTTGGAGAGTTTGGCTATGACAGGGAAGCAAGAGATAGGGGGCAGCCAGAGGTGGATGTGGGGTTCAAGGAAGGTTTTCTTTTTATTTTGTCAATGGAATGTCTAAATGCCATTGAGAAGGGACTGATAAAAAGAGAAGTGCTGGAAACCTAAGGGTGGTGGATGGGCCAAGATGCAGAGCAGGTGGAGGGAAGGGGGCCAGGCACAGTGGGCGCACCTTGGTAGAGATGGCCTCTCTTCCACTGGACGGGGAGGAGGAAAGCGGGCAGACCGCCAAAAGCGTAGGGATGCAGGCGGAGGACAGTCCCACAGACCTAGCCTCAGGCTGAGGATGAAGGCTTGGAGTTTGAGGACCGGGAAGGGGGCAGGAGGGATTTCTGTGTAAGAGCTCAGTGACAGAGAAGAGCCGCAAATTGGCCTGGGGTTGGGGTCAGAGGTCTTTGGGGACTTTGAGCCAAGTCTGAGTCTGGAGTTAGGGTCAAGATTCAGTCCAGGTGCACAGAGGACTCTGTCCAGGTGAGGAGCAGATGGTTAAAACACCTTCAGAGCCCCGCACCTTGGGGCTCATCCAGACCCCAGAGTGCAGCCCAGGAGTCACCAAGGTCAAAGGTGAGCTCTCCCCAGTGCTCCAACTCCAGGTGTCTGACCCAGTGGCTCCCATCCAAGTACCCTCCACCCCAAGGGGCGATGCCAGCCCAGACCCTACTCTTCCTTCAGGCCAGCAGGGCCCCCCTCCCCACAGCTGGGCACGAGCCGAGTCCTGCCCGGCCCCATCCAGGGTGAGAATTCCGGCCACACGTCTCTGTGATGTGGTCACGTTGGAAAAATGTTAATCAAATATTCTCCTCCGTGTTTCCTTTCTTTCCCAGGCTGGATTCCTAGAAGACAGGAATTTATGGTGTGAGAGCTCCAGCCCCCGCAAACCCACAGCCAAGGTCAACAGCACGAGGCGGGCAGCGCTGCCAAGCAAGGAGGGGAGCCCAGAAAACCAAAGTACATGCATTTAAAAAATTCTCTTCTCTCCCTCACGTTCCCAAAAGGGGGGCTCAAGAAAGGTCTCCCAGCCTGGCCCAGATGAACCCCTCACAGAGACAGAGCCTGTGAAGCTGCCGGGGAGGGGGTTTCTTGGGCCCCTGGAGGGTTTGAAAGTAGCCCCATTGCTGGGTCCCAAGCATGGCAGTGACCATCTGGTCTTAGGGGGTGGTAGCGAGCTACCCTTGGTGCCCTCTCCTTCTGGTCAACCAAGGGCAGCTGAGGTGCCCTAAGCCCTGTCACAGAGGCCCCTGAGGTGGAAGCCTGATTCACAGTCTCCCCTCTGCCATCTTGGGTCTTGGGTCTTGACTGCCTGCCCAACAGTAAACACCCAGTGCCTGGGGCCAGGGCTCCCTGTCACAGGCTGTGGCCCTGGACTCTGACAACACAGGACAGGCTTGTTCCAGCCCCCTGTGGTAGCCAAGCGGAGGTGAGGAGAGGCCTGGAGACCACCTTGATTCGAACCCCAATGACTTATGCTGGCAAGGCAGCCCCCCCCCCCCCCATAGCCGTGAGCCCCTAAGAGTTTAAATATCCATGTGTCACCCTCACACCTGCCACTCATGGAGCCCCCTGGCAGGGCCAGGACCTGAGAAAGAATAGGGTAGCGTCTTGCCCCAGAGTCACGCCTCCAAGTGGGGGTGAAGGGAAGGCTGGCATGGAAATGGGGGGTGACCAGCACGTGAGGGGCTGTGGGTCCCCCCCCAGGAGCGAATGACCCAGGGCTGGGAGGAACAGCATCGGTCAGAGAAATCACGAAGGAGGCAGCCAGAGTTCACCAGGCGGACACAGAATAGGAGAGGGGCTTAGAGGGAACATTCCAGCCAAGTCTGCAGCATGTGCAAAGGCCCAGAATGTTTATACCTTGGTAAGACTTTTCATATAAATAAATTCTCAGATCCAAAACACAACCCAGACCTCTGGCAAACCATATGTCTGGGTTTCTTGCTTGAAGAATGAGGCCTTGCTCTGCCCTGGAGCCCAGGGACCAGCCAGGCCAGTTCAGCGCTCAGTTCTTGCTCCCCCAGCAGCCACCATCCCAACAGCACCACACAGCGCCCCCAAGGGGTCCACTTCTGCTTGGGTCTGTGCCCTCAGCCCAGGCCTCACCTGGCCTGCTTCTCCTCCCTGCCATCTCCTTCCCAGGCCCCAGGACCGCCTTCAGCCTATTCTCCACACGTGCCAGGAGTCAAGAAGGGATGAGGGTTGCTCCCAGGGGGCCCCAGAGTCTCTCCGGTGTCTCTGCTCCCTGAGTGCCTAGAGTAGAGGGCGTCTGAACCTCCAGCTGGTATTTGATGTTTTAAATTTCTTTTTGGCCCTCAAGCATGTCTCTTTCAGTGCCCTGCCCCCGCAGTCCTCATCTAATGCCTGCCCATTTGTTTCTTAAATAATGATTTTTATTTTTTCTATTACAGTTGGTTTATGGTGTTCTCTCAGTTTTCTGCTGAACCGCAAAGTGACCCATTCACACACACACATACGTTCTTTTTCTCACGTTATCCTCCATCATGTTCCGTTGCAAGTGACTGGATACAGTTCCCTGTGCTCTACAGCAGGATCTCATTGCTTCTCCATTCCAAAGGCAATAGTTTGCATCTGTTAACCCCAGGCTCCCAGTCCGTCCCACTCCCTCCCCCTCCCCCTCGGCAACCACAAGTCTGTCCTCCAAGTCCATGTGTTTCTTTTCTGTGGAAAGGTTCATTTGTGCCGTATAATAGATTCCAGATATAAGTGATATGGTATTTGTCTTTCTCTTTCTGACTGACTTCACTTAGTATGAGAGTCTCTCGTTCCATCCATGTTGCTGCAAATGGCATTATTTTGTTCTTTTTTATGGCTGAGTAGTATCCCATTGTGTACATGTACCACATCTTTTTAACTTCTTAATCCATTCATCTGTTGATGGATGTTTAGGCTGCTTCCCTGTCTTAACGCCTGTCCTTTTGTTCATGTGTGTGCTTGTGCAGTGTGGACAACAGTGACTGCTTGACAGGTACAGGGATTCCTTTTGCGGTATGTGACCTGTCTTGGAACTAGATAGAGGGGGTGGTTGCCCAACATCGTGAATGAACTAAATGCCACTGGATCGCACACTTCAAAAATGGCAAATGGTGGCATTCCCACTGTGGTGCGACGGGATCTGCGGCGTCTTGTGAGCACTGGGATGTGGGTTCCATCCCCGGCCTGGCATGTGGGTTAAGGATCCAGCATTGCTGTGGGTGTGACTTGGGTCGCAGCGGATCTGATCCTTGGCCTGGGACCTTCATATGCTGTGGGGCAGCCAAAAGAGAAAAAGAAAAGAAAAAGATGGAAAATGGTGAATGTTAGGTGAATATTAGCTCAATTTTTAAAAAATGTGTATCATTGTTTGGGGGGATTTTTAGTTGTATGAGTGGAATTGGCCATGGGCTATATTTTTTTCTACTCTGGACTCTGTTTCTAAGATCTAACAGCATAGCCCTCTCTCCATCAGGCTAGTTGCTTCTCACAGTTACTTGGTGACCCCTGGGGGTGGGGGCTGGCCACATGGTACGTCCGCACTCCAGCAATGTGCACCATGGGGGCCCCCCTCCCTGCCACCATGAGCAGTGTGGCCATGGATGGCCCCTTATGGGACTGTGTGGGAGTGCCTTGAGGGTACAGCTGGGAGAATTGTGGAGTCTGAAGGTTCATGTGCGCTTGATGTAACGAATCCCTGCTAGATGGCCTCCAGCAGGGCTGGCTGCTTCTGCCTACATCCCTGCCATTTGGCATTACCTGACTGTCTAATGCCTGGCAGTCTGATGGGTGTTAAATGTCTCATTGTATGGCATTCCCATTGTGGCTTACCGGGTTAAGAACCCAACTAGTAACCATGAGAATGCAGATTCGATCCCTGGCCTCGCTCAGTGGGTCAGGGATCCAGCATTGCCGTGAGCTGAAGTGTAGGTTGCAGATATGGCTCAGATCCCACACTGCTGTGGCTGTGGTGTAGGCTGGCAGCTGTAGCTCCAATTCGACCCCTAGCCTGGGAACTTCCGTATGCTGCAGGTGTGGCCCTAAAGAGACCCCAAAAAAAAAAAAAAACCCAAACTTATTATTGTTTTCACTAGCATTTCTCTGATGATGAGTTTGAGTCTCTTCCTATGCTCGTTAGTTGTTTGGTTCCTTGGCAAATTGTCAGCTCATACCCTCAGCTCATTTTTCTTTTTCGCCTTGCTTTGTAGGATTCCTTGTATATTCCATAATGTAGTTGCTTGTTGCTTAAAAATGACAAATATCAAACATCCTCCCAGCTGTCACTTTATCCATGGGGTCCTCCATCAAACCAAAACCCGTAATTCCATCTGGGTATTTTTAAGGAATTAGATGAACTTACTCTAAAATTTATATAAAAGACAGATTTGTGAATGGCTAGATGACTTTGAAGAAGAAACCAGAAAGGGGGACTTGCCGTGCCTGATAACAGCACATAAAACAAAGTCACTGGGAAGAAAGCAGTGTGGTGTGGGTGCAAGAACAGACAAATGGGTGACAGCAGATCAGCAAGCTCAGAGCCAGGGCTTAACACACCGCAGTTCCCGGGGAAAGGATGGGCTGCTTAACAGGGTTGAGGAAACAGGCTTAGTTTATGGAGGAAAATGACAGCCAGATCCCTACTTAATATCTCATAAAAAGGTGACCCCAGGTGGATTACAGACCTAAACATAGAAAGTAAGGCTCGAAACTTGCTAGAATGAACTGTTGGAGAACCTCTGTAACATAGGAGTGGGGAGGGGCTTCTTAAAACAAAACCCCAAAAGCACAAACCGTAAGGCGAAAATGGCGGGCCACCAGCCTTATCCAGAGGAAGTGGCATTTCCTCCCGGATGCCAGCCTCAGCCCTGCCCACCTGGTGAGTCATGGGTGCTCTCGAGGCTGGCAGCCTGGCCCGCCCTTCCTGTCGGTCCCCTGGAGGGAGCAGTGTGCAATGCCCGTCTTATCTCGCCGCCACCCAGGCCTTGCAGACATGAGGTCAGGGCCAGGGATGGAATGAGGGTGGGGGGCAGGAGTCAGCGAGGGGGTCAGGGAGAGGCCAGGGGTCACTGACAGAGCTGCCGCTGCCCTTTCAAGGTGGGGTTGGGAGACAAAGCAGGCCTTGAAGGACCCCGCCAGCCTCTGGGGCTGGGGACAGTGCAAGGCTCATGTCATCAGGGGGTGGCAATGGTGAGGGGAACTGGGACCGGTGAGGCAGCCTAGAGGAGCTGAGGGCCCTAGATTAGGGTATCCTTTCTGAGACTCTGTGCGTGCGCGCACACACACACACACCTCCCAGCATCCTCTTCGTTTTCTCTAGCCGCTCTCTTTGGGGCCAGATTTTTTGTTTGTTTGTTTGTTTTTTGTCTTTTTGCCATTTCTAGGGCCATTTCTGCAACATATGGAGGTTCCCAGGCTAGGGGTCTAATCGGAGCTGTAGCCGCCGGCCTACGCCAGAGCCACAGCAATGCGGGATCCAAGCCGCATCTGCGACCTACACCACAGCTCACAGCAACGCCAGATCCTTAACCCACTGAGCAAGGCCAGGGATCGAACCCGCAACCTCATGGTTCCTAGTAAGATTCGTTAACCACTGAGCCATGACGGGAACTCCATGGGGCCAGATTGAGAACAAGCAAGGTGTGTCTGCCTCCCCCACTGGGTGTCTCCCTGGGGCATTTTGTATATCTGTGTCTCACCCCCATGGTCACCCGGCACCAACACCAGCCCTGCCCACCAAACACTCTCTGAGTCCAGGGTGGGCTGAGTCCCTCTCAGCAGCAGGATAAGTGTGCATTTGGCTGCTCAGGTCCCAGCCTGTGTGGGGGGGTCCACATGTGCTTGTGACCGTGTGTGTGCAAATGTCCAGCTGTCTGTCCCCCTTGCTTTGTCCCTGAATACGCCAGTTGTGTCACACCTCTTTTCTCAGAAGGCTGCGATAAGTGGGATAAGACGGCATATCCTCTGCCTGCCTGTGGCCTCCTTGGGCAGTCAGTGGATCAACAAATATTTATTTAGGAGTGTAGGTCGGCCGTGAGGGGCCTACAGCCTGGTCTGCCTCCACCCGCCGGCTTGCAGGGACCGGGAGGGGACGCAATTGTCTGCTCTGGCCAGCATCGTCATTTGTTTCTGCAGCTCGAGGCATCCACCCCCAACAAGCCCTGTCCTGCCCCTGGGAGCCCTTGCCCTTTGGGGGTGAGGGAGGTGCCAGGTCTGGGGGTTGGGGTGGTCTCTGTCCAGGGTAAGCTGGGGAGGGGGCCCTGCTCCACAGTCCATGCCTCCCTCCACTCACCCTCCTAGGGAGCCCAGCTATGCACAGGGAAAAAGCATTAACCAGACTCTCCCGAATCTAGCTAGATGGTGATAGACAGGCTGTCAGAGATGTGTACACGCACACATGTATATACATACGTGTATGTTAAAATACTGCATCCAATTTTCCAACTCTTTAATCACAGTGTTCTTTCATAGAAAAGCACACAAATCGTATGTGAACTCTTCATCAGATCAAGTGGGAATTTTCGCAAACTGGACACCTTTGTTGACAGCATCCAGATCAACATGTTGACCATTGCCTGGCCCCCCAAAGCTTCCCTACACCTTCCAGTCACGACTCGTCCCCACCCAGGAGAACCACTCTGCGGACCTCTCTCACTGTAGAGTTTTGCCTGGTTTTGACCCTGATGTAACTGGCATCCTAGAGCACGCTTTCTTTGACAGCTGACGGCCGTCAGAGCTGTGCATGTAGCCGCCGGTGTATCTTTTGCGTGTTTGTTTGATGTGGGTGACAGCCTGTACCTCCCCACACTCGGCCCCCATCTCCACCCCAGCTCTGAGGAGCCCACCCCTGAGGGGAAGATCCCAGGAAAAGCCTTTTCTGAGAGGACAGACACCCGAGGCCCCCTGAAGCTCTTGTCCTCCCAGAGACGTGAGGCCTTGGGGGTGTCCACCAAGCTGCCCAGACCTGTGTCCCTGACACCAGGCAGCAGGGAGTGAGAGGTCTCTTGAGGAAGCAAACCGGTGCGGATGGAGGTACATCCTAGGCACCAAGGGAGACCCAGCCATCCACTGCCCCTCTCTCCAAGGAAGGATCCGTTTATGGGCCATTCACCCAGCAGGCTCCCTCCTCAAGCCCTCAGTCTGTGCCAGGCACAGGGACACAGATGTTGGCCAGATGCCCTTCCTCTCCTTCTCCTTTGAGGCCCAGATGGAGTGACACCTCCTCTTGAAGCTCCCTCGCTTCACTGTCATGGCATCTCCTGCATCCCATAGCCCTTTCTTGGTACCAGCGGGTGGTGGTCTGCACATAGGATTCGATGCCCCAAGGGTCATTCTTGGATGCATATCTCGCCGGGTCAGCCGGGTCATTCCTATGCTTTGAACTTCACATGACTCTCGTTTACCTCCATAAAGGCATTCAAACTCCTCCATCAGGCATTTCATGCCTGGAGGGATCCAGCCCCACCGGCCTCCCCACCTTGTTCCTTTTCGTCTCCACTCTCAAGCACCTTACTCAAAGCCCAGCCTGCGATTTCTGGCTTCTGTGCTTTCTGAATTGTGATTCCTCTAATTGCAAGGCCCCTGTCTTTCTTTAAATGAGCAGACTTTGCCTTGTCCTCGAAGACTTGGCTGAAGTGTCCTCTCCTCCAGGAAGCCTTCTCTGACTGCCGAGGCAGGGTCAGTGCCTCTGCTGGGTTCCCACAGCCTCATGCTCCCCTCAGAGTCCCCCATTCCTCTGCTGCAGCAGTATCGGTCCATGTGACCTGGGCTGGCACAGGCCCTGGGAGCATCTGGCCGTGGGAAGATGTCATAAGGTCCTGACCAGGAGGCCCAAATGAGAAACATCTCCCCAGGGCTAAGCTAGCCTCTCCTCCAAGCTGGCTTGGCAGTGGGGAAGGCAGCATGACCCTTTGGGTCAGAAGCCAGCACCTCTGATTTGGGCCTCCTGTGACTCCCCCAGCTCTCCTGGATCCCACAGCCCCCTAGCAGGGCTCTCCAGCTGGCCCAGCTAGTTCTCTGCATGGCAACCAAAGGGTACCCGCTCACATGCAGATCTGACCATGATGCTCCCTGTCTCAAGCCCTCCACGTCTTGGCCCGATTCCCATGGTCTACTGACCTCTCCTGGCTTGTGTCTCAATGCCCACACCTCATCCCCAGCACTTCGCTGCATCAGATAAACCACGGACAGGTCCCTAAACTCTTCCCCTGAGAACTTTGCCCACCTCATGGCCTCTGCCTCTCTGCATTCTCCAGCCTGGAGCCAGGTACTCTCTAAATGGATCCTCTTCTCTCCAGAAAAAACTGACCATTCTGCCTTTGTCACACTTTATTATTTGTCCTAGACTGTGAGACATTTTGGGAAACTCCTCTGGACTTGTCTGTCATCCTCTCTAGACTGTGGACTCAGGGCCAAGGCACTGCTTGGTGCATCTCCAGGCCTGGGACCTGGCGTGCAGTAATGTTTATTGAATGAATGAGAAAATGCACCCATTTTATAGACAAGGGGCGTGAGGCCTAGAAGAGCATTGATGGTAGCTCTGATCCACTGAATTCCTGAGAGGCTGTGGGCTAGTTTCTGGCTTCTAGGCTCTCCCTGGCCCCCTTCCCACCCTGGGTCAGTCCCCTGCAGGGAGCAGTGGCCTTGACCACTCCTCTAGGAGCCAGGAAGAGGGGAGTCCCTTGGAGGAGTCTTAGAGACCTTTGGGGACGCTTCCTGAGAACCAGGTCACCTGGACACCTGCTCTCCAGAGCCAGGAGTTCTGGGTAGCCCCTCAGCTCACCTCCTCTTCCCCTACCCCTCCCCGCTTCCCCAACTGGATAGGACTCAGGGTGGGGCAGGCAGCAGGGGAGGGTGTGGCAGGAACAGGGAGGTGTTGGGGAGAGGCAGGCCTGATATATGAGGAAAGCAGCGATGGGACCACTTGGCAAGGTGGGCACGCACGACAGACCCTTGGAGATAAGAGCCCAGAAGTATGTGAGCGATGTAAACAGTGGGGGGCAGGTACCCCAGCTCCTCCGTACCAGCTGGAGACAGGGAGGCTGGGGCAGGTGGAGGCAGCCATCCTGGATGGAAGGAAGTATCAGGACCTTCCAAGAGCTGGGGCCCCCTCTCCCCATGAACCGCTTGGACCCCTCATTTTCCCCATGTTTCCACCTCCGCACATCACTTCATCACTGCATCCTCTCTTGAGGCACACCTGCTCCAGAATTTCCCCTGACCTCTCCAGGCTCTCCTTCAACACTGCCCCCCGGTCAGGTCAGTCTCTCCCCCTCCATGGCTGCTCCGGCTGCCTGCTCAGGGCCAAGGATACACGTGGGCAAGGTCACATCAGTTGTCCACATAGGGCAGGGAGATGTACCAACTGAGTGCCCAGGGCAGGACACAGAACAAGGGCGTCAGCTGTGTGACAAGGACAGCAGGACCACAGCTGCCTGTCTGTGGCACAGCCACTGGGTGGTGCGTCCAACAGACTCCCTTGGCTGTGGGCACAGCGTAGGGACCCACGTCTACAGAAAGGACTGCGTGCCCTGGCAGAGCCCCCGCTTCTGCAGACAGCCGCGACCCCTCCTCACAGCCCTCCCACAGGAATGCATGACTTTGGGCGGAGACGGTGTCATCCAAGAGACATTCCATGTTTTCCTTGGTGCGTGCTCTGGGAATATGGCAAGGACGGCTGTCCACACTGCCGTCCACATACTTGGGTGGCTGCCAGAACGCCGGGCGGCCTGGGGCCAGCCATGTCCCCAGTCCCAAGGGGACTAGCCTCTGGGAGGACACCACCCCGCCATCTGCCTGGGAGACCAGGTGGGAATGTCTCTGGGGCTGGGATCCAGGTCGAGGAGGGGAGGAGTTTGCAGGGGGTGGAGATCAGCAGCCCCCCGACCAGACTGGCCAGGCAGTCTTTGAGTCTGGGAGACAGAGACATGGATGCCAGTTCCTTTACTGGCCACACCCATGTGACTTTGGGCAAGCCGCACCCCTCTCTGAGCCTCAGTTTTACTCTCCAGTTAATGGGCTCCCTCAGGGCTCTCTCAATCCTGAGGGGTCTGAAGTTAGAACCTGGGTATTGGAGTTCCCACTGTGGCTCAGCAGGTTAAGAACCTGACATAATGTCACGAGAATGTGGGGTTTTGTCCCTGGCCTTGCTCAGTGGGTTAAGGATCCAGTGTTGCAAGTTGTGTAGGTCGTAGATACAGCTCGGATCCCACCTGGCTGTGGCTGTGGCTGTCGTGTAGAGCAGCAGCTGCAGATCTGAATTGACCCTGAGCCTGGGACCTTCCATATGCCACAGGTGTGGCCCTAAAAAGACCAAAAAAAGAAAAGGGGAACCTGGGTCGGGTCTCAACCTGGGCAGCTCGCACCCAGAGCACCAAGAGGGGCTCGCAAGTATCCCGACATCCACACCCTACGACGGCAGGGACACACCACCTTTGGTCCTGTGGGCATCCTACCTGCAAAAGCTTCTCTCCCTCTTGCTGCTTTGAGCACAGAGGCCAGCCACAGGGTCCTCAAGTCTCATACTGGTCCCTCCCCTTGTGCTGCAAGTATCCACCCCCCGGCCCCCCGCTTCTCAAATGAGGAATTCAGGCCCAACCCGGAGGTGGCTCCAGAACATCTCTGGGATGGTTACATTTCCTTGGGGACCCGAGGATGGCAGAAGAGAGTGTCAGTGACCCAGAAGGCCTACAGTGGCTAGCCTTTTCCTCCCTCGCCACCGCCCCCCCCCCCAGATGCCTCCCACTAAGGCAGCAGGTTTGGGTGTCAGAAAGCTTGAGCTTGGCTGTCATGGGGCACTCACCTGCCAGCCAGTCCTGAATGTGCCAGTGACAGAGCCTGGGGCCGAGATGTGCACCCGGACCCAGCCTCCAGCCCCAGGCCCGTCACAGGCTCTCCCAGAGTTAACAGCAGTGCTCCAGCCCCTTCTGTTTTCAACTTGGACATGGTGGACGGAGCTTAAGGATTTTCATGTTTCCTTAAGCCTTTCTGGGCTGGGACCCAGCGCAGGGGCCGAGGACAGGGACTTCCGGGAGAAGAGTTAGGCACTACCTGCCCCCTCCTGAGAGGCCACATCAGCACAGCAGACCTGGGGTTGTCCTCGCCCACAGGTTCACAGGGCACGAGGGTCCAGTGGGTGATGGACAAGGAAGATGAGGCCCACAGGTCACCTGCCACTCAGCCTTCAGCTGAGCAGCTTCTGAGGCAGTGGCTGTAAAAAGGTGTGTCTTCTAGGAAGCAGAGACCCAGGTTGGGAGGGGCCTCTCCATATAGGCTGGGCCTATTCCTCCTTTGGGCCTCAGGCCCTTGCATGGGGGTACAGGTGTATGTCTGTGTGAGGGGTCAAGGCTATGCCCTGGCCCTCTCTGACTGGCATTCTGATTTAGGGGACTCTGGGTCTGTAAATTTATCAGAATGACCTTTTAGGGCCTATTGCCTCAGCCTGGCAGCTCAGGGCCTCAGCTGGGACCCCTGGAGCTGAGAACCAGGCTAAGGTCAGCCTTTGGATCCCTTGACCTGCGGGGCCTGTCCTCCCTGCCTGCCCCCTGCCCAGCTGGCGTTTGCCTTGGCCTGCCTCTCCCCAGCCCCGGGGGGGAGGGGGGCGGGGGCGCAAAGCTCTTCCAGTCGGTCACATCCGGCCCAGCCGCCCAAACAGGCCTGCGGCCTCAGAGCCTGCCGGGCCCAAGGGGAGCCCAAAATAACATCTGAGTCAGCGTCCCTGCAGACACCCCCACCCGCCTGGGCCCACAGGGAGGGGCCTAGAGACGGCCCAGACAAGGGACTGGGCCAGGTCAAGTGGCCACCTGCTCCAGTGGGGACTCAGCCAGTGGCGGGGCACAGCTCAGAGGGCAGGAAGACCATTAGGGTCAAGGGAGGGCAGCTGGGGAAGAGAAGGAAGAGGAGCCTTGCCCCGGGGCCCCTGTCTAAGGGAGACGGAAGGGTCTGCAGGTGGGGCAGTCCGACAGGGTCAAGGTCACAGCAAGGGGAGAAGTATGGGGCTGGGAAGCAAAAGGGAGCCATCAACCCAGGCTAGGGTCAGAGAAGGCTGCTAGAGGCCCACAAGTCTTGAAGGATGGGTTGGATCTGGACAGGACAGGAATGGGGGAAACACTCTGGACAGGGGAGTAAAATGAGAAGCCACGGGCCCTCAGGGACTGACACCAAAGCAAATAGGGCACCTCCACCCCCAGCAGGCAGACTCAGGCAGCCTAGGGCAGCCCCTGCCCGGCCCTCTCGCCAGGATCTGCCCCTCGCACCATGAGCCAGCAGCCAAGGCCAGGCTGTTGAACCCACCCTCTCCTGACCCAGCACAAAGGTGGCCCCAGCAGAAGGGACCACCTGCCCTGAGCCATCCATATCCATCCGTCCCCTCCCGGTGGGCCCCAGCCCCAGGAGACTCAGGAGGTGAGGTTGCAAGTCCGGGACAGGGCTCAGGCTGGGATGAAGAATGGGCTAGGCCACTGTCATCCAGGGTCTCGGCTGGGGTGGGGTCAAGGTTCAGCCCAACCTGACGGAGCTCCATGTTGTCAGACCTGGGCCTATTGGAGACAGGAGGCCTGTGACCTCGGTTCCCCTGTGAAGGTGGTTCCCGGGCAAGCTAGCCCAGGTGGTGCTGTGTCCCCATGTCCCTGGGAAGGTGGTAGCTGTGAGGTCGTCCTGCCCCTCATCTCTAGGCTAGGGAAAGAGGCGGATACCTGAGTCCCCGCTGGCCTGTGGCTTAATCCCCCAGCTTTCCTGAGAACAGCTCTGCTGTTCTTGGCCCAGGGCCTCCTCTGAGCCTGGCACGGCCCCGGCTTGGCCCTCACCAGCGAGTGAGGGCTTGGCGGGGGCCCAGCCAGGGCGGTGGACATGATGAAAGCACAGAACATGGGGCTGGGGCGGGCAGCAGGGGCCCAGCGGGGCTCTGGTCAGTGGTTCGGAGGCAAGGTTAGGGCTCACGTTCTGGGGCCCCGCCTTCATCCAGCAGAGGCTGCAGGAATCTTTCCCCAGCTTACCTGGTACAGAAAACAGACAGACCCTGAGCCTTAATGCCTCAGAAACAAATTAAGACTTCCCCAGAGGGAAAGAACCAGAAGATTGAGAGCAAAACTCTGATCTTCCCTCCCTCCCCACCCCTTCCTGCACCAGGCCTTGATTGGATCTTTACCATGCTCCCAGCTCAGTGCCAAGCTCAGTAGGGGGCACAGGCATGGATTTTCTGTAGAGCCCTGATGGCTGGACCACACCCCTCCTTACTGCCCCAGTTTCTCAAAGTCTCCTTGAGCCAATGATCTGAGCGGGGCTTTGGGGGGAGCTCCAGCTACCCCATGCCTGATGTATGCAGTAAACTTCTCTTAGGGGGATAACTGAGGCTCGGGGAAGCTAACTTGCCCAAGTTCAGATAGCTCAAAGTGGGACAGTGGGAACTTGAACCTGAGCTATGTGAACCCAGAACCCTATGGGGTAGAGAATGTGTCTAGGCATACATATGTGTGTGTCTGTGTGTTCCTCTGTATGTGTGTCCCTCTGTGTCTTCTATGTGTGTGTGTGTGTGCGCACATCTGGAGAAGGGTGGAGAGTGCTGAGCCTGGCTCAGAGGGAGAAAGGTCAGGGCCAGGAGATTTGTCACAGAATGGTGCCCAGCAGTCCCTGAGGATCGTCTTATAAACCCCAGAGTCCCCTGGTCCATTTCATTAGCAATCTCACATCCTTTTGGTACAGGTTTCATTTGGTTTTTTTGGTTTTGTTTTGTTTTGTTTTGGCCATGCCTGTGGCATGCCGAAGTTCAAGGGCCAGGGATCGAACCCACACCACAGCAGTGACAATGCCAGATCCTTAACCTCTAGGCCACCAGGGAAGTCTACAAATCTCGTTTGTGGATCCCTCTCCTGAACGTTATCTGCAGAGAAATATTTTGACTGTGAAACCCCAGGTATCCACCAAAAGTTGTACTTCCCATGCCCGTGACTGGGGCTGAGGGTGAAGGATTGAGCAAAGGTGGGCTCGCTGGTTGGCAAATGCCCGACACATGAGGCTCCTGATTTGTTAATTCTGCATGTTAATTAGCATGTTAATTCTGCATGTTAATTCCCCAGTCCCTGGAGATCTGCGAGACCAGGGCTTAGTCATCTTTATATCCTTGATGCCCAGTACAGGGCCTGCAATACAGTAGGGGTTCAATCAATATTTGCTGAATAAACAAATAAGCACCTCTTCGCTGAATGGAGAATACCTGAGCTTCCAAACCATCTCTACTAATTAAGAGCTGAATGCCCTTGAATGAGTCATTTAAACTCGACTTTGACTAATCCTAGTGAGAGCTTTAGACTAGATCAGAGGCATTAGAGTCACAACGTGTAGGGCACGAGGCCCATCTCTTGCTCCCAGACAGACGTTACCAATATAATTCTCACCTGCTGAAACTGGCTATCCTCAGAATCCTTTTTAACTCCATTTCAGGCAGCCATTGCCAGTCAAATGTGGTTGGTGAAGGAACATATTTGCCCTCCTGGGACAGGACACACTCCTCCAGCCCATAAATCTATGAACAAGTGGAGAGAAGCTTCTGGGAAGGGCCAGGCTGTGGGGTGGGTTTAGGGAAGAGAAAGGATCAGATCAGGAGGCTTCCTCCCTGGGGATTCTCTACCCCAGTCTGGGGACCCTCAGAGCTGTAGAAACTGGTGGGCTTGTCCCACACCGGTAGGAAAGGACCTGCATATAGGGGGAGGGGGGGGGACCCCACTTCCTGCCTGAATCCTGATAGAATTTGGAACCATCATTCAACCTAAAAACCACAGGCAGCTCAGAGCTTTTATTAAGTCCAGGGCCTGGGGGAAGGGTGGTGAAAGAGGGCGCTCAACCAGCAACTCAGGAGGGAAGGAGCTCTACCAAATGCCAGGGCCACCAAGCTGGGGGAGGGGTCGGGTGGGCAAGCTGAGCGAGGCCTGGCTCTGCTGAGATTTAAAATGCTCTTGTGTCAGAGTTCCCATCATGGCTCAGCAGTTAGCAAACCCAACTAGCATCTGTGAGGACGTGGATTCAATCCTTGGCCTCACTCAGTGGGTTAAGGATCTGGCATTGCTGTGGCTGTGGTGCAGGCCAGCGGCTACAGTTCTGATTGGACCCCTAGCCTGGGAACCTCCATGTGCCATGGATGTGGCCCTAAAAGGCAAAAAGATGAATAAATAAATAAATAAATGCTCTTGTGTCAAAGTAGATCAGACCTAAAAGTGAAAGGTAATACTATAAAGCTTCTAAAGAATACTTGGGTGAGTATCTTCAAGACCTTTGGGATACACAAAGATTTCTTAAACAAGACAGAAAAACACTGACCCCTAGAGAAAAGACTGATAAATATGACCTTATTAAAAGCAAGAACTTCTGGAGTTCCCATTGTTGCTCAGCAGGTTAAGAACCCGACTAGAATCCATGAAGATGTGGGTTCAATCCCTGGCCTCGCTCAGTGGGTTAGGGATCTGGCGTTGCTGAGAGCTGTGGTGTAGGTCACAGATACAGCTTGGATCTGGTGTTGCTGTGGCTGTGGTGTAGGCCGGCGGCTACAGTTCTGATTGGACCCCTAGCCTGGGAACCTCCATATGCCTCACCTATAGCCCTAAAAAAAAAAAAAAAAAAAAATCAAGGACTTCGGTTCATCAAAAGACAATCTTAAAAGTAGGACAAGCTTCCGGGTGTGAGATTTTTCTAATACATATAAGTAACTACAGAATTGTATCAGCATATATAAAGAACTCCTAAAATTCAATAGGGAAATATCAAACCAATTTTTTTTTAATGGGCATAAGAGTTGAATAGGCACTTCACAACAATGATACATGTAAATTCCCAAATTTATGTAAAAATGTGGTCACCACAGTTACTCATCAGGGTGATGGAAGTTAAAACCACCATGAAGAACCCTTATATGGAGGGTAAAATTTAAAGGCTGACAATTCTAAGTCTTGACAGGATGAGGAGCAACTGGAATTCTTGTAGACTGCTGGTAGAAGTTTAAATTGGTACTATTTGTAAAAACTGTTCAGAATTTCTTCAATAATTAAACATATACTTAATGTAGAACCCAGATGTTCCATTCCTAGCTCTACATCCAGGAGAAATGAGCACATATTTCCACAAAAAACGGGGATGTTCCTAGCAGTATTGATCATAATACCAAAAAAATGGAAACAACTCAAATGAACATTAACATTACAATGGATAAATACACTGTGGTATATTTCTAAGATGGAATACTACATAGCAATGAAAAAGAATGAGCTACAACAGTGTGGATAAATCTCGTAGTCTTAGTATGAGCAAAAGAAACCAGACATAAAAGGTACATAGTGTAGGATTCCATGTATATGAACCTCTATTTGATTCCTGAGACTGTCATTGACAGATTGCCACATACTTGTCATGAAAACAACAGAAATCTATTCTCTCACATATCTGGAGGCTGCAAGTCCACAATCAAGGTGCTCCTTCTGAAAACTCTAAGGAAGACTCCTTCCATGCCCCTTTCTAGCCTTGAGTAGTTGAGAGCCATCCTTGGTGTTCCCTTTTAAGTTTAAAATAAAACCCTTTTGTGTAAGTCACCTGATCTGTGGTACTTTGTTAGAGCAGCCTGAGAAAACCCATATACCCTCTAGAAACCTCTGGTGGCTCCACCTTCTTTCCAGAAGCAGAAGCTGTGGTTGTGAGAGAGGTGACCCGCATGCAGCAGAATCTCATAGTCAAGGTTAGGCCAGTGGTTCTCACCTTTTAAATGTGCATTGGAGTTCCCATCATGGCTCAGTGGCTAACAAATCCGACTAGGAACCATGAGGTTGTGGGTTCGATCCCTGGCCTTGCTTAGTGGGTTAAGGATCCGGCGTTGCCGTGAGCTGTGGTGTAGGTCGCAGATGCAGCTTGGATCCCGCGTGCTGTGGCTCTGGTATAGGCTGGCAACTACAGCTCTGATTAGACCCCTAGCCTGGGAACCTCCATGTGCCACGGGAATAGCCCTAGAAAAGGCAAAAAGCCAAAAAAAAAAAAGTGCATTACCATCAGCTGCTGGGCTTAGTAAAGCACAGACCACTGGTCTTACCTCCAGAGTTTCTGAGTCCATATATCTGGGATGGGGCCCTAGAATCTGTGTTTCTAGCAGGTTTGTCCTCATGGGGTGCTGATGCTGCTGGTCCAGGGACCACACTGTAATAACCCCTGAATATGATGCTGAATAAACTAAGAACCACTGGCCTGGCACCCAGAGTCCCCCGTGGAAAGGTCACTTGCATAGATGGGCCATCTAGCCCATTCTCAAACTCTGCTGTGCGTTGGAAGCATCTGAGAAGCTTTGAAAATATCAATACCTTGGGCCCTACCCTAGAGATTCCAGTCCCAGGTACAGCCTGGACAGTGGGATTTAGAAACGCATGGCCAGGGTTAAGGAGCCCTGCTCCAGTCTGCCCTCCAATTGTTCAGAGGGGCCTCTAGGCCCAGAGAAGGAAGAAGTTACCCAGGGTCACACAGCAATTGGGGCATGAAAGCCACCAGTCCTGCGGAATTTGGAGGGCTTGGGGGCCAGGAGCGGGCCTGGTGCCTCCCGAAAACAATGGCCACCCAAGCTTGGGAGCCAAGACCCGGTGCTTGGCCGGAATCCAACATGTGGCCAGGCAAGGGGGGCCAGGAGGCATGTAGGAATGGGGGGCTCCCTCCCCCATTCACTTGTTCACCTACATCACTCAGCCACGTCATGGGTGCCTCCTTCCCACCAGCACGACGGCAGTGCCCAGGGCAGAGCGTTGAGGACCATCTGTAAACGCTCACAGTAACCATGTCTCTTGGCGTTTCTGATTGTGACATGCAGGGAAAAAAATCCATCATCGTCCAGTACTCCATGCAAACACGTGAAACTCCGACAAAAGATTCAAGACACAGGGCCGATTTGGTCACGTGTATTACAGTTGCATCCATTCTATTCTCTCATTTTAAAATGCTGTTCCTGACCCATTAAATCAATTTTACACCCTCTCAATAGGTCACAGCCTGCAATTTGGAAAGTGCTGGTAGAGCATGAAAGGCTGAGCAGGAAGGGCCAGCATCCACCCAGAGTCAGTTACTGGAGGCTAGAAGCAGGGCAGGGACAGCTGGGATCTACACTTTCAGAAGCCCCACCCTACCCCCACAAGCAGGCAGGTAGGCGGCCTGTGGCTGGGCTGAAGGGTAAAGGCCTTGGTCAGGGCTGATTCAGCCTTCCTGCTTTTGCAGATGCCACCCAGAGCACATCTCCTTTTGAGAGAAGAGAACAGGATGCCGTTCTAACATCATCTCTTCCAAGAAGTCTTCCTGATTGCTCCTCTTTCCCAGGATGGCTGATGCTGGTGTCCCCTAAGTGTCCCAAGGCTCAGTGCCCAGCCAGAGCAGGCAGCTCAGGAATGTGGAGGACAGAATGAATGAGGGAGTGGATAACCCAGGCCCAGCAGGAGGCCCGGCCCAGCCTTGCCTGCCTTCCACCCTGCATCCTGGCAGCTGCCCCGTGGGACCCGCCCGGCACCGCAGGGATCAGGCCAGCTGAGGGTTCTGGGCATGAGTGGAGGGGTCTGCTCAGGGCAGGGAGTGGCCAAACGTGGTGTAGGGATGGAGACTGGCAGGACCCAGGAGAAAGAGAGCTCCTGCCTGGGAGTGTTCCCAGTTCAGGCTCTTGGAAGGGCTCCTGGGCACGGCGGGCTGGAGGAGGCGAGGCAATAAGGGTCTGCAGGAGCTGGCACTGCTGTGAGCCGGGCAGAGGGAGCACGGAGGAGGGCGGGAGTGCACAGACAGCTCTGCCCCCAGCTCCCAGACCCTGCGCAGGAACCTTGGGGAGCAGGCGGCTCGGCCCCAGGCCCTTCTGTGAGCCCAGCCCAGGAAAGAGAAGGCCCTGCACTCCAGGTGCTGAGTGTCCCACAAAACTGGGGCCATTGCCCCATCAGAGGACAGTGTGGCTGGTGAGGTAAAATAGCCCGAAGGCCTCAGCTCCTGGCCACAAGCCCTTGGGGTGACCTTGGGCTAGCTGTGTACTTCCTCAAGACAGTTTCCTGACCTGGGGAGCAGGATGGACAGTCTAAGTGATGAACACCCGTGTATGTGTCAGTCCCATATCCCCTCCCTCCACCCTGGAGATGGAACATTCCCCGGTGGATCCCCTGGGTGGATCACCCTTCGCAAACATCCCCAGAGACGGCTCAGGCCCCCAGCCTCAGCTCAGTGTCGGGCTGCACAAAGGCTCAGAGGCTCCCATAAGGGAGACAGTGAGGCCAGGGCTGCTTCTGGCCTCCAGGGCTTAGAGAAGACGCCTGGATTTTGGCTGGGGGTGGAGGGTGGCGGCGGAGAGACCCAGTAACGGGGATGGAATTTGCTGCCCTAGCCCGTGTGACAGGGGCTCAGAGTTAAAATTAAATAGATCTAAAGGAGATAGGGAGAGTGCTCTTTCTGGCAGCCCAAGTTTGTAGACAGGGCTCCTAACCCCTGTGTTTATAAACTTGGTTAATAATATCTCTGATCAGAAATGGAGATGTGCTTTATAAACTGTCAAGTGTGAAAGCAAGGAGAGGCGTGTTCTAGACTCCTCTGTCCCGGGTCCCCTGGGGAGGGGTGCACAGAGCGCCCGGCTCACGATGTTCCCCCCAGACCGAAGCAGACAGCCCGTGAGGCCATGTGCGAACAGCCCGGGGCAGAACGGCCCGTCCGGGACACCCACCCCCCTGCTCATCCGGGCCAAGGACCCAGACTGACAAATGACTCAGACACACAAACACCCAGGCCTGGGCAGTGGTTGCTGGATCAGAGATGCACGCCTCAGGAGCTGGGACACCCTGGGGCGGTGGTGGGGATGGGTACGTGTGGGGAGGGGGCACCTTCCTGGGCCTCCCCCATCCCCCAGCCTTGACCTTTTGCTTCAATTGCCTGAATTGGGCTCCATCCCACTCTTGGGCACTTGCTGTATACCAGACTCTGACAGACACGAGTCTCCCTTCGTAAGGGCCGGGAGGACCCCTCTCTCCCTAAGAGAAAATGAGGGTTTCTGGAGGTTAGTTGCTGTTACTATTGACATCACCGATATCAGGTATTACTAGGTGATCTGTCCAAGCTCACACACTAATCACAGTGAGGGCCACGGGCCTCCCTCCACCCCTAGCTGCCTGCTCCCTGCACCCCCAGCCGCCTGCTCCCAGCACCCCAGCCCTGGAGGTGGCAGAAGCACCCTGTGCTGAAATTTCAGCCCGTCTCCCCCATTTCTAAATGCCCCTCTGAGCACAGCCTGAGCTTCCCTCAGGCTGAGCCCGAGTGATGAAATGAGCTTCAGTGCCTAGCCCAGGCCCAAGCATTCAGTCTCTCCTCAGCCATGGGCGCATTACCGCCAGTAAAGTCCCCTGAGGGGTCCCAGTCGCCTCTAGGGAGAGCCGAGCTGCAGAAGGCCTTTCTCCTCTTCTGGCTGAAATGTTGGCTCTGGGCTGCTGCTGCCTGGCACCTCTCAGTAGGTGGCCGCCCTCTCTGGCCCTCCCCTGGGGCTGCCTGTCGTGGGTGCGTCCCAGGCCTCCCCCTGCCAGCCCTCAAGGACATCCTTCTCTCCCTGTCCCTGTCCCTCATCCTTATGCCCCATCCCACCTGTACCCCTTCAGGAGCAGGAATCACCCTCAGATCTTCCCATCTCGCTTGTCCCAAATCAGGCTCATCTTTACCAGGCCCTCACAGTCTCACTCTGCACAGTCCACCCCTCCAGCCACATTTGGCTGCTGAACCCTAGAAATGTGACTAATCCAGCTCAAGATGCCCTCTAAGTATAACCTCTACGCCAGTTGTTTGAGTTCTTTTGGCTGCACCAACAGCATGCAGAAGAAGTTCCCGTGCCAGGATCAAACCTGTGCCACAGCAGTAATAATGTCAGATCTTTAACCCACTGAGCCACCAGGGAACTCCTACACACCAGTTTTAAGACTTAATATAAAAAAGAATGCTAAATATCTCACAAGTAATTTTTTATACCTGTTACATGTTCAAATGATAATATTTTAGATAAATTGGGTTAAATATAGCTTATTATTCAAATTTTTCTTATGTTTTCTTTCATTTTATGTGGCTACTAGAAAATTTAAGATCAGAGTAGGGGAAAGTTCAGACATTAGTATCCTTAGCTGGGTCTCATGGACAGGAGAAGATGGGTCTAGGAAAGGTGTGTATAGAGGTCTTTCACTCTGCCTTCCTGCTGATTCTCTCTTAAAACATTTACACTGGAACCCACACCACCCAACCAGCATGTGTTTCCTTCCCAAACCCACTTTGATCCATATGAGAAATTCATGCTCCCCCTGTGAGTGTAACCTTGACCTGCTTTCCTGTGGGGCTGCCTGGAGGGACATTTACATGGAGGTGTACATGACTGAGGGTCCACAGTAGGGGTCCCAGGTCTGGCTGCCCCCAAGGTCTTCCCAGGCTAGCCCAGCAGCACATGCTTAGCACCCTCTGGTCCAAGGTCCCGTGCAGACAGCACATCCCACACTCAACAGATAAAAGGACCACATGTAGACAAGGAAAAAACCAGAAACCACACCTCCCAGGATTCTGGAGGTCTGTCCCCACCACCAGAACTCTGCCCCCATCTCTGCACATCTGCGCTTCTCATCTCATACTCTTGGACCAAGTGGGAGGCAGCAACTGCCGTCCCCAAACTGCCTTCAGGGATGGCCAGGCCAGTAGAGAGTAAGAGGAAGTACCAAGTCCAGCCCAGGGCCCCGCAGAGAGGCCCTGGGGCGGGGAGGCTGAGGCGCACAGACCTGGAGGAAGCTGAGACCAAGGACCCTCGGTGACCAAAGTCCAGAACCCAGCCCTCCAGGACAAGTGTGGGTGCTAGGGGGCACCTCTGCCAGCCAGGAGGAAGGAGAGCAGAGAGCAGTGAAGCTAGGTCCTTGGGGCCTTGAAGGCCATGCTCGGAAGTCTGGACTTTGGCTGGGAGGCAACTGAGGGTTTCTGAGCAAAGCAGTCACATGCTAAGAGCCAAGGGCGGCTGGTGGCTCTGTTCTTCTTCCTAAACGGCTGCACCTAGAGATCCTGGCGGACAGGAATGGCCTGTCATTGACTCACCTGGATGCCTAGGAGCAGTGGGGTGGTTTACTTGTCAATGATAATGGTAAAGCTGTTATCATTTTCCAGCATGTGGTGCATCAGGCAATTCCACATTTATGGCCTTACTTAATCTATTCAGTTCTGCAGGGAGGTGGGCCTAGGGCAACTGAGGACTCTTAGGTTTCTTAAATCATGAATGAGTGAATGTTACTCTAGAACTGTCACCCCCAGTCCTTACATTATGCATTGAGTGCGTTGGGCTAAATTGCGCTGGATAATCTGGGTTTGATTATGGTTTACTGGGTTTGATTTTGAACTGAGGCCCCCTTTTGAAGTGTACAGAAGCCTTGCTGAACACGAGTTCATGGAGCTCCTGCAGCACGAGATGCTGAGAAGATGGAGGGACGCAGGTGGGGGACGGGACACAGGACCCTGGCCCTGGGGGTAGAGGCCCAGCAGCCTCAAGCCTGTCCCTGTGAGCGCCCCTCCACACCTCTCCTGGATGCCCCTGCCGCAACGCAAGCCCTCTTCCGTTGGCTCCAGCCTCTCTCCCAGTCCTGGAATTAATAAAGACTCTGAGCAGACTGCGGTTTGCAAGTCTGAAAGCCGGTTCCTGCCCACGTCACTGCCCCGAGAGGAGTGGGGCCCAGCCTCTCCCCAGCACCCCGTTCCATCCCCCTCCCTGGGAGGGGCAGGCGCAGAGTCGCCCCCCCAGCCTCCCCTCCCTTCCCTCAGCAGGCCCCTCTCAGGCCACAGACCCTAACCCTGAGCACCCCCTCCCGCCACCAGCGAGGGCTGTCTCGGGCTCATAGTCTCCATCAGCTACCCCCCAAAGCACCCCCAAATAACACACACAGGAAGTGAGAGCTGTACGCTTAGTATGCCTGCACTGCTTCAAAACAATTCTGCCTGCATGCCCACCCCCTTCCAAACCTCTGGAATGGCTGCTGCCTGAGAGCAGAGAGAGGAAGGGATGGCCCAGAGTCCCAAGCTGACCCAGCCTAGAGCCAAGCCTCAGAGTTCTGCAGGAGTGGTGCTTGCAGAACCCAGGTACTCGCAGCAGCACTAGGACGAGGACAGTGTACAGAGCATTTGGACCTGCAGACACAGTACAGAAATATACGACCACATCTTTTCATCTCTGCAATAACCTCCTAGGCAGGGATATTTATCACTGTTTGACAGATGAGGAAACTGAAATTCATAGAAGAAGTTACCCTGCAAGCAAGTGTTAGAGCCAGAATTTTAGTCCTAGGTCCTGCTGGGTCCATTGCCTGGCCTTTGGCATCTACACTCCCTGCTGGCCATAAAAACTGCCCAGCGCTCCTGGCTGGAGGAGGGGTCATTCAACGCCCTTCCTCGGACTTGTGGCTGTGTCCTCCTCTCTTTCTCCAACTGAATGCCGGGAGAAAGCTCTCAGAACTTGTGGTCTCTACTTCTCCCCGTCACAGGCTGTGATGAGGGTCAGTGCCAGTTTCTCTCTCCTATCCTCTAGCTCCTAAATTTCTTGAGTGGGGAAGTATGACCCCCTCGCTTTCCACTCCACCCCCTAAAGTCCCCAGGTCCCCATCCAGCACAGGCAGGTGGGAAGAACCCAAGGCCTGGAAGTGCTGGTCCCAGCTGTGTCGGCGCAGGGCCGCCCCCTCCTGGCCACCAAAGGAATGTCAGCCCCAGGCGTTCTCCCGGGGCAGGGAGAGAACCAGCAGTCTTGGGACTCCAGAGTCTGGTTTGGGTTCTAAGGATGCTCAGCACTGGGACAGATGGGGGCCAAGTGATAAAGGGGGACTGAGCCACCTATCAGTCTAGGTCAGCTCCCCCAGCCTTCTGGTTGTCTACAGGGCACCTGGGGAACGAGCCTGACCTTGACCGGACACTGTAGCCTGCACAAGCCTGCGAGGGACTGCACCTTGATACATGAGAGATGGAACCCGTGAGGTGTGTCAGGGGCTCCCACATGTCCCCCAGAGACCCCAGGGAACAGCACCAACAGTCTCGATCCCCAAGCCATTCTGCTCACAGCCCCTCAGCCTCTTCAGACATGGACCCCAGATGGACACATCACCCCCTCCCCAGCTTCAGGCAGGAGGCTGTGACCTGAGACCCCAAAGAATGGAGCCCTGTAGTGCCTCAGGGTCCCCAACCCTTCCCCCTGGTGCCCTACAGGACAACACCAGCAAGAATGGCACCTTCCTGGCCATTCTGCCTACAGCCCCTTGACTCTGGCCTGGGCGCTGGACCCCAGGTTCTGACCAACACCCGCCTCCCCAGCTTTGGGCAGAGCCTGTATCTTGGCCAGGACTGGTGCTGTTGGGGGAGTCCGGAGTGCTAGGGTGGGGGCAGAGGCGCGGGACAGCTGGCCTGTGTCCCCACACTGGGCCTGGGGCCCAGCCGGAGGGGCGGGGGCCTGGCCACTCAGGCCTTGGCTGGGGCCGGATTTTTGGCCGGGCTGCAGGGCCCTCCCTCCTGCTTCCTCTCCCGAGGGCTGTCCTGGCAGAGGCCCCCCTCGCACTTTCTGGCGGGAACAGGGCCAGCAATGAAAGAACAGCCACAGAGGGAAAGCAGGAGAGAGATGGGGGAAAAAACTCTGTGTGTGCGTGTGTGCACTCGTGTGTGTTTTAAGGAAAAAAGCCCGCGGTCCAGTCCAGTCAGACCCAGCCTGGGAGGCTTGTGAGCCGGCCTTTCGTAATTGCCCCCTCCCCGCGCCCCCCTCCCCGAGGCCTCCCCTTTCTCCAGCCCGCCCTCCCGCCCGCCCTCTCTCCCTCCCTCCTTCCCTCACAGCCGACGAGGCAGCAATTACGCTTTGGGGATAAAACGAGGCGCAGTGAGCAGGCTGGGGCATTTCTCCCCGAGATGGCGGGTCTGACAGCTGCAGCCCTGCGGCCCGGAGTCCTCCTGCTCCTGCTGTCCATCATCCACCCCTCGCAGCCTGGAGGTAGGCCTCTCCCTGTCCCCCCAACTGCCCACAGCCTTTGGGCCTCCTGTTCAGGTGGCTGGACTGACAGACAAGAGGGCGCCCTTCACCCTCAGCATCCTCCAGAGGGTCCCAGCAGCAGCCCCTGCGCCACTGGATCCCTGGAACCGCCCCTCCCGGGAGCCAGCCAAGCCAAGCAGAAACCTGTCACACGATCGCCCCACGACTCAGGATGGTCCCAAACCAGCACCAGGTTCTGCTGCCCTGTGAGGGCTGAGGGGCCCTGCTCTGTCCTGGGGGATCTCCCAGTGGGGGGTCTCGAGCATGCTGGGGAAGGACCGGCAGGGTCCCTCGGGTCTGTGGGCACCGGCAGTCTGCACACCTGTGGACCCAGCAGGCGTGCAAACATGCCCTGGGGCAGGGGACCTGGGTTTGAGGCCAGCTTAGTGACAGTGAGCTTTCTGAGCTCAGCCGGTTCCTTATCCCCTGGGAAGTCAGGACCCTGCTCCAAGGAAAGTCAGGGTTAAGGTGATTACATGGTTGCGGGTTGGAAAGCTGCTGCTGGGTCTGTCCCTGGTGAGGAGGGCTGGGACTTTCGAGCGGGTGTGTTTGTATATGAGTGTGTGTGTGTGCATGAGTGTGTTACATGCTATTGCACAGGTGTGTGTATATGCCCGAATGTGTCACCGAATAGAGGAAGAGGTTTCTGAGAAGGAATGAAATTTTACAGGTTCATTCCTAGACAGGGGTGTGTGTCTGTGTGTGTGTGTCTGTGTGTGTGTCTGTGTGTGTGTGTGCGCGCGCGCGTGTTTGGTGGGAGGAGGTATGTGAAAGTGTCTGTTAGCATGTGCTAAATTCTGTCATCCAACAGGCATGTACATATGGGAGATCTGGTGTCCAGGTGTGTCTCTGGGTGTGTTTTGTCATTGTGCATGTGAGTGTGTGTGTGTCTGTGTGTGTGCATTCATGGGCTGGAACACAAGCTAGGACAGGGAAGCTAGGGAAGGTGTCCCTCTCCCGGCAGAAGGACTGTGGCAGGTGGAGGGGCTAGAGGGGACCTCAGGGCACTCCTAGACCACCTGGCATGTTCCCTGCTATGGACCCCTGAGGGTGCCCCCCAAAGGCTCTACGCATCTTGGACCACCCTGGCAGTGGCTCACAGGGCGCCTGAAGGTGCTCCTGGCCACGGAAAGAGAGAGGTGCAGGCAGGCTCCTGAGCCTTTGGTGGGGCAGCCTGGGTGGGGTCTGGTTTCCATGAGAGTGAGTGCTCCTTGCCATGAGAACCAGCCCTTCAGTGGGGGCCAGCATTGGGGGCAGGGGGCACTGGGTGGAGCAGGGCCTGGCCGGAGGGCTGGAGTAGGGGCTGGGCAGGAGCGGCAGCTGTTTCCGTGAGATTGCGCGGCTGGGCAGGGCCGCTGGGAGCAGGAGCTTCCTGAGCAGAGGTCAGCTTCTGGGTCTGGACAAGGCCAAGGGATGTGCATGCCACCAGGTGGGGGCCAGCAGGGGCAGGGAGACAGTCCCAGAGGAGCAGCCGCCCCGCTCCTGGGAGTAGCATCTCTGGTCCTGCCTGAACCTCCTTCCTGGAGTGAGACCCCCCGAACACCTGCCTTCCTACCTAGAGCACGACAGCGAGTCCCCACAGGAGCCCTGAGAGTAGAGAATTGTTGTCTACACTTGACAAATGGGGAAATCAAGGCTCAGACAGGTTTAGGCAGCCCAGGGGGTTAGTAGCAGCCTGCTCTCTGCTCTGGGCCCCAGGATGAGGGGTGGGAGCCAGGTTCCGAGAAGCATGTGGGGAGGGGCGGGCCCGGGCTGAGTACTCTGGAGCGGGCCTGCCCTAAGAAGAATGCATCCCCAGTGACCGGGCTAAATGTTCCGCTGGCCCTCGTCTTTCTTTGCAAACATAAATCTCAGCTCTGTCGCAGGTGGTAGAGTAGCTGGGTCCAAATAAGGGGTGTGCAAATTGATGAGGTCTTCTGAGGTTTGTGCCCAGAGCCTCCCAAAGGAAATCTAGAAAGATCAGGACTGGGAGGGGCTCCCCACCCACACGCACATGCGCACACACCTGCCTGGCTGTCCTGGAAGAGCCCAGCTTCCCCCTACCCCAAGAAGGTGTCACCCTCATGGTCTCCTCAGCTCAAAAGAACCATGTTGCCAGTGGAGACAAGAAAGGGACATCCCAAGAAGACCCTGTAGTGGAAAGGGTGGCCTAGACCTGTTTAGGATGGGTCCAAAGTAGCTTTGAAGATCTGCTGCCCCAAACTCCCATGCCATTTAAAAAGAGAGGGAGAAGTTAAATCAGGTGTAATTGGGACCAGCTGCCCCAAATCCCCAGCAATGTTATCGTCTTGATTTGGGGTTGGTTTCTGGTTTTGATTTTTTTTTTTTTCTGATTTTGGAGCTGAAAATGGCTTGGAACAGGGATGCTCGGCCCTGGCAGCATGTTGGAGTTACCCAGGGAACTTGAAACAATTCTGATGTGGGGTCTCACCCAATCATTCTTGCTTTATCTGATATGGGGAGAGACCCAGACCTGCCAGTCTTGTAAAAGCTGCCCAGGTGACTCCGAGGAGCCTCTAGGACCTCGGAACTTGGGTTTAGGAGTTGATCCCCGCTCCCTGCGTCAGCTGGGGCCGAGGCAGGAGGGCAGACGCGCCTGGGCGAGGGAGGGGACGAAGTCATTCACTGGAGGACGGATTGTTTTCAAAAACCCTTGGCAGCCTTTCTCCATTGCAAACAACAAACAGCTTCGTGTGGTCTTATCTGCTCCCCAGGCTGGCCCCCTGGACTTGGAATTGGCAAAGCCCCCTGCCAAGGCCTGCTGGCCTGCTGCTTGCTCCCAAACAGCCGTCTCCCAGATCTTTGAACCTAGAGCCCAGGGCCCAGGCAGAAGGCCCTGCGTGGTGACTGGGGTCAGCTGTGGGTACCGGGCCAGACACTTCATCCCTCTGGCTCTGGGTTGCCCTGGCTGTAAAATGGGAGAGAAACGTCCTGCCCTACTTTATCTCCTAGGGCTGGCGGGAGGTTCTAGCAATGTAACATTGCAAAAAAAAAAAAAAAAAATCAGTTAAGACGACTATGGGAATCTGAATTTTAAAAAGGATATGTTCTCTTACTCAGAATTCGCTAGCTCGGGCTGATCGACCCTTGTAATTAGTGCACATTTATAAGGTTTGATTTTTCCCTCTCGCCACTCGTGCCACATTTTATCTAGTCGGGGGGCAGCCCATGTGTAAATAGGGATGCAGTGATGGAGGAAGTAGAAAAGACTGGGTGGCCCAGAGGAATCCCAGGAAATCCAGGAAGGCTTCACAGCAGAAGTGACATTTGAGTTAGACCTTGAAAGAAAAGTAAATGTTTTAAGGGGTTTCTGGGGATTGAGGTGAGCCTCAGTCTTTGGGGCTCTGGAAGGCAGAGTTGGAGAGACAAAGAGGCTGATTCTATCTCAATAGGAGGGAGATATCCCTGCAGACAGAGCTGACAGCCTCGGGAGGTGGTGATTTGCCTGTCATTGAAGGCATGCAAGCGGGAACACAAGAGGATGTTTGCAGAAAGAATTTCAGCCCAGGCCAGAAAACTGTTATGATCCCTGAGAGTCTAGGATCATGATTCTAAGATGCAAGAGACAAGTTCCACCCTGGGCTAGCCGGCAAAACAAGCCAAACCCACATAAAACAAGACAAGTATGCTCCGGGCCAGCTGCCTCAGGCCAGCTGAGCAGTAAGAACCACAGGCTCAGAGAAGACAGAGGGGAGAATGTGAGCTCAGCCTTGGTGGAAGGGTAGGACTTGGGGAGGGGAGAGGGCACACCTGGCAGGAGGGCCGGCTCAGGCCGAGGAGCAGAGTGGGAGGGAGGATGACCCTTCCCGCGATGGGGCCCGGGGGGGGGGGGGGGGTCTGCTGCCTCTTCGAAAGCCTTTGAGCAACTACAGCCTTTACACCCACTAAGCCTTTTCCATTTCCTCAGCGCAAAATGGGGATCAAAATCCGGGGCTCCCCAAGGCGTCATGGTTCAGGCGCAGAGCTTGGCAGGCACTGTTGGGATCTGAATCACGGAGGTGGAGAGTGGCGGGGAGAGATGGGGAGGTGCTGGGGAGATGGGGAGCCGAGAGGAGCTGACCAGTCTGGGAGGGGCCTGCCCGAGGTGGTGGGGGGCGGGGAGAACAGAGCCCCAGGAGAGGAAGTGGGAGTCCAGCCAGGCCCGAGGGCTAGACCAGCCCGAGGTGGGGAGACCTTTGGCTCTTTGGGGATGGAACAGGTCAGACCAGATCCACAGACGTCTCTGCCTCCCCTCCACCTAATTCACCCATCATTTGTTGAACACCTACAGTATACCTGGCCCCGGGCCAGGTACTGTGCAGTGAAGTATCACTTTCTGTTTTTCTCTGAGTGATTACCATGTGCCAGGCCCAGAGTAGGACAGGTCTCTTCCTTAAGCTCTGACAACTTGCCACAACCTTGCAAGGCAGCAGTTATCAGTTGCCCATTGCTAAAAGGAAGCTGAGGTTCAGAGGGACTAAGTGACTAGCCCAAGGTCATACCGATGGTAAGAAGTGGCACAGCCAGGGTTAGAGGCTGGATGGGTCTGTCCTGCGATCCTTGCTCCCCCGACCCAATCACGCTCTTCCTGCTGTCTGCTCTGGAGCCGGAGAGCAGAGGGGAGAGGCAGGGATGGGGGCGGGGGGGAGAAAAAGGGGAGGAGAGAGAGAGACCAAGACAGAGAAAGGCCTGGAGCTTACCGGGGAAAGGCACATAAGAGACAGTGCTGAGAGCTCAGAGCTGGAGGCTGGAGCCAGAGAAGGCATCAAAGGCTTGGGGCGAGCCATGTGTGCGCTTGGCAGCTGATGACAGGGCCAAAGCGCTCATTCCCAGCAGGCGCAGCCTCCTGGGGCCACCACTCTGAGCCCCTGAGGCTCTGACCGGATCGCTTAGACACTCTGGGCCCAGATAGCAGAGCCTGGGGGGCCTCTGGTGGGTAGTGCCAGAGCTTTGGCACAGGGTGACCATGACAGCTTGGCATCCCCTAGCCTGCTGGGCCTCGGCTGAGGCTGACAGCGCCCTGGGGCCAGCAGGCCCAGCTGTGCAGCATGGCTCGGTCACAGAGTCCAGATGTGTGCTGGGCACACTGCAGGGTTGCCCAACACTGTTCCCCAACCCCATCCGTGCCCCGTTCAGCAGGGTAGTGCAGGGGCTCGGGCTGGGACACGGGCAAGGCGGCTTGTTAAGGCTGGGGCTCCTCTGTGGTGGTGGAGTCACAGCCTGGTCTGCATCAGGATTGTCTGTTGCCATGACTACGCACAGGCTGAGTCTGGGGCCCCACATCACAGTGTTCCCCAGTGAGAGCTTCACTGGTCCACGGGGACTGAACTCGTGATCTTGGCTGGGCAGACGGCCCCTGGCCTGGCCAATGAACTAGCTTTTCCTTAGGAAACTATTCACTTTTCTCATTCATGGTGTCCCCCTCTGGGCCCCGGCGCCTCCTCAGCGCAGTGTCAGACAGCCAGAACCCCACCCAGCCACGGCTGCCCAGTGGCTGAGGACGCTGACCTCACACCGTCCTATCAGTGTGGGAATGGCTGCGCTTTTGCTGGCAGCAGCCGCCTTTCCTTACCGCTTGCCGTCACAGCCCAGCCTGCCCTCCCACAACTCTGGCCCCTGCCCATACCGCTCAGGGCTCAAGAGACTTGGCTGGCCAGCAAAGGGCGCTCGGACCCAGCCCCACAGCAGGCCCTCTCCAGGTAACTCAGTACAAACTGGTAGGCCTAGAGGAATAGCCTGGCTTTGAATCCAGGCTCCAACTCTTTCCAGCTGTGTGACCCTCGGCACACTCCTTAACCTCTCTGAGCTGGATTTCACATCTGTTAGAATAAAGAAAGTAACCCCTGCCCCTTCTGAACGCACCGGGCCATGTCGAGCAGCATGAATGAGAAAATGCTCTGTAAACATAATTTGCTCGTTGGACACAAATTGCCTTATAAACAGGCAGTATTATCATCACCATCGTTGTCTTTAGTGTTAGCAGACTTTTATTCATTCTGGCTAATGGAGGACTCTACCTACTTCCTTCCAGGGGTCCCAGGGGCTGTTCCTGGGGGAGTTCCCGGAGGCGTCTTTTTCCCAGGTAATGTACATGGAATTTCCACACACCCGGGGACAACAGCCGGTGATCGCATGGGCAAGCCATGCACATTTTCACACAGCAGAAGGGAAGAATGTAGGCATGCCTGCCACAGAGGCATGCCACCAGTCACCCCTGTTTTAAAAAAACAGTTTAGGAGTTCCTGTCAAGTCTCAGTGGTAACGAATCCAACTGGTATCCATCAGGACTCGGGTTCGATCCCTGCCCTTGTTCAGTGGGTTAAAGATCCATCAGCTGTGGTGTAGGTCTCAGACACGGCTCAGATCTCCCGTTGCTGTGGCTGTGGCAGAGGCCAGCAGCTACAGCTCCAATTTAACTCCTAGCCTGGGAACCTCCATATGCTATGAGTGTGCCCCTAAAAAGACAAATAAACAAACAGATAAATAAATAATAAAAAGCCATGTACACGACACTGTTCTGTAACTATTAAGAGAAGAAATTTTCTGAAAGATGGAACACAGTGCTTGTGACGCTGTAGGAAAGTGGTCGCCTGGCCAATCCCCACTATCTAACAATCTTCGAACCGTTAACCCCACTCTTGGAAATCCGTGCAAAGGAAATAATTTTTGGAGAAAAGAGAAAAGGAACCACCTGTTCCAAGGTTCACAGGAATGTTACTTGCAAAAATTCAAAATAAGAAACCCACTTCGGGACTTCCCTGGTGGCTCAGAAGGTTGAGGATCTGGCATTATCACTGCCGTGGCTCTGGTTACACTGTGGTGTGGGTTTGATCCCTGGCTCAGGAACTTCCTTGGACATGGCCAAAAAAAAAAAGAAAGAAAGAAAGAAACCCACCTGACTGGAGGGTGTGATTAAGTAAACCTAGGTTATGCAGCTGCTAAAAAGCATGAATATGCTATCTGTCGGGTGATACGGTGACGTGATTTTCAAGTAAAGACAATATATAAAAGCAAGGACTAGGTGCAGATGAAGATTGGGATGGGGCCCCCCCAAAAAAGAAAATGGGCAGAAGATTAATTCAGTGGCGGGGGAAGGGGCGTATTTTCTTTTAATTTAGGAAAAAAGCAGAATGTTTTAAAGTAAATTGAAAAATCAACAATAATATTGTCACTGTTTGAGTATTCACAACTGACGTGGAAGTGAGTGCAGCTACCAGCAGACTGCCCAGCACACACAGCCACAGGGCTGTTTGCCTGATGAGACAGAGAAGGAAGCGAGGCTCTCCGAGGCTAAGGCCTGCCCGAGGTCCTGTAGCTAGGCAATCATGGAGTTGACCGTGGGTCCATGGATGGCTTTCTGGCTGGGGCACTGATAGGTCTCTCATTCTCTCTCTCTCCCAACACAGGGGCTGGTCTCGGAGGCCTGGGAGGAGGAGGTGAGTTCAGACACCAAATTTGGTTCCTCACTGATGGGGTCTGGGTCTCACTCTAGTCCACACGGGTCCTCGGACCTCAGAACCTCAGAAGGCGCCCTCGTTTCACAGATGGAGCGTCCAGACTAAGAACTGGAACCTCCAGGCCCCCTAAGCCCCTCCCCCGGGCTCTTTCCCTGGTGGCCCCCGCCTTGTTTCACATGTCTTTTGATCCTCAATAATATCCCTGCAAAGCCAGCTGAGTGGGAATGAGCCTCCTGTTTTCCCAGAGGCTGAGGCACAGTCTGAGAGAGGGTAACCCAAAATCAGGGCCGGAGCTGGGCTCCCCACCCAGGCGTCTGGGCTCCTGGCCGCTCCCTGTGCAAAGGGAGGGATCACTCCTGACAGCCCTTTTAGGCCCTGAGGACTGAGACCCCGCAATGCCCTGGGGAGGTGGGCTGGGACTCCCCATTTATCACCATCTCTTCCCTCTGCAGCACTGGGCCCTGGAGGCAAGCCACCCAAGCCAGGTAAGCGCTGAGGGGGCATGGGAGCGAAGGGTCCACAGAGCCTTGAACCCAGCCTGTGGACCAGAAGGGGGGACAGGCAACAACAGCCCCTCACCCCTAGTCAAACCTTTTATGACCAGACTTCCTGGGTCAGGAGGCCAGAGGCAGCTTGGTGTCCTCCCCATGTCGGGGTGTCCTGCCCCTGCCCTGCGTGCGCCTATGTGCCCAGCTGCCCGGAGAGTCCCTCTGTAGGGGGTCTCAGAAAGCCCTGGGGCTGGGGTCAAAGGTTGGAGTGGACCTTTCCTACCTTGATTTCCAGTGGCCACCACACCTCTGGGGCTCAGACATAGACGGTGGGCCCCAGTCTCTGCCCAAATAGTCCCTGACCCCAAACCAAGGCCTCTCTTACTCCAGGTCAAGATCCTAGATCTTGACTTTAGATATCCTTGACTTGGATGACAATCCGAGCCCTTATCCTGACCCCAGGCTGAACTGTGAGCCCAGACCAGGCCCTGAACCTAACCCTAGGCTGCACCCTGACCCGGGTCCCAGAGGAGCTTCCTTCCTGATCCCAAGCCCCTGTCCCCGCCTTGCCCAGAAGGCCCATATCTGCTACTGGGGTCCACCATCAGCGTCAGAAAACAACCCCAGGAAAGAGAGAGGGCGGGTTCATCCAGGAAGCCCTGGTGGACGAGGAGCAGGTGGAGACGATGGCGTCTCTGTCCGGATTTATGGCCCCCTCAGCCTGAGATGCTCCACATGCAGCCTTGGCACCCCCCACCCTGCTCCGTGTCTCCCTGGCTCTCACGCCCGAGACTCCAGGACGGTTTCCCTGTCCAACAGCTCTTACGAAATCCTGATGTTCGATGATTCAAGTGCAGATGAATCTACAAGACCCAGATTCCCTTCCCTGCAAGCCCATCTGGGTTGTGAAACTCCAGGGCTGGGGCCAGGAGGGAGAGACGCAGGAGGGCAGGAGGCCTGGGCAAGGGGTTTGCTGAGGTCTGGAGGGGTCTGCGAGGCTGGGAGCCTCAGGACTCACTGATCATCCTACCACAACGGTTCTCTCGGAGGGGCCAGTGATCTCAACAGGGTCTTTGATGGTGTAGAGAATTCAGGGCAGGCCAGACACTCAAAGGTATGGAATTAGGGTCGTGCTTGTTGGGGAATCCCAGATGGTGGCGGTCTTGACTGCAAAGCTAGAGCAGGGATGGGCTGATCCCATTGGCCACAGGGCACACACGGTAAGTTGTGATGAAACACCGAAGGGAAAACCAAGACAACTGCATACGGCTGCAATTGCTACAGCGAAGCTTTTATTCATCAAAGATGTAGTTTTAGACTTCCGAAGGAACTTCCAGCCCCAAGTGAAGGAGTGGCCCGAGGGGAAAGTCAGGACATCTCCTGATGAGAAAGGGCTGGACTCGGACCTCCCCGAGGTCATCTTCCAGCCTTAGGACTCTGGGCTACAAAGGCAGGCAGGGCCTCAGTGGCGCCCTGCTCAGGGAAGCTCCCCACATCCGGCAGGAGGGACGTCCGGGGCCTGGCCTGTGGGATGGAACTGGGCACAGGCAGTGTGTGTCATGCTTGGGAACAACTAATCCTTTGGCCAGTAGAGGGTGGGTGGCCTGGCAGCTGCTCCCAGGGGCCTTGGGGCAGGCTGGCCCGGCCCAGGCTCTCAGTGGGGGACCAGGCAGCTGGGAACCGGCCCTTGCCCACACCCCCAGCACCGGCTGGAGGCCAGTCCACGAGAACAGGAAGGAGCTGGGGGACACCCACTGGGGTCAGCTAGGAAGGTTGCAGAGCCTACGTGCTCTCTGTTCACAAGCCCTCTGGTCCCAGGGAGGTCGGGAACACACTGGCCATTTTGTAAGTGGGCCAAAGAGGCAGCAGGATTTGAACCCAGAGCTCTCTGAGAGAGCTCGTTGGGTTGGCCAGGCCCCTCAGCGCTCTCTCCTCCTTCCCGGGGGCTGGACTCCGTGGGGCATTTGGGCCAGATGAGTCCACTGGAAGGAGGGCAAGCAGGGGCGGGGCAGAGGGGGGTGTGGGAAAGGGGCAGATGACTGCAGAGGGGCTGCCTGCCCCGCCCGCCCACCCAGGCCCTTCTCACCTCCTATTTGGTCCCCATCTTCTCCTTCCAGCCTTTCTGGTCAGGAAAGGCCCGAACAGGTCCCCTGCCCCTGTTGGAAGTCAGGAAACAGGCTGGCTTGAGAGAAACCCCTGACAGGGCCTGTAATGCTGGGAGGTGAACCCGGGAGCGTGCCAGGCCCAGCCTGACGGCACCACACCTGCCCAGAGTTAGAGACCTGTCTTGCTGGGGGGCTGGCCAAGTTTCAGACTGGCCAGTTCCCGGAGGTAGGAAACGGGCGTGGGGGAACCACACCCAGTGAAAGCCAGGCCGACCCTCTGGGGCTCAGCACTCCCGCAGGTTGCAGTCAGTCCCCAGACAGGCCACCCCTGCGCGCGGGATCCCAGTGGCCAGGACTGGCTCTTGTGGGAGAGACGCTCACATTTTCAGAGACCAACCCGGCATGGTTGTGAACTCCAACCTGACTGCCCATGGGTCCTGGCCAAAGCCGTGGAATGTCTCCTGGAGGGGGAAGAGGAGAGCTCGGGCCCAGATGTGGGAAGGAGAGAGCCAGGGGGACCCATTTGGCTTTTTATAAACATTTTAGCATCTGTCTGTAAGCAAAGAGGCTCCTAGACTGCAGGGCGGGCTAGCTGGATGGACAGACAGATGGTGGAAGACAAAAGGGGCTCCAGACACAGGGAAGCGGACATGGCCTGAGCCAGGAGACCCTGCAAGGAAGCCAAAGAGAGTCTTAGGGTGGGGACTGTCGTGGAAGCAGGGCAGGGCTGGCCTGGGTGAGGTCTGGCTGGCAGATTCTGCTCAGCTCCAGCCTTCACTGAAAGCCCTGCTGGGTTCCCGTTAGCTGGCGGGTCTTCTGAGGGAACTGAGTCTGATTGGGGCATGTTGGGGGCAGACAGGTCAATGCAGTCATGTCCACATGGCACATAGCAGTTGGTGGCTAAACAGCGGCTGCTATTTTGTCGGGATTGACACCCCCCGCCCCCCAGGACCAAAGGCTTGAGTCCAGCTTAGAGGCCTGGGCTGCCCCACACCAACCACAGCCTTGCCAGGTTCCCACCCCCATTCCAGGAGACCCTTCCCTGCCCCAGGCCCAGGGACGATGCCCCACACCTGCCTCCCCTCACCTGGCTGTGTCTTCTTCTCCCTGCAGGTGTCGGAGGGCTCGCAGGCGCTGGCCTTGGGGCAGGTTAGTGTTGACACCCAGGCAAGATGCCCCTCTGGGGGCCGGGGCATCTGCCCAGAATGGAGGGCAGTTGGGGTGCTGGGGTGAGACCAGGCCTGTCCCGGGCACTGGTGCTGGGGGTAATGCTGAGACCGCCCGCCTCAGCAGCTGCCCAGAGCACAGGGGAGTCACGGCTATGATGACATAGTAATTTGTGAGAGCAGGAGGGAAGCGGCCCCAGCACCCATAGGAGTCGCCCACCCCATCGGGCTTCAGGAAGGCTTTCTGGAGGAGGCGGGTGTAGAATCTGGACTCCAGAAGATCCCCACAGTTTGTCAGGCTAAGTGGAGCAGTCTGGGACAGAGAACCCAGTGCTGCGAGCAGCGGTCACAGCTGGGCAGGGCAGTCCTGCAGAGAGCAGGAGAGCCTCAGATGGACCTCTTGGGGGCAGTGGGGCCAGGGGTGGGGTGAGGGTGGGGGGCAGGACCTCAGCCCACCCTCCTCCCTGCAGGGCTCGGGGCCTTTCCTGCAGGCGCCTTCCCAGGGGCTCTGGTGCCCGGCGGCGTGGCTGACGCGGCCGCAGCCTATAAAGCTGCTGCCAAGGCTGGTGAGTGTTACCCTTTGGGATAGGCCAAGAGCCCTGTGGCTTCTGGGGGCTCTCCACTTCGCCAAGGGCTTTTCCTGGGGGACAGCCTCGGCTCCAATCTGCTGGGGTTTGGGGAGGCATCAAGCTGGACCTGAGTCTCAAAATGAGGTGGTGGCAGGGCCAGGCCTCAGCGCAGGCCCCGCTGCCTTTCGCTGTTTCTGGTGTGACCTCCTCCTCTTCCACGCCTGGCTCTGTAGGTGCCGGGCTTGGCGGCGTCGGTGGTGTCGGCGGCTTAGGAGTGTCTACAGGTACGGAGGCTAGACCCGCGTGGCCCCGGAGAAGGCTGCGGGTGTGGGCGGAGCCCGCTCTGATGCGGCCCCTTCCCTACCAGGTGCAGTGGTACCTCAACTCGGAGCAGGAGTCGGAGCTGGCGCGAAGCCAGGGAAAGTACCAGGTCAGTGTGGGGTCCCTGGGGCTGATGGGCAGAGGTCAGGGAGGGGCCAGAGCCTCCAAGACCCCCTGAGCAGGAAGGACAGGGCCTGGGGCAGGGAAGGTAGCCAGGCCCCAAGTGAGGGGCCGTGTCCGAAATAGGGCCGAGGGGGCCCCGGCCTGTCTTCCAGGCCCTTCTCCCAGGACCTTGGAGCAGACCTCAGGGACAGGCTCTGGGGTGGGCATTCAGGTGACAGGTGGCGATGCTGAGGCTCAGAACGGGGAGGCAGGACAGAAGGGCCCACGCGGCCCGTCATGGCGGGGCTGGGGGAGCCTGAGGTGCGCACACTCCCCATCTGGGGCTGGTTCCTCTGCGCCAGGCCCTTGAGGAAGTGACTTCAGGTTAAACAAAAGGCTGCCTAAGTCCACACAGCAGGGCGGGAACATCTGGAAGCTGTTAGTCCAGGGGTGGGCTGTGCCGACCGTGTAAACAGGCTCCAGGAGACGAGACAAATCCACGCACAGAGGGGTTGGCAGAAGACTTCCGGAACTCGTGGGAGGAGGGCTGCAGCCACTGCACACTGTCTCTGGCTGTTCCCACCAGGGAACCAGGGTGGCTGGTTTGGGAGCCCTGGAGCTGCCATGGAGGGATGGGCCACGAGGGGCTCCCGGAGGCCAGGCTACTGTTCACATGCCTTCTTTTGGCCACAGGTGTGGGGCTCCCAGGTGTCTACCCTGGTGGAGTGCTCCCGGGCACAGGTGAGAACAAGGAGGGGAAGGGGGCGCTAGGGCAAGGAGAGCAGCCCCTGGCAGCTTCCTGCATGGCCCCTCACAGCCCCCCAAGCTGAGGCCCCCTGAGACCCTGGGTCCTGACTGGCACTGTTTCTCTAAGCGTCCAAGCTCAGGCTACAGACTTAAAACTCCTAGTCGTCTTTCCCCTGTGAGGGTCAGTGAGCTCCCCTGGCCCCCCATGCCCTGAGCCCAGGCTCAGACCCAGACCATCGTCACAGCCTGGGGTGGGCCCCCCAAGGACAAATAAGTCCCCACTGGGGCCAGCTGTTTCCCAAAAGCCGTGAGTCACCAGGGGGCCCGCCCAGTGCATCCGCCCTGCAGGAGACCCTCAGAGCTGCCCTCTCACCCTCGTTCCCTGCCAGGGCCCGGCCACCCCACCCAGCATGTGACCCTCCTGAATTCCCCCAAAAGCCCGTTCCAGGCTGCTCTGCGGGATTTGTTGGCAGAGCGTCCCCCTCGGCCCCTCCCCACTGTGGTGTCCCAGCCCCAGGGGAGACAGGAGAGGTGGCAGCACTAGACCCTGGCAGATGGAGCCCTCCCGGCCAGGACAGGTGACTGCTTTGTGCTGGGCTGTGAATCACACCCAGCGGGAACCCCTGAAGGGCACGCGCCTCTCCGACCTGCAGGCTCTTTCCACTTCAGGCGGACTTCTGCTTCTGCTGGTGGGGCGGGCAGGCGGAGGGAAATTAACTCCAGTCTAGAGACCAAGGCAACCATGCAGGCTAGGAGATAGGATTAAATTCGGGTCATCTGACCTTGGGTCAACTGGGGAAGAAAAGTCACCACCAAAGAGGCCCTCTCCCTCCTCCTGTGAGCCATGCCAGTCGCTGACAGCGTAGGAGGCTAGCTATGTAGCTGAGGGGGTGCAGTGCCAGGCTGGACCTTCCAGACTGGCCTTCTTGCCCTCACTGCCACCTCTTTGCACCCTTAGGAGCTCGGTTCCCAGGTATAGGGGTGCTCCCTGGCGTTCCCACTGGAACAGGAGTCAAGGCCAAGGCCCCAGGTATGTGGCCGGCTGGGGTGGGGGCCCATGGTGGGAATCTCCATTCACCCTCAGTCCCCTCTGTCCTGGGTTGAGTTGGGGGAACCCTGGGCTCAGAGCCCTCTGGTTGGACACCTCTTACGCTTCAGCCCGAGTGTGTGAGGGCAGCATGAGCTGGGGGGTCTGGGGGGACCTGGCCATGGTGTGGGCCAGCCAGCCCCTCAGCACTGCCTTGGTGCCTCTGTGCCCTGTGCCCATGGTGGCAAGGGCTGCAGTGATGCTCCTTGTCATTGCAGGCGGAGGTGGAGCTTTTGCTGGAATCCCAGGTAAGGCAAGCCTGGGTGCCCCCATTCCAAGGTGGGTGGGCAGGTCGGCAGAGTGGCCAGTGAGGCAGGGGGTCCACTGCCCAGACCTTGGTCTGGGCTTAGCACAAAGTGGCATCAATCACAGGCCTGTTTCCCCTGCCCTGACCCTCTGGCGGCCCCAGTGAGCCCAGAAAACCGAGTAATCTGTGCCAAGTGCCACAAGGGCTACAGGCCCCAAATGTTGCCCAGGCCCAGGAGGGAAATCTTTCTGCAGCTTCCTGGAGGAAGTGGCCCGTCACCTGGGGGGTGGAGGTGGGGCGGGGGTGGGGGGGGGAAGCGAGGGGGAGTTGCTCAGCTGACTGATGACAGAGAGGCAGGAAGGCCCTCTAGGCAGGATGGTTTCCTGATTCCGACTGCCGTCAGCAGAAAGTGGAGCATGAGGCTGAGGGCTCTGCAGGGGCTGCTGGCCCCTGTGGCTGGGACCTGATTTTGCTCTTCTGTTCCCATAGGAGTTGGACCCTTTGGAGGTCAGCAGCCTGGAGTCCCCCTGGGGTACCCCATCAAGGCACCCAAGCTGCCAGGTAAGGCAGAAGGAGGATTCGAGAGAGCCAGCTTGAGAGGAGACACATTTTGTCACCTATGTCCTGGAGTGGCTGGGGGTGGCCAGGAAACCTGTACGAAAGCCCACTTCCGGTTGCCAGCCAAGGAAAGCGTGGGGAAGCCATCCTGCCGGTGTTGGTCTCACTCCTGCTCACACGCATGTACACACGTGCACACGCACAGAGACCCGGAGTCCTGACAGGAAAGGATGTAGTTGATGATAAGAAACGCCATTTATCAGAAAGACCCCCTGCCGTCCACCCGCTCCCACCGCAGCTCACACGATGTGCTGTTTCCTGATGGGAGGAGAGTTCGGCAGGGCCTGAAGAAGGATGGGTGCCTTCTCCCTCCTACACCAAGGCCTCTGCTCTCCCGAGAGCCTCTGTGAGCTGCTCGTGACCCTGGTGGGGGTGGGGGCGGGGACGGGGCTTCAGTACCTGTGGGAAGAGGTCTGGCTGCCCAGGTAGTGGGAGCCCAGCGAGGCATGGAGTAGCCCCCGAGTCTACCCCCCTCTCCTCAGGTGGCTACGGACTGCCCTACAGCACTGGGAAACTGCCCTACGGTAAGGCTCTCTTAAACTGGCCGGCTTCCGGCTCTTTCCAGAACCTTCCTGGTTCTGGCCAGGAAGCTGTGGCCCCCACTCCGGACTAGGAGAGCACCAGCTGGGGGCGGGTGGAGTCACAGAATGGAGTCCCCTGAGAAAGGGACATGGACTTCGGACTCAAGTTCAACTCAGCCTGGTTCTCAGTCCCGGCCGCACATGTACCACAAGGCCTTGGGAGAACCAGTTTCTTCCCCGGGCCACAGTGTGTTTGTCTATAAAAGGGGAACAACCATCCCAGACGCATTTGCGTTTAACTGTGGCTGGGGGTGACAGGTGGAGACTCTGGGTGGCCTGGCCCTTGAAGGGCAGGGAGGGGGCAACCGCGGTGAGATCCTCATGGATGCCCACTGAGCCTCTCATTTCGCAGGCTTTGGGCCTGGAGGAGTGGCTGGCGCCGCGGGCAAGGCTGGGTACCCAACGGGGACGGGTAAGGAAAGCCTCTCCCCACTGCCACCCAGGCTCCAGAAAGCAAAGCCGGCCCACCCTGCATCCAGACCCAGTCTGAGCCTGGAGAAGGATCCCCGGCAGGACAGCCCTATCAGCCTCTGCTTGCTCTGCAGCCACATATCCACACCTAGATGTGAACCAGTGGGTTTTCTTGGGGCTGAAACAGGTGGGCTCTGGAGATGCAGGGTCTCTGCCCTTTCTCTCCCCCAGGGGTTGGTACACAAGCCGCAGCAGCAGCAGCAGCAGCTAAAGCAGCAGCTAAATATGGTGAGTACCCAGGCCCCTGCCTGCTAACGACTGCAGCCCCCCAAGCTCTCCATCCCTGAGCCTGCCTCACAGATACTGACCAAGGTGGCCCCTCTCGATCCACCCCCATTTATCCAACGCTTTCAGCACCACCCATTCCTCCCTCCCTCCCTCCATTCATCCATTCATTCTTCCTTCCATCCATCTCTCCATCCATCCATCCAATCCTCCATCCACCCCCTCCTTCCTCCATCCCTCCATCATTTCTCCATTCATTCTCCCTCCCTCCGTCCCTCCCTCCGTCCATCCCTCCTCCCTCCATCCCTCCCTCCGTCCCTCCCTCCCTCCCTCCGTCCATCCCTCCCTCCTGCCCTCCCTCCCTTCGTCCCTCCCTCCATCCATCCATCCCTCTCTCCTCCCTCCCCTCCCTCCCTCCATCCCTTCCTTCCTCCATCCCTCCCTCCATCCCTCCCCTCCCTCCATCCATGCTCCATCCCTCCCTCCCTTCCTCCCTCCCTCCATCCATCCCTCCCTCTCTCCCTCCCTCCCTTCCTCCATCCCTCCCTCCGTCCATCCCTCCCTCCTTCCCTTCCTCCCTCCATCCCTCCCTCCCTCCATCCATCCCTCCCTCTCTCCCTCCCTCCCTCCATCCCTTCCTTCCTCCATCCCTCCCTCCCTCCATCCCTCCCTCCCTCCATCCATCCATTCACCCATCCCTCCTTCCTTTGGGTCCCTCCATCTATCCATCCATCCTTTTCAAGGATGAGTTGTGATGGAGAAAATGGGCACTGTTGTGGGAGTCAAGAGGGAAGCATCAGGAAGGCTTCTCAGGCAAAATGATATTTGATTCAGGCCTTAAAAATATAGATGGAGTTTTGCCACATGGTTAAAATAGGAAGGAGCGGGCAGAGTAAATGGGTACAACAGAGGTTAGAATGATCATTTTAGGCGATACATGTATGAGCATTTAAACAATTTAATAGCTTAGTATCAACTTAGTAGGTACTAAAAAATGTTTCACTAGCTCCTCAAGCCCATGATCCCTTGGCTAGTGGATGTGGCATGGCCTTCCCCTGCCCCAGGTGATCCCCAAGTTCACAGTCAGATCTTGGGGGCTGAGATCTTCGCCTTCATCCCCAGTCCTAGGGGAGCCCTTCCTGTGGCCATGATGTGACAGAAGATGCCTGCCCACAGGCCCAAGGGGACGTGAATGTGGAGGGAAGCACTGAGCTGGAGGCCTGCCCTGCAGAGGCCCCTAGGCCCTCCCTCCAGGCCCCCAAGGCTGGGGTGGGGGGGTGGCTGGAATGTGGGAGCAGGAGAGTGGGGCGGTGAGGGGCTGCCACAGCCAGGCAGCCAGGCGCTTGGATTATAAACTTGGCCAAGTGTCCGGAACACAGGGAAAGGAAGCCTTGAACATTCCTGCAGGGGCCCGTCTGGCCCGGGGAGCGGCCACTTGTGGTTTCTCAGTATGTGGCCGTGATTAGGATGGGATTTGTCTGAAAACATACAAGTCCCTTAATGAGGGTGTTGAAATGGACACTTTGGGGGCGAGTCAAGGAAGAGTGGGGTGGGGGCCTTTCCAAGCAGGCCCAGCGGAATGCCTGGGCCTCTTCCCAGAGGAGACTATGCTGGTGGAAACACCAGCATCCAAGTAGCCTTCCTGCCTGGCTTCAGGAGAGCCACCCCTCACTGTCCCCCTCTGAGCAGGTGCCCCGGGAGCCGGCGTTCTCCCTGGCGTCGGTGTCGGAGGTGTCGGCGTTCCTGGCGGGGCCGGCGCGATTCCTGGCATCGGAGGCATTGCAGGTAGTGTCCGTTCCAGCAGGGAAACCGGGCATCCTCGAGAAGGCCATGGGGAAAGGGCCTCACCCTCTGTGATTGTCTCTCCAGGGGCCGGAGCTCCAGCTGCAGCGGCTGCTGCTGCAAAGGCGGCCAAATACGGTGAGTGTCCCCAGGGATGGCAGTGCCAGGGCTCCCGCCAGCCCTGGCTTCTGCATGGGCTTTGGAGACCCCAGTCCTGTGAGGCTGGACAGACTTCGCCTTTGTCCACCTGGAGCGGCATCCCTCTCAGACGTGTACTGTTGTACCTCCTCGCCTCTGCCCATTCTGGCCGCTCTGCCTGGGAGCTTGTGGCCAGTGCTCCGTGCTGACTGACCCAGCAGAGGGTGGGGACCCTGTGGAGCATCTGACTCCTCCCACTTCACCTGCAGGGCCACACGCAGCTGCTGTACCAAGTGCCTGGGAGTCCGGCGGAGCGCTGTGACTCTGCTTGGGCCATCAGTCGTGCCCTCCCATCCACACATCCAGGCCCTTACAGCTCCTCCAGGGTTCCCTCCATTCCCTCCGTTTCTCCCGGAGGTGTTGGATCCATGCAGGGATAGTGCCAGTCTACCTGGGCTCCTGCACCCAGAACCTGCCACTCCCGTAGCTCCCAGAGCCATGTCCCTGGAGGCTCTCTGAGGCTCCCACGAGGGTCCAGGCCAGAACAATCCTTTCCTTCCACAGGGGCTGCCGGAGGCTTAGTGCCTGGTGCGCCAGGCTTCGGCCCAGGAGTTGGAGTCCCCGGTGTAGGCGTGCCTGGTGTTGGAGTCCCAGGCGTTGGCGTGCCAGGCGTTGGGGTCCCAGGTGTTGGCGTGCCAGGCGTTGGGGTCCCAGGTGTTGGAGTTCCAGGCGTTGGGGTCCCAGGTGTTGGAGTGCCAGGTGTTGGGGTCCCAGGTAAGCTTGTAAGCTTGGCTCTGTGTGTGTGTGTGAGTGTGTGTGTAAGAGAGAGATGTTGAAACTTTTGCCAAGACTTTTGGATTCTCCCTAACACCTCACCCCTCAATATTCTTCCCATACTCTTGGCCACCTTCTCATCCCTGGGCTATAACCACCTCTAATTAACTACTGCCAGTGTCATCTCCAGTTCACCTTCTAGCTGTCAGTGTGCTCCTGGGGACAGGAACCATGCAGTTTTCATCTCTGTGTTCTCAGCCCTTAGCTGAATATGTGATCAGTAGATGGTGAATAGATGGGGGTAGATGGATGGATGGATGGGTGGTTGAGGGGATGGATGGGTGAGCAGATGGACAACTGGGGAGGCAGGTGGATGGCCATGTGGTTAGTAGGCAAACTGATGGATGAGAGAGTGGGTGGTGGGTGGATGAATGGACAGATACATGGATGGGTAGATAGATGGGTAAACTAGTAGATGGGGTGATAAATGGGTAGCTGAAAAGACAGATGGAGAGGCAGGTGGGGGACAAAGATAAGTGGGTAGAACGATGGATGGATGAAAGACTAAGCACACAGGTGGATGAGCAGATGAGTAGATGGGTAGGTAGAAGGCAAATAAAAAATGGATGGTTGGTTAGGTATTTAGAGGAATGGACAGATAGGCAGATGGCTGGACAGAGAGCTAAGTGGTTGAGTGAGTAGATCAAGGTCCAAGGATGGACAGAAGGGCAGACATATGGGAAGGTCAGCAGATGGGTGAATAGGTGGCTAGGCAGACGGACGGACAGATGGGCAGGTGGCGGGTGAGTGGGTGAATGGGTAGACAACTCCGTGTTGTCTCAGTAGATAGAAGGAAGATGGCCTGAAAGGCCGATGGCTGCACAGAGGAAAGTCTTTTTCATTTGTGTCTCCCTTGGCTTCTCCAGGGGCTGTGTCTCCAGCTGCAGCTGCTAAAGCAGCAGCCAAGGCAGCCAAGTACGGTGAGTGCCATGCAGCTAGCTCTGCCCACCTCCCCAGCCCACCCCTGCTCTGGCCTTTACCTGCCAGAGCCAAAGGACTCTGGTCTTCTGCTCCCTATTGTACAGCCCAGAGAAGTGGAGTGACTGGCCCAGGGTCACACAGCAAGTCACTGGCAGAGCTGGGACTTGGCCCTGCCAGGTCCCAGGATGACGTCTCCCCTAGTTGTCTCCCACCATGAGGCCAAGGGACTGGGTGATAGGAGAGTCCCATAGGGTGTTCCCAGTGGGGGCAGTGTCCTTGACCCTCCCTGCCCTGTCCAGGACGCTCTCAGAGGAGCCTCGGCCTGGCTGGGGCTAGGGGTCCTGCCCACAGGCTCTCCGTAACCAACACAGAGACCCTTCCCCAAGTGCTCAGAGAAGAGCGAGGCTGGGGCGCGCTAGGAGTGTCAGGAAAGAGGAAGCTGGTGAGGGCCCAGCATCCCATGGCTTCCTGTCCCTCGTGGACCAGACTTGGTGGGGGGGCTCGCATCCTCTCTCCCAGTCCAGCGTCCCCCAAAGCCCTCCTGGGCCTTTCTCACTGAGATCCTTTTCCACTCAATTCCCTCCCCTCTGCAGGGGCCAGAGGTGGTGTGGGAGTTGGCGGCATTCCCACTTTCGGAGTGGGTGCCGGGGGCTTTCCTGGCTTTGGTGTCGGAGTCGGAGGTGTTCCTGGAGCTGCCCTTTCCCGTGAGCCTTGGTTCCATGTGGGGGACTTGGGGGGAGGGATGAGCCTGTCTTCTGTGGGGTTCTAGGGGGTTGGGGGAGTGGGGGAGGGTAGCCTGGGCTTCAGGGAGCCCAGGGAAGAGGTGGGGGCGAGCCCAGGGAGGGCCTCCAGTGCCTTTGGGGCAGAAGCGCCGTCAGCACAGCCTGGCTGAGAGCCAGTAAGGTTTCTGAGAGTCCCTTTCGTTTCCTCATAGCTGCAGCTCAGGCAGCCGCCGCTGCCAAGGCAGCCAAGCTCGGTAAGTGCCCCAGCCCTGCCTTGCCCCAGCCCCAGGCCGTGCCCTCCCCTCCTTCCCACCCCAGCCCTGCTCTCCTGTGGGGGGCGGCCGGGGAGCACTCAAAGCTCAGAGCAATTCTCCAGCCCGAGGGCAGGGCAAACTCACACTCAGGCCTCCAGGGCTGCAACAGCCTGGGTCAAGGTCAGAAGCCCCTGGCCCATCTTCCAAAGCCACAGTGAACACTTCTGCCCTTTTCATTAGCCCACCATTAGGATCATTGGTGCCTGGCTTATCACCCCCACCCCAAACCAGCGAGTTCAAAGTGCCCATACCCAGCCCCCCACCTCCACCCGCTGCTCCCCACAAAAGGAGGGCACTTCAAGGGCAGAACTGGATGCCCTTCACCCCTCCAGGTGCTGCAGGAGCAGGAGCCCTGGGTGGGCTGGTGCCAGGTGCCGAAGGAGCAATACCAGGTGTGCCAGGTGCTGCAGGAGTGCCAGGTGAGCGGTGTCCCCATCCTACATCCTCTAGGTTTGGCTTATCTCATGGAAGGGACCCTGGAGCTGCAATAGGTCAAGGGCACCACTTTACAGGTGGCAAAGATGGGGTAGAGCAAAGGCAATTTCTTGTAGTTTGGAGGGAAAACCCCCAATGGGATTCCAGATTGCTGAGTGAACCTGGCGAGTCCCCTCCCGGCCCCAGGGACACCCAAGACGTCAGCCTGATAGGCAGCAGAACTGCTCTACCAGGGTTGGGGGCCTCTTTCACCGCCCCCCACCCCCGCCACCCCCGGAGGGCCTGTGTCAGCCTCGCTGCCTCTGCGCTCTTTCTGCTCCACTCAGAGGCCAAAGGGAGGAGATTAAGAATCCTAACGAGATTAAGTTACAGCCTTCCCTGGTGGTTTTTTCCCACCACATTTCTCTTCTGCATTCCTTCCTTCTGGGAGGAAATTCCCCTTTTGAGTTTCCCTCCAAGAAATGAGCTGTTTCCTCCAATAGTTTTAGACCCAGACATGATTTGGATTTTTCAAAAATTAACAGCCCCTTCAACAGAAAGCCCCAGAAATCTTTTAGACTGAGGTTTAGGAGAGGATGTCTGCGTCTGCCAGTCACCACGGGCTCCCGTCCACCGCGTCCACCACGGGCAGAGCCGGCAGGCCAGTCTCAGAGCTGCTTCGCAGGGGAGGCTGTGCCTGCCGTGGCTGGCAGGTCATCCTGGGAGCAGGCCTCACGTGCTTCCTCTCCGCCTCCCATGTGGAGAGGGTCTCCTGGGAGAAGGGACAGTCCTCTAGAGGTGGTCTCTGAGAAGTCTGTCCATCACGGGGGATGGGGGAGAGGTGGGGAGGGGTGCTGGCGACAGCTCCCTCACCCCCACTCTCCACCTCTTCAGGGGTAGGAACCCCAGCAGCTGCAGCCGCCAAAGCAGCCGCCAAAGCCGCCCAGTTCGGTAAGTGTTCCCCCTGCCAATTCTGCCTCCAGCCCTCATCCTAGAGCACTGCTCTCTCATGTCCCTGCTCTGTGGTCTGACGACCCCCTACCCAGGCTGTCACCTCCTAGGCATGGGCCTTTCTCACAGCTTTTGGCCCGTCTGATCATCTTGAGGGGCCTGGATAAGGTTTCTGATTAGGAAACGAACTGAGGGAGTTCCCATCGTGGCTCAGCAGTAACAAACCACTGGTAACCATGAGGACACAGGTTCGATCCCTGGCCTCGCTCAGTGGGTTAAGGATCCAGCATTGCCATGAGCTGTGGTGTAGGTCGCAGGCTCGGCACAGACTCAGCTGCAGTCCTGTGTTGCAATGGCTGTGGTGTAGGCCGGGAGCTGCAGCTCAAATTCAACTTCTAGCCTGGGAACTTCCATATGCCACAGGTGCAGCCCTAAAAAGACAAAAAAAAAACCAAAAAGAAACAAACAAACAAACAAACAAAAACCTCCTGATCCTGCAGAGACCTCACATTAGGGATGAGGAAGCTGAGGCCCATCAAGGGAAGTTGCTTGTTCAAGGTCACATAGCAAGTCTGTGCCCGGCTGGGACATGGACCCAGAGCTCCTGACCCCTGGCCCGCGGACCCATCCATCAGCTTCCGCCCTCCTTGATCAGGACTTGGTTAAGGGTTAGTTCTCTCTCTTGCAGGCTTAGGCCCTGGTGTTGGCGTGGGCCCTGGCATCGGTGTGGGTCCTGGCGTCGGTGTGGGTCCCGGTGTTGGTGTGGCTCCCGGCGTCGGTGTGGCTCCCGGCGTCGGTGTGGCTCCCGGCATTGGCATTGGCCCTGGCGGTGTTATAGGTGAGTTGTGTCAGTAAGTGTGAGGCTTCTGACTCTTCCATGGGTGGCATCCGTGAACCCCCTTCTCTCTCCCCCCAGGAGCGGGGGTCCCGGCTGCAGCCAAACCTGCTGCTAAGGCAGCCGCCAAAGCCCAGTTCCGTGAGTGCACCTCTCCCTTACTCTCCTCAGCCCGCGAGCCCAGCCCCCAAGCCCAGAACTGGGCCGCAGGACCCAAGGCTGAGCTGGGCCCCAGGATATGCAGCCTCTCCAGCCTCGTTAGGCCCCCAAGGCAGCAGGCAGAGGGGATTGGAGGCACGGCTTTGAGTTGGGGTCCCACACTAGCTGAGTGACCTCTGAGTTTCCTGTCCTCCCGTGTGATGTGTGGGTGTTGATGGCACTTGCCACAGAAGCTTGTCAGGAGAATTAAATGAGTTCATTCATCCAAGGGGAAACCCAGGCTAAAAAGGGCCACGGTGTCCAGGGTGTGCGGCCCTGAATGCCAGCCTGGGGAGGGCTGGACTTGGTGGTCCATGGGATTTTGCAGAAGACCATTCTAGTGGCAGCATAGAGGGTAGACAAAGGTGGAGGAGCCCCCCTCAGGGGTCTGGGCCTGACTCAGCCACCTGGGCAGGACACCCCCCAAAAGGGCCTGTTCCTGGCCTGCTGCCACCACCTCACTCTCCATCTCCCACAGAGGCTGCTGCTGGGCTTCCTGCCGGCGTTCCCGGATTTGGAGTTGGTGCCGGCGTTCCTGGATTTGGAGTTGGTGCTGGTGTTCCTGGCTTTGGGGCAGGTGCAGGTGAGAGGCCTTCTAGAGGTTGAGCAGAAAGGCCCCTTAAGCTCAGAGGAGGGGGGCCTCTCCTCCCCGCCTGTCCCCCAGCACCATCACTCAGAGGCATGGAATAAATGCTCCTGAGCAGTTAGAGACTGCTGGGGTCACAGATGGGGCAGGCCGGGAGGAGAGGCCCCTTCCTGCCAGATTTCAGAGTTTCTGTCTCCTCCGTGGAGGGCTGACAGGGCTGAAAACTGAGAAGCCCACCACCCAAACAAAGAGTCTGGGGATCCCTGGGTGGGGGGCAGTCAGCCTGGCTCCCCTTCGGCAGTGAGCTGTGGTTCCTAGCGGCCCCCTAGGAACCCTAGTTCTTCATCTACTAGTTACTGAGTGTGCTCTATGTCTAGCCTCGGGCAGGCGGGAGGGCACAGATGGAAGCAACAGGCATGGTCCAGCCCTCAGGCACCCCCAGAGCAGACTGGTAGAGGCACAGTTAGATACTAGAGCTCTGTACTTGGCCAGGTGAGCTCCTGGCTGGGAAGCCAGGGCTTCAGGGCTTTGAGCAAAGCAGAGAAGGCTGAGGAAGTCAGGGAGGGCTCCCTGGAGGAGGCAGAAGCCCCAGGCACAGAGCTCAGCTGCTGACCACCTCACTTTTCCTTTTGCCCTTTGCCCCCAGTACCTGGACCCCTGGCCGCAGCTAAAGCAGCCAAATATGGTGAGTGCACCCCACACCCTGCCCGCCATGGTCACCCATTCCCCCTCCCCTGTGCCAGGGCCCAGGGCCCGGAGCCTACAGCGCAGGGCTGGGATGGTCAGGATGAAAAAAGCCATTTCTAGGCCGCATGAATGACGGTTTCGCAGACTCTGGCTCCTGCCCACTACATGCCGAGCATGCCTCCAGCCCCAGGACAACTGCCCCTCACGCTTCCAGCCCCCTGGGGGCAGCTCTGCCTTGGTGATGACTGTGGTCCCTAAGGCCCCTCCAGCCCTGACAGTTTCGTGGGGCCCAAAGCCAGGGAGGGGCCTGGGCCGCTATCCCAGCAAAGCCAGGACTCCTCATCTGGGCCCCCGCCTCCCTGTCAGCATGACTGTGCCCGCCACCAGCCACGAGGACGTGGCAGACCTGCCCGCCCCCACTTGGCACTAGGGCAGCCCCGCCTGGCCAGACCCACGCTGTCTGTGTGCCCCCGCATTCCCGGCCTCCTGGGATCTGGGCGGGGGCCTCCGCCAGGGAACTGCCAACCAAGCCTGGCTGGTCCACTTGGGGCCAGTTTCCACCTCGGGAAATCCAAGCTTCCTCGGCCCCCACCCACGGCGGGCCTGGGACCCACACACCCCTCTCCTGTTCCTTGCTGGCGGCTCTGCTGGCCTGAGTTTGACAGACACTGCCAGGGAAACAGAGCAGTTCAGGGCTCTCGCTCCCAAGTCATTTCCTGCAGATAAAACCTTGAGCACATTGCTTAACCTCTGCTGTGCCTCAGTTTTCTCATCTGCCCAATGGGGATGATAGTGCCCACCTTTCCGGTTACCTGGAACATTAAGCAGGTGAATAAGCGTGAAGCACTGATTGAGGGTGTCCCTAAAGCGCTAGCTGTAGCCCCTGCTGCTGCTGCTCCTGGCAGCTCTGTGCTGGACAGTGGTTCAGACCCAAAGGACGCTCACAGAGAGTGTGTCCTTTTACTCCTCAAACACCTATAGGTGAGCAGGACAAGGGCCACCGCCCACTTAGGGAGATGGGGCCCTGGGATCTGAGGGGTGACTTCTAGATTGAGTGGAGAAACCAGAATTCAAACCCAGGCCTGTTGGGACTAATGAGAGACCCTGGGCAGCTCGTGGGCACAGCCATCTCTGTGCCGGCACCAGCCCCGGAGGAAGGGGAGGAGGCGCGCAGGCCGAGGCCCAGGGGGGTCTGTCTGCCCTTGCCCAGAGGGTCAGGACAGAGCCGGGGCTCAGACCCAGGTGTCGGAGTGGACTTTTGTCCAGTGTTCCTTCCCCTGGGTCACATGGCCCCGGCCGCCTGTCTACTTGCCAAGTGTCCCCTGGATGTCCTTCAGAAATGGGGGGACTGAGGAGTGCCCACTGTGGTGCAGTGGGATCGGTGGCATCTTGGGATCCCTGGGATGCCAGTTTGATCCCCAGCCCGGCACAGTGGGTTAAGGATCCAGCATTGCTGCAGCTGTGGCTTGGACCTGATCCCTGGGCTGGGAACTCCGTATGCCACGGGACAGCCGAAAATGGAAAAAGAAAGGAAATGGGGGCACCAACTTTCCATCCTCTCTCCCCAGGAGCAGGGGCGGCCGGGGGCCCTTGGAGGGGTTGGAGATCTTGGCGGAGCCGGTATCCCAGGTGGTGTGGCAGGTGAGTTGAAACTGCAGAACAGGCTGGGTACTGAGGGACACTGACCCATGGAGTGTCCCTCCCTGAGCGTCTTGTGTGTCCCCAGGAGCCGGACCTGCTGCCGCCAAAGCCGCTGCCAAAGCTGCCCAGTTTGGTGAGTACTGGCTGGGGTTAGGGGCTGCTGTTGGGCCCTGAAGTTTGGGGGGGGGCCTCTGACCACGCACCATGGGGCATGTATTCCCTGACCCCTCAGGGGTCTTGCCTCTCTAGGGCCCAAGCCACCTCCTGGCCCCACTAGCCCTCCGAGGTCCTGGGGGCTCGGCTCCACCCTCTGCAGACAGACCAGCTGCTCCCACTTGAGGAGTTAACACCCAGCTCTCTCTGCAGGCGTCGGGGGAGTCGGAGGACTGGGAGTTGGGGGCCTTGGAGCTGTTCCAGGGGTTGGAGCCTTTGGAGGTAAGGGGCACTCTGGAATCCGTGGGTGCATGGCGTGTGCGTGCCTGTGTGTGCGCCTGTGTGTGTGCGCGTGTGTGGTGTGTGGGAGAGAGAAGGAGAGGCTCGCTTTCTTTCCCCCTTGCCCTGCCTAGCTCAAGCTCTCCTCTTTGCCTGGACCCCATCCCCACTTCAGCAGCAACTCTGGGTCGTGGTGTGCCCTGCCCGTTTCTCCAGGCTCCTGCAGCGTCCAGCGGCCCAGCAGGTTTAGCGAGGGCTGCCTCTTGCAGGTGGACGTCCCGCTCCTCTCCTCTCCTCTCTCAACCACCCAGCCGCTTCACGTGGGAGATCGTTAGGCTGGTGACGGTTGTGCCCAGTTTCCAGAGAGGAAGAGCACAGCGGGGGGACCTCGCTTTCCCAAAGTGTCTGCTGTCACAGTGGACCTCATGTTAGCCTTTCTTCCTGGGGTCACCACGGTCTCCCTACCTGCCCCGCCTGAAGCCTCTTCCTGTGGCCGCACAGGAGGAGCTTAAGAAAGACTTCTGGAAAGATGGATGGATGGAGGGGGGGGGTGGAGGGATGGTGGAAGCATGAGTTTGGGGGCAGATGTCAAATGAGCAGGTCAGATGAGCAGGTCAGAAGGGGGTCAAGACTCTGGAAGGGAGCAGATATTCCTGAGCCTCACGCGCCCCGTCTCCCCAGGTGTGTCCCCGGCTGCCGCTGCTAAAGCAGCCAAATATGGTGAGTTGCTCCCATGCCCACCCCCGAAGTCTGCAGGCTGCCTAGACCCCCCACCCCATGGCCCCGGCCTGCCTCAGGCCTCAGTCCTGCTCACGATCCCCCTGAAGGCCGAGCCAGGATGCCCTGAGCCCACACCCCCAGAGTCCCTTCCAGGTGCCTTGTCTTGACCCATCTGCCCTCTCCTCAGGTGCCGCTGGCCTCGGAGGTGTCCTAGGAGTCACCAGGCCATTCCCACTTGGAGGTAGGGGCCACCTCTGCTGCGAACGCCTCAGCTCTGCCCGGCTCTGGAGGTTGGCCAGCAGCAGGACTCCAGAGCTGCATCCGGCACAAGGACATGAGAGAGAGAGAGGGAGAGAGAGAGAGAGGAGGGGACAGTTCAGGAAGGAGGCACCCTGGGCAGAGGGGTGGGTGGGCCTCAGACTCCAGGCTGACAAGCTAAGGCTATGCAGCCTCATACTAGGATACCAGGCGGGGACCAGGTTTGTTAAGAAGGCTGCTCTGGGAGTTCCTACTGTGGCTCAGCTGGTTAAAAACCCGACTAGTCGCTGCAAGGATGCAGGTTCAATCCCTGGCCTTGCTCAGTGGGTTAAGGATCTGGCGTTGCCGTGAGCCATGGTGTAGGTCAAAGACACGGCTCAGCTCTGGCGTTGCTGTGGCTGTGGTGTAGGCCGGCAGCTGTAGCTCAGATTCAACCCCTAGCCTGGGAACCTCCATGTGCCACAGGTGCAACCACAAAAAGAGAGAAAAAAAGAAGAAGGCGGCAGCTGCTCTGGCAGCAGGGGAGGGGCAGCGGGAGGCAGTGGTCCTAGGCAGAGGCAGCAGGTAGCGAGGCTGGAGCTGGGGCCCGCCCCGCGCCAACCCCAGGCTCCTCCCGCAGGAGTCGCACCAAGGCCTGGCTTTGGACTGTCTCCTATTTTCCCAGGTATGACCAGGCTCCCTGCCCCTGGGCCCTGCCCTGGAACGCGGGCCCGGTCCTTCTTCCTCCCCTCCTTCATCCCCTGCCCAGAAGGGCTGAGCGAGGACCCCGGGGGGACCCCTGCCCCTCAGGTTGTGCAGAATTGGGCCTCCCCCTGCTCTCTCCCTCTGTGTAAGGCCAGGGAGCATCAGCTCTTCCAAAATACCAGGTTTGGATGAGGCAAACTGAGGTTCAGAGTGCCAGGAATTCGCCCAAGGTCACATAGTGAGCAAGGCAGAGCCCAGGGCTCCTGATCCCTGAGCCCAGAATCAGCCCCTCTCAGGCGAGGCCCATGCTACCTGGGAGGGCCTGGCGGGCTTCCTGGAGGCGGGCAAGCTCACAGCCCCTCTCCTTGCCTTGCAGGTGGCGGCGCTGGGGGCCTGGGAATTGGTGGTGAGTCTGCCATAAGAAGCAGGAGGCCTGTTTCCTGCAGGGCCTGAGCTCATTCGTGGGGCGGGGTAGAACCTGCTGAGGGGTGGCTAGTGTGGCCATGGCCCTGGGCTGGCCCCCAGGGGGTGGAGGGCTGGAGAGAGCCCCCAGGAAAATCGCAGAACCCAGAAAGTCAGCCCTGGAATATGGGGATGGCACAGGGGTCCCAATTCCTAGGGCTCCCAGCCTCGACCGGGCACCAGAGTCAAGACAAGGCCCTGGGTCACCCTGGGTCTTAGGGTTTACCAGCAGCAACTGACAAGGTCCCACGGCAAAGGGAAGAACTGCAGGTCCACGCAAGGAGGCAGAGCCTGGAGTCCGTCAGCTGGGCCGAGGCTGCCTCTGGGAAGGGAGGCCAGGGTCAGACTGTCAGAACTCCATGGGCAGGAGACCAGCTGCAAGGAGCGGGCCTGGACAGGAGCAGCGGGCCGGGGGCGAGAGGCCTTGGGAACTCCTGCTGCAGGATGGAGGCACATGGCGAGGGGGCCAGTTCTGGGAGAGGGGAAAGCCTGGCCTCCTCCCTAACCCCCACCTTCTTCCCATAGGCAAACCTCCTAAGCCCTTCGGAGGGGCCCTGGGAGCCCTGGGATACCAAGGTGAGCAGAGGCTCAGTCCCCGAAAGAGGGCGGGGTGGGGGTGGAGAGCCTGTCAGCCTGGGAGATGGGGCAGCGTGCTGGACAAGCCGTGGCAGGCAGTGGAGAGGCTGGAGGAGCCGGAACCTTACCTATGCCTTCTCTACCCCGGACTCCCACCCTCAGAGCTGGGAGTGGGCCGGGTACCTGCCAGGCTCCTCCCTCCCTGATGGCCACACCCACTCCTGCAGGGAGGAGCCAGAGAAAGAGAAGGGATGAGAAAGGGGGTGGAGGGGGGGTGGGGCAGACAATAAGAGAATGGAGGGGACGGAGGTTGGAGGGGTGAGCAGAGCCAGCCCAGAACTAGACCCTGACTCCAAGATGCAGCCATGCCCCTGGCATTGTGGGAGGTGGGTCCTTGTCACCACCCCGAGGCCCCTTCCCAACAAGGGCAGAGGAGACCCAGAGAGCCCCCCCAGCTCTGCCCCCCGCTGCTGTTGCTCAGGTTGTGGACTCTCTTCCACCCCCACCTGCTTCCCGCTATGCAGATGAGGCAGCCCAGGCCAGCCCGACCCTGTCCGGGTGCCTACCTCTCAGTCAGGCGCCAGTGGATGTCTGGCCCCATCACACTGATTTTTTTTTTTTGCTCTAACACCCTGAATGAGCTTCCGGAAGGGATGTTGTTCCTGCCCCACTCGGCTGCTCACTGCCACCAGGTGGCGGCAATGAGCCACATCCAGCTCCAGCAATGGTAGGAGCGACACCAGCCCCCAACCACCAGATGATGGTGCCTTGATGATTTCAAACAAGTCATCAACAGATCCGTCCTGCTTCCCCCGACTCTTCCAGTAGGAGTTTGTACAGAGGAATCACTCAGAGTGTGGCCTGGGGTCCTGACCAGGCTTCTTGTGGCTTCTTGGAGCCTCTGTTCCACAGTGTGATGATGTGGGTGTGAGAATAGCGTGGACTTGGGCAGAGAAGGCCAGGGCTTGAGCAGCAACCAGAAGGGGCCGGACTGACCATGGCACGTGCCTTTCTGCATCCAGGTGGGGCCTGCCTGGGGAAATCCTGTGGCCGGAAGAGAAAGTGAGCTTCCCAGGACCCCTGACTCACGACCTCATCAACGTTGGTGCTACTGCTTGGTGGAGAATGTAAACCCTTTGTAACCCCCTCCCATCCCATATCCCCTCCTAAGTTCCCACCCTGGGAGAGGACAGGGCAGGCCGGGCGGCCTTGGAAATCCACAGGGCAAGGAAACAAGAGAGTAGTGGCCAGGTGGGCCCCAGGAAGCCCCCTCCTTCAGAGGCAAGGGCTGGATGAGCTTGGCCCCCCGCCCCCACCCCCTTCCCACCCAGGAGCTCCCCCCTCCACACACTCTCCATCTCCAGGGGAACTTGGTGCTACATGCTGGTGCTTTCATCTTCCTGCGGGGAGGGAGGAGGGAAGGGCAGCCCCTTAGGGAACCCCCTCCCTGGGGCTCCTCTGAAGATGGTGCAGACACTTCCTGGGCAGTCTCACCTCCCCCTGCCCACCAGGACCCACTTCTGGGTCCAATTGGTACCCACACATCGAAACCCTCAAGCTGGATTCGGTCACTCCGTCTCTTGGCCCCCTTGGCCCCCCTCCCCTAGCAGTCGCTATTCCCCATGCCTGGGGCATCTTCAGGTCGAAAGACCGCCTCCCCCGCATTGGGATTAGCCCCCTTGCTCTTGTGGAATTCATCCGCCCATCTGTCCACCCAGCCAGCCATCCGTCCTTATCCTCAGCCCCATTTGGCCGCCCGGCACCACTAGCTGGCGGGGCACCCCACCATCAGCTTGGTTTACCTGTGCCCTGCCTCTGCCCCACCACACACACCCCTACGATGGGGCCCCAGGCCCAGGGTGTGAGGGGCTGTGCCAGCTGGGGCAGCAGGAATCTCCCCCAACCTGGGTCTCCCCCCACGCAGTACTGTATCCCCATCCCTCCCTCGAGCCACTGTACTTCAGAGCATTTTCCCCCTGCCCTGCCCATCTCTGTGTCTCGCTGTGATAGATCAATAAATATTTTATTTTTTGTCCTGGATATTTGGGGATTATTTTTGATTGCTCACATTCTCTTTTGGTTTTATTTTTGTGGTTTATTGGGGAAAAAAAAAAAAACCTTTTTCTGATCTGGGGAGCTCAATCCCCAATACAAAATTCATTTTAATCACTTTGGTATGAACTCTAGATGAAACACACATTTTTTTTTTTAAATAAGAAAAGAGAATTAACTACTTTAGAAACGACTAATAAATGAAAACCTTTTAAAGGAAAGTGTTTTGGCCTCCTGTTTTGGCCTCTCTCATCTGCCTTCAGCTCCTGGCCTGGGTAGGGAACAGAGCTCGGTCTTGGGGAGCCTGGTCAAAATGTATCTTGGAGGCGCTGCTGACAAAAATCTCTTGCCACTGGCTCCTGGACAATCGACCCTTCTCCAAGCTCAGCCTGTCCCTTAGTAATGACAGTGCCTCTGTGGGGGAAGCCGGGCACAGTGCCACATGCACCCACCCGCAGGGGGGCTCACCCCCCAGGGAGGTGAGCTCACCCACCCCCCACTCCTTCCCCAGCCCCCACCCCTTAGGCCCAAGTCCTTGGCCTCTGGACACTGACGGTGCAGCTGGATAGGTGGAGGGAACAAAAATGACCTTCCTGTCCAGACTCAATCCTTGACTTTGGTGAACAGCCTTGCAGAGAGAAAAGCAATGGCCTGACCGAAGGAAAAGAGATGACCGTTTCTCTCTGAATGTCCCCCCGAGGAAGACTCGCTTTCACATCTGGTGGGTAAAGTTTACTTCTTTATAAAACGTAACGAGTGAGGGAGTTCCTTTCCTGGTGCAGTGGTAATGAACCCCACTAGTATCCCTGAGGACGGGAGTTGGATCCCTGGCCTCTCTCAGTGGGTTAAGGATCCAGCATCACCATGAGCTTCAGTGTAGTCTCAGATGCAGCTCGGTCCCACGTTTCTGTGGCTGTGGTGCAGGCCGGCAGCTGCAGCTGCAGTTCCAATTTGACCCCTAGCCTGGGAACTTCCATGTGCTGCTGGTGTGGCCCTAAAAAGGGAGAAGAAAAAAAAAAAAGAAGTAGGAATTCCCATCGTGGCTCAGTGGTTAACAAATCTGGCTGGGAACCATGAGGTTGCGGGTTCAATCCCTGGCCTTGCTCAGTGGGTTAAGGATCCGGTGTTGCTGTGAGCTGTGGTGTAGGTTGCAGACGCAGCTCAGATCCCACGTTGCTGCGGCTCTGGCGTAGGCCTGCAGCTGCAGCTCCGATTAGACCCCTAGCCTGGGAACCTCCTAAAAAAACAAACAAAACCCAAAAAACAAGTAACAAATGGCACCCTACAGGTGGCCGTGGAAGCTTGGGACCACACTTACCTATACCCATCCCTAGGGCTCTCTCTCCCCTCCGGGCCAAAAATCCAAGGAGCTCGGGGATGTGCCCACCTGGTGCCCACTACACCCTTCTAAAGCACACTCTGGGTACCAGGTTCTGGAATTTCCCCCCCAAATGATCAAGTCCACTTCCAGGGCCCACATGGCCTCATGTCTGCAACCAACCTCCTGAGAGCACTGCCCTATGGCCAGTGGGCACACGTAGAATCCAGAAGAGTGGCGAGATAGCTGTTTGTTGGGAGAGCAGACTGTGGCATTTCTGCGTGTGTGCGCGAGGGCCCTCTCCGAGTTGGGCTGGAGGGAGAAGGAGGTTGGACAATTCTCAGCCCAGCTTCCCAGAGGACAGCAGAGCACAGGAAGCAGTTTACCGGGCAAAGACCAGAGCAGCAGAGAGGAGGGTCAGGGCTTTGGGGCAGGAAGAGCAGCCCAGGGTGCCTGGTGAGAGGGGGCAAGGTCCAGGAAGATGCAGGAGGGATCAGAAGGGGTAGGGGCAGGTTCACCACAAGGGGGCTGCTGAGACCATCGGTGAGGAGTGACAGCTTGTCCAAGAGTGGTGGCAAGCGAGACTCACTCATTCATTCATTTATTTGGTTGACAAAAAAAAAAATCCCTTGTTGGTCCCTCTGCAGCTCTCCAGCATCTGATAGATGGCCAGCCCCAGCCTTCGGCCTGGGGCCTCCCTGCTTTGGTTTCTCGTAATCTGTGGCTTTAAATACTGTGCATGCATTGGCAATTCCCAAACTGACACCTCAGGCACAGACTTCTCCCCAAACTCGGGACGTGACATTCACGGCCAGCTCTTAACATCCCACCTGGAAGTCTCATAAGCCTGCGTGGCATGGTTCTCCCACCACAAAGCTCCCACCAAATCATGCTTCGCCCCTCCGCCCACCTTCCCATCTCCATAAATGGCAGCTCCAGTGGTTTGGGCCAGTGGCTTTGGAGCCCTCCCCGCTTCCCACCCCGCACACCAGATTCACCAGCAAATCCTGGGGCACGACCTTGAGAAGATAACCAGAGTCCAGCCACCCCTCCCAGCCTTCCAGGGGCTACGCCCCAGTCCACCAGCAGCTCTTGCCTGGGTGAGTGACAAAGCTTCCTAACTGGGCTCCCTGATTCTGCCCTGGCTCCCCTTCAGCCTTCTCTCCACACAGCAGCCAAAGCAATCCTTTTAAAACATAAGTCAGCTCAGGTCACGCATCTGCTCAAGCTCCTGCAGAAGCCCCCATCTCGTTCATGGGACCAAGCCAGAGGCCCTTCTACCTGAGTTGTACCAGCTGCTCTGACCTCACACCCTGCAACTCGGGCCCGCCCCCCACCCCCTGCCAGGCCACACGGGTTTCCCTGCCCTCTCCCCTTTCCTTGTGAGCAGCAGGCCGCCCCTCTGGGGCCTCCACATCTGCTGTGTCTCCTGCCCAGAATGCTCTTCCCTCCGCTATCACATGCTGGGCACCCTCACCCCCTTCAGATCTTGACTCAAACATCACCTTCTCAGAAGGGCCTTCCCTGGACCCCTTTTCTAAAATTGCATATGATAGGAGTTCCCATCGTGGCTCAGCGGAAACGAATCTGACCGGCATCCATGAGGACACAGGTTCAATGCCTGGCCTCACTCGGTATGTAGCATTGCCATGAGCTAAGGTGGAGGTCGCAGATGTGGCTCGCATCTGGCGTTGCTGTGGCTGTGGCATAGGCTGGCGGCTACAGCTCCAATTGGACCCCTAGCCTGGGAACCTCCATATGCTGGGGGTGTGGCCCTAAAAAGACTAAGTAAATAAATTAATTTAATTAAATTACATTGCATGCTGTCCCTTCCTCCCTCACCGGGCCCCGCCTTCCCTTTTTCCAGGGCACCAAAGCCAGCACCCATCACCACGCAGCACAGCATACTTTGCATCTCTGTGTATTCACTCTCCACACCGGAATGCAATTCCCTGAGGACAGACACCAGTTTTCAGACAAAATCAACTCCCTGCTGTCATCAGTGTTACACTCTAGTAGAGAGGTGGTCCTGGTAGGCAAATAATGCTAGGCTAAGAGAGCCCCAAAGATATCCGCATCCTCATCCCTGAAACCTTGTACCTATCATTGCTGTGAGACTGCCCAAGTTGCTATAGCAGTGTCACAGGCTGACTGGGTGGCTTTAGCAACAGAAATTTATTTTCTCACAGTCTGGAGGCTGGAAGTCCAAGATCAAGGTGTTCACAGGGTTGGTTTCTCCTGAGGCCTCTCTCCTTGGCTTGTAGGTGGCCGTCTTCTCCCTGTGTGGTTTCCCTCCTGCATAGAGGCCTCCTAATCTCCTCTTCTTATAAGGATACCAGTCAGAGTGAATTAAGGACCCATTCGAATGACCTCATTTTAGCCTAACTGCCTCTTTAAGGATTCTATCTCCAGACACAGTCACATTCCGAGGTGCTGGGGGGTAGGACTTGGACATAGGAATTTCAGGGGCGATGCAATTCTGCCCATAACAGTTACCTTATATGAAAAAAAAAAAAAAAAAGTCTTGCAGATCTTATTAAGGATGTTGAGATGGGAGGTTATCCTGGTGGGCTCTAAATGCCATCACAAGTATCTTTAAAAGAAACTGGGAGATGGAGTTCCCATGGTGGCGCAGTGGAAATGAATCCAACTAGGAACAATGAGGTCTCAGGTTCGATCCCCTGGCCTTGTTCAGTGGGCCAAGGATCTGGCATTGCCGTCAGCTTTGGTGTAGTTCGCAGACGCGGCTCTGCATTGCTGCGACTGTGGTATAGGCTGGCAGCTATAGTTCTGATAGGACCCCTAGCCTGGGAATCTCCATATGCTGTGGGGTGCGGCCCTAAAAAGCAAAAAAAAAAAAAAAAAAAGTAGAAAAGAAGCTGGAAGAATTGTATGCCAACAAGTTGAATAGCCTACAAGAAATGAATAAATTCCTAAAAACATACAACCTGCCAAGACTGAATTATGAAAAACGAGAAAATCTGAAGAGACCAATAACAAGTCAGGAGAATGAATCAGTAATCAATACTCCCAACAAAGAAAAGCCAGGACCAGATGGTTTCACTGATGACTTCTACCAAATATTTAAAGAAGAATTTATACCAATCCTCCTGAAACTCTTCCAAAAGACCGAAAAGGAGAAACATTTCCAAGTTCATTCTAAGAGGCCAGCATTAGCCTGCTACCAAAGCCAAAGACTGCAGGAAAACTACAGGAAAATGACATTAGCAAGACGGCACTGGTAGAATAGGTCTTCAGCCCACATCCTCCCACAGAAACAATCCTAAAATTCCTATAGGACCACAAAAGACCCCAAATAGGAGTTCCTGCTGTGGCGCAACCAGATGGGTGGTGCCTCTGCAGTGCCAGGATGCAGGTTCGATCCCCAGCCCATGAGCACCATGGGTTATGTTGCCCCAGATGTGGTTCATATCTGACCCCTGGCCCCGAAACTCCATGTGCTGGGGGCGGGGGGCAAAAAGAAAAGCCTAACACATCCAAGCCAGGGCGCCCAAATTAAGATGAGAGCCACACGCATAGATGTCTTCACTTAACGAGTTAGATACGTGCTTCACTATATAAATATGTTCATCACATATCAATGCAAAAACAGCGCTTAAGGAGAATATTCTAAAGATAAGATGAACAGTATGAATTAAAAGGACAAAACTGCTTTTTTTTTTTTTGCTTTTGGTTAAAAAAAAAAAAGGCTTAATAACTTGGATGAACAATGTGGCTGAATATGTCAGATCCGATGAGCTGATCCTCGGCTTCACCAGGAACTGTGGCTGACAAGGAGCTCCTACAAGACAGGGAAGTGCCCGCTCTCTCTCTCTCTTTGCTTGTCTTTTTTTTTTTTTTTTTTTAAAGGGCCGCACCTGCTACATATGGAGGCTCCAGGGCTAGGGGGTCAAATCAGAGCTGCACAGCCACAGCAATGCCAGATCTGAGCTGCATCTGTGGCCTACACTGCAGCTTATGGTAATGCCTGATCCTTTAACCCACAGAGGGAGGCCAGGGATCAAACCTGCGTCCTCATGGATACTAGCCAGATTCTTAACCCCCTGCACCACAACAGGAACTCCCTCTTCGCTAGTCTCACAGTCTTCAATCTCTGCCTTTTTTTTTTTCTTCCTTTTCTAGGGCCACTTGCAGGGCATATGTAGGTTCCCAGGCTAGGGGGTCTACTCAGAGCTGTAGTCACCGGCCTACACCAGAGCCACAGCAATGTGGGATCCGAGCTGCGTCTTCGACCTACACCACAGCTCACGGCAACGCCAGATCCTTAACCCACTGAGCAAGGCCAGGGATCGAACCCGCAACCTCATGGTTCCTAGTCAGATTCGTTAACCACTGCACCACAACAGGAACTCCAATCTCTGGCTTCTTTTCAAGAATCTTTTGTGGCCACAAGTCCATTCTGTAAGGGTTAGTTGTAGATTCTTCAGTTGTTGGCGGGGTGCTCCAGGCTCCCAGTGCTGGACTGAGCACCGTGTGCTTTAGGGACCGCCCGATTTCTCTGGCCACTTCGCTCAGCCAAAACCCCATCCAGCTGTGCCCCCGAACCAGGGGCAGGGCGGCGCCAGCTCCCGGTCTCCAGCACTAGGAGAAGCAAATCCCTGAGCTCAGTTGTCACATCCTCCCCAAGGTCCTGCTCCCTTAGCGCCCCTACCTAGCTGGTGAGGGCCTGAAACGTGGCCATCTCCTTCCCCCCGTCCCTGCCGGAGCCTGCCTTCACTGGCAGGCCTCAGAGAGGGAGAGGGCCTGGCAGGCGCCCCTCTCTGAGGCAACCACTACGGTCCTCAGGGTCCAGAACTTCTCCTCCGGGTCAGGTCTCGGTTCTAGGTTCTATCCAGCAGGCTTGGGGTCAGAGGCGCTCCCCGCGGGGAAACTGAGGCCCCTAATTGGAGTTTCTACATCCCCTAGGTTGTCGCTGAATCAGAGCACGTATCCCACCTAAGCCGCATCTTTCCGCTTGGCTCAGGGGCGCCGAGCAGAGAATCGCCGCTCAGGAAAGATGAATGAAAGCAGGAGCCGAGCAGAGCGGGGCCGGGCGGGGCGGGGCGGGGCGGGGCGGGGCGCCGCTGAAGGCGCGGGGCGGGGCCGCGCAGGGCAGATCCGCCGCTCGCCCGCGCCCCGCCCCGCCCCCGTGCCGCAGCTCCGAGGCCCCGCCCCGGCCCGCCCCTCCGCTTGGTGCCCAGGCCCGCCGCGGCGCGGAGCCGGTGCCGGTGTCCGAGAGGCGGCGGCGGCGCCGCGAGCCCGAGCCCACTCCGGCCCGGCCCGCGCTCTCCGCCCCCGCCTCCCGGGGCCGGCGGCGGCGGCGGCGGCGGCGGCGGCTGCGGGCGAGCGCACCGGGTCCGGGCCGCCCCCAGCCCCAGCCCCAGCCCCGCCGGGCCCCGCCCCCCGCCGAGTGCATGAGGTTGACGCTACTTTGTTGCACCTGGAGGAAGAACGTATGGGAGAGGAAGGTGCGCGGGGCGCTGGGCCGGCGGGACGCCGACCCCGGGGCCTGGCGGGCGGGGGCGCCCGCGCGGGGGGAGACGGGGAAGCGGGGGGCACGGGAGGGGGCCGGGCCGGGCCGCCGTGGAGGCCGGGTCTGCCGCCGGGCCGCGCCCCTGTGTCCTCCGGGATGAGCTCGTCCTTCCGAAGCCCGTAGGCCCCTCCCTGATACGCTCCCATCCCGTTTCCCCCTCCTCGCCCGGGTGGGCTGCCCTCCCTCGGGCGGAGGGCTTCCTCCTCCCTTTCATCCCTACCTTCTCCCATCCCCCGACCCACGACCACCCCGGAGGAATCCCTAGCACCGCCTGCCCAGCCCTTACCCATTCTCTAGCCCGTTTGGGAAAGAAGAGATGCTGGGGAAGCCGCAGTCCTGGGTCCGAGGCGCAGCCCCGCGCCTGGCCGACTCGTGACCTTGAGCCAGGCGCTACCGGCCAGGCCTCAGTTTACCCGTTTGGACAGTTGGGCCCCGGTCCTCGTTGTTAGGAGCCGGGTGGGCAGAGCAGAGGTGCGCCTGCATGGAACCTTTGGCTGTGTGCTGGGGCCCCCCAACCCCTCTCTCTGCACCAAACCTAGTGCCTGCCAGTCTTGGCTGGGAGGATGACTCATAATAGCGTCCTCTAGCGTCCCTTGCCTCTACTGGGCCCCACGACTTGGCCTTGCAGGACAGTTAGGGTATGAAGCCCCCCCCCACCCCAGATTCCCTCCATGGGGTCTTCTTTCCCAGCTTTCTGTTGCTGAGCCACCTCGTAGGCCTTCCTGTTCCAACAAAGGTCCTACTGTGCTGGTCCCTCCAGCCCTGCCCTCTCCTAGGACTCCTGCCAGCCTTCCCCCAGGTCTGTGAAGGCCCACTTGGAGCAGGGGCCCACCTTATGGTAGCCCCTAGGTCTCTAGGTCCTCTTGGAGGGTCTTGGAGCCTGGCTAGTGACCCAGCCAGCCTTACCCTTTCCAGGGTTCAGTCTCCCCATCTGTATAACGGGAAGGGGCAAGCTGGGGGATCTCTAGGGCCCACCCAGCCCCAAGGGTGCCAGGCCCTAAGAATGACTAAGCATGCCTAGTGGCCAGCTTGACCAGGTGCCAGGCCTCCCCGGAGCAGGTGTCTGGGATTGCTCAGCCCTGTGGCCCTGGCCCTTGTTAGGCCAGGGCATAGGCCAGGCCTTCCATAGCTCTGTCCGGTCCCTGCCCTTTGAAGGGTCCACTTCCTGGGCAGGCAGGGGAGGAAAGGGAGCTGTGACAGGAGTGCCACTGCCTTATTTCTAAATCATGCTGCTTTCTCTCTCCCCATTTTCTCTTGCCGGACCCTGCATTGAAGAATGCCGTTGCTGGAGGGCAGACATCTGCTCCTCCTCCTCGGTTTACAGATAGAGAAACTGAGGCCCAGAGGGGCTTGGTGACATAGCCGTGGTCTCAGCAAGACTCTCAGACCTACGTGCTCAGTCCTGCACAGCTCAGCCTGGCGCTGCGTGTGTGCACCAGGATCTGTGGATGTGCATGTGGGGTCAGGCAGGCTTGCAGCAAACTGCCCTGCCTGAGAATCGTTCCCAACGCCCTTCTCCTCCCCTGCAGGAAGCGAGTTGCCCGTGTGTGCGAGCTGCGGCCAGAGGATCTATGATGGCCAGTACCTCCAGGCCCTGAATGCTGACTGGCACGCAGACTGCTTCAGGTAGGGTGGGCTGGCGGGGGCTGGGATGCTCTCAGCAAGGCCTGCCAGAGACATGGCCATCCCTCCTGGTGCCATGTCTGGTTGTGACTTCCAGCGAGTCCTTGGCCTCTGTTTCCATGTCTGGTAAAATGAGGCATTTGGACTGGAAGATCCCTTGAGGCCTTTCCCTTTTGTCATTCTAGACCCCCAAGGAGAGATAAGGAGCGGCTTGCATTTATGCTCCTAATACCACGGCCTGCTGGCACCTTGGCTGGGCGGGGAGGGGGGGGGAGGTGGAGGGCAGTGCACCCTGCTTTCTGGGTACTGGTGCTCCATGGAGAGGAGGGAGACCAGCCAGGCCCTGGGGGAAGCCCAGCCTCCTTCACTGACCACAGGCTGGTTGTGAAGATGCATAACCAGTAAGATCAGTCCCTTCCCTCTGGACACTGACTCCCAGTGAAAAGAGTAGGCTCAGAGCTGTGGCCCAGCAGCCCAGTAGGACTGTCCTGAGAAGCAGGGGCAGGGACAGCCTTAGATACTCTGTAGGGCCAGAGCCGGGGTCCAGAGGACGTGCGATTTCCCACATGGAGAGGCATGGTGGGAAATGATTCCAGACCGAGGACCCAGCAGGTTCAAAGGGCAGGCTGGTGACAGGGCCCGGCCCAGTTGGTGAACAGCCAAATTTAGGCAGGAAGGCAGCAAAAAAGAGGGAAGAGAGTTCCAGTCGTGACTCAGTGGTAATGAACCCAATTGGTATCCATGAGTACGCAGGTTCGATCCCTGGCCTCACTCAGTGGGTTAAGGATCCACTGTTGCCGTGAGCTGTGATATGGGTCGCAGATGTGGCTTGGATCCAGGATTGCTGTGGTTGTGGCATGGGCCAGTGGCTATAGCTCCCATCTGACCCCTAGCCTGGGACCCTCCATATGCTGGGGGTGGGGCCCTAAAAAGACAAATTTAAAAAAAAAGGGGGGGGGGGAAGGTAGGCGCTCCTGCTGTGGTGCATTGGGATTGGCAGTGTCTTAGGAGCCCTGGGATGCTGGTTCGATCCCTAGCCTGGCACAGTGGGCTAAGGATCCAGCCTAAGCTTCCCCTTAGGTCGAGACTGTGGCTCTGATCTGATCCCTGGCCCCGGAGTTCCGTATGTTGAGAGGCGGCCAAGAGGGGGCGGGGGGAAGGAGGAAACGCAAACCTGGGAGGCCCAGCTGGGGTCAGGGCATCAACCACCAGGTGAAGGAGTTTAATTTAGGCCGTTGGAGACTCTTATGGAATTTTTTTTCTTTTTAAAAAATAATGTTTAGGAGTTCCCGTCGTGGCACAGTGGAAACAAATCCAACTAGGAACCATGAGGTTGCAGGTTCGATCCCTGGCCTCGCTCAGTGGGTTAAGGATCTGGCATTGCCATGAACTGTGGTGTAGGCTGCAGACACAGTTCGCATCTGGCGTTGCCATGGCTGTGGTGTAGGCCAGCGGCTACAGCTCTGATTGGACCTGGGAACCTCCATATGCTGTGGGTGCGGCCCCAAAAAGACAAAGACCCCCCTCCCCCAAAAAAATAATGTTTAAACATTTTTCTACAGTTTAGGAAGGGCCAGGCAGTATTTTAAGGACTTTGTAACGTTAGATGTGTATTGTCCCCATTAATTGACACAGAGAGGTTAATTCTCTTGACCAAAAACACACAGCCGGTGAGTGAAATAAACACACAGCACCCACAGTGGCTGGGAGCCCAGAAGAGAGGCGGCTCCGTGTCCCGGGGTTTCCAACCTGGTGTTCAGAAGGAGGCCTTTGGGGACAAAGGGGGCTCTGAACAGGCAGAGTAAAGCGCATGCACAGAGACAGGGGAGTGGGACTGTGCAGCTCAATGAGGGACTGGGAACAGCTCATCTGATTGGAGCAGAGTGAGTTGAGGGACATGATAAAGAGGCAGAGATGGGATGGGTTTGTGCAGGGCCCTGAATGCCAAGATAAGGAGCTTCTGAGGTTGGGAGGGAGCCAGCAGAGGGTATCAGAAAGCAGGGGAGGGATGTGGGCAGAAGTGCTATTGAAAAACGCCATCCTGGTGGGCAGAGGATGGTAACACGTCACAGACTGTCATAATAGTTGGGCGTCTCTGCCCATGAGACCTCACTGAGGACAGTGACTAAGAATGGAGAGAGTTTCAGATCTAGAAGGGACAATGTTTGGCAAGGATTAGTCATATCAGGCGCTATTCATTGGTGACTCTTAGAATGCCATTTCATTAAACCTTCGCCATCACCGTGGGAGGAGCCATTGTTGCCCAGTTGCCATGTAGGAAACGGAGGCTCAGAGAAATCGAGTAACTTGCTGAAAGGTGCACCAGCCAGAGCTGGGATTCAAACCGATGTCTGTCTCACTCCAAGTCACTGCAGCATTGAAGAGGTCAGGGCTGCGGGTGGAGCTGGGGGCCGGTGAGCAGCTGGGCAGAATCTGAAGCCATCTGCTTTGTCACCCTGGATGCAGAGGAGGGCTGTGGGTCTGTTGGCCGTGGTGGAGCTGGGGGCCAGGTTGGTGTGACTTGTGCCCTGTTCCCCTTGAGCTGGCAGTGCTGTGGGCGAAGCACCCAGGGTGCGCTGCCCTGCCCAGAGAGGGCCGAGGTGATCTGAGACCAGCTAGGTGGGAAGGCCAGAGAAACAGCCCACTCAGGTCTGGCACTGAGAGCCGGATGGGATGTGAGATGGAGTGGAAGAACTTTGGGGGCCCCTGTGCATGGAGCAGAGGGGAGATGGGGGTGGCCCAGGAGTGCAGCCACAGAAGCCACCTCAGGAAAGCAGAGGGGCAGGATGCCCAGACCTAGCTGTGGAGGGGTCCCTGCCCTGTCAGCCGGCAGAGGGGTGAGGCCCCGGGTGGGGGCAGTAGGGGGAAGGTGTGTTCCCTTTGTCCCTGTGCGTGGGGGCACCGGGAAGGCTCCCTCAGTGAGGGAGGGCCCACAGGCAATAAGAGCCGTGGCTTCCACATTGTTCCATGGTTTACACAGCGTTTCTGGCCTGGTGGGTTTGCCCAACAGTCCCAAAATCTGGGTGAGGCCAACAGTGTCCTCGCTCCCATGACAGTAGGAAAGCAGCACAGAGAGGACTCAGGGCTTTGTCTGCCCATCCCACCCCCACGAGCATCTCAGTGCTGTGAAGTGGGGTTGGCCCCAGCCCCGAGGCTCCAAGGCCTTGCAGCAGGAGACTTGCTCTGAGCCCACAGAATGCCTCTGGCATTGGCCTGAGGTGTCATGGTCCCTACAGGACCTGCTCCTATCTCTGGTCCAGCCTCCTGGAAGGTTGTGGCCAGGCCCTGGGAGGTCCGGGTTTCTGTGTGGCGCAGCTGCTGCCTCTGGGAGGCGCCTTCCCAGAACCCTGCAGCACAGGAGCCCTGGGGCTGCCGTAGCTCTGGTAACATCTCCCTGGAGGCTGGCGGGGCTGGTCCTGGCCGGGGAGGGGTGAGTGTGCAGCTGGCATTGGCGTCTGAGCCTGCCAGAGACATGGCTGGAGGCCCCCCTCCTTGGGGGATTTGCAGGCAAGAGGGACGGACTGTCTATGGAAATCGACTTCTTTCCCTTGGGGTCCGCACTGGAAGAAGCAGCTGCTCCCTCTCCCCGGGTAGTCCGCAGAGGCTCTGTCAAAGCAGAGGCCGAGGGGCACAGAGGGTGCCTTTCCCGGGTGTGCAGCGCTGAGGGCAGGTGCTGGCCAGGCCTCCCTGCAGAGCCCAGGCAGCAGGTCCTTCATCTGCTTCCTGTTGTGAGCTAAGACCAAGTGCTCTGCACCCACATTGCTGCACCCTCCTCCCCTGCTGTGTGGCCACGCTGGCCCCTCCCTCTGCAGCCTCCAATCCTGAGTGCCTGGAGTAGGATGGGGAAGCGGCCCGGCGGCCCACCCCTGCACTCCCGACGAGGCCCCCTGGCCGTAGGTAGCTGCAGAGGATGCTGGCCTGGACCCTGAGCAGAAGCCGCTTCTTCAGAGGGGCCAAGTAAGTGGAAAACCCCCTCCCCACCTGTCCCCGGCCTCAGGCAGGGCCCCAGGTGTGCCAGCTGGGGCTGGAGGCCACAGCGGGACAGACCCACCTGAGGCTGGGCCCTGAGGCAGGAGAACTGAAACTCCTTGGTCACTGTTGGCCGCCTGTCGAGGGGAAGAGGCCGCCGCTGAGGCTCCTGGCCCTGCTGGTACAGCCTCCCGTGAGGCTGGTCCCCCAGCTGCTCTTTTTCGCCCTTGGTGTCCAGGGATGTGGCTCTGGGTAGAAGGCACCCCTGGGAGGGGTGGGGCTGTCATTGCAGAGGTCGCTGGGGCTTCCTGGCCCCAACTCTCCTGCCCAGGCCTCTCTGTCCTCGCCTGCTCTCAGGGAGGGCCACGCCGTATCTGGTACTGCTCTCTTGACATCCTTTATAGGGGCAGGGGCACCCCGCAGAGCCAGGCAAACCTAACCCACCCGCCTCCTCTGGCTCCTGACCCGATGTGGGCCTGAAAGATGAGGGGACACACAGGGTCGGGCTCTGCCCAGGCCCCAGGGGCCAACCACCAAGCCACTGAGAGAGCGTGGGCTAGATCCCCGACCTGAGATAGAAGCCCCCTGTCCCCAGTCTGAGGTGGGGCTGAGCCAGGGCACCCCAGAGCAGTTCTGAGGACGCCCAGGGTGGGACGTGCCCCGGGCTGAGTGAACAGAGCAAGCCAGTTGAGCAGGAAGCATGTTCTCTTCACGGAACCACGTCTGTGGATGCCTGGCCTGGGGCCTCAGGGAGCCCACAGGTCAGCGGCAGAGGCCAGTGGCGCAGCCCCCCCAGGCATCTGAGCCGCCTTCAAGGAAGTGGTAATGGGGGCTGCCTGCGCTCCCGAACTTGAGTGAAGCAGCGTTGGGGCTTCAGGGCTGCTGCAGTGAGGAGTCTTTGCGGGCGGGAAGGAGTAGGAGCTCGCAGGCAGAAGAGCACTCTCTGCCCTGGAGGAAGGCGGCTGCTCCGGAACCCCCACCACACGCCCACCGAGGTGGGGAACCAATTCCTGTAGCCTGGGGTGAGGGGGAGCCTCCGGGGACGCTCCTGTGACGCGGTTCATGTCTGGTCTGGAGGGTGGAAGGGCGAAGTGAACCGCTGATCTGCACAGGGCGCGGGGATCTCCCCAAGGTCACGAGCCTCCTCTCCAGCTGTGCACCTTCCTGCTGGGTTAGAATCCGCGGGGCTGCGCTGGGGACCTCCCCATCCCTGAGCGCCCTCCCTCCTGGCTCAGTGCCCCTTCCCTTGTCACCCACCCACTACAGTCTCCGCAGGACCGGGGGCAGGAAGGGCTGCGGGGGCAACGGATGACGTCATGGCTCCGGTCCAGCGGCTGCTTCCGCCACCTCCTCTCGCAACTCAGTGTCGGCTCCAGAGGCTGTCTCCCCCCTCCCACCGCCCCCACCCCCATAGAGAGAGCTCATCAGACACCCCCCTTCCTAGCTGCACAATCCAGACATTTCAGGTTCCCAGCCCCTAGCTGTGGTCCCCAGCCCCTCCCCTCAGGCTCCCAGACAATGGGGAACTGGCTGGATCCTCTTAAAGGGGCAGTGTCCCACCAGCCCTCTTACTCTGCCTCATCCCCAGTTCCCTAGTTCAGGAGTGGTCACCCAGTGCTGCCATGTACAGGCTGCCATGGAGCAGAGGGTTCCCCACCGCCTGGGGCACCGAGCTCTGACCTAGTCCCCCATTCTTTCCTGCCTTCCTCTGTCCCTGGATTGTTCCCCTCCTGAGCCGTGAGCTCTTTGCCTGGGTTTTCCTGTCCCCGTGTGGCCTTGGCACATCACCCAGACCTCCCTTACAGCAGCCAAGCTGGATGGATCCCCTAGCCAGCTTGACACGGTGTGACTCTGGCCCAGACATACCTGTGCACACCGGGACCCTGGGTTAGGCTCTGCAGTACCCAGTGGGGCTGGTCACTGCTGGTGCCACATTTTCACATTTGCTCACCTTGACTTAGCTGGGCTGCTGGTCCCCAAGACGCTTGGGTGGAAAGAAGCCAGGCACGTAACTCCTGGCCTGTGGGGTGACACCTGGAAATCTTTGTATCGTTTCTCTCCATCTGTCTTTCATGGGCGCCACCATCCAGGCTGCCCGGTACCTGTGCTAGGCCCCGTTATCATGACTGGCAGTGCCCGGGGCGCTGGCCGCAGTTGAGGAGATCCCCGGCTTTACCGATAGGCTGGTCTGTACTGAGCTGCACCCCCGCCTTGTATCTTGGTTGGAACTGGGAGTATCTTGCTGGGGCCTCTGGGGCCCATCTATGTGACCTTGGGTGGGGTAGACCCTCTGAAGTTCATCTGCCTTGTCTCTAAATGAGGATAGCCCTGCCTGAGGATGGGTAACCTGAGAGGATTAAGTACACTGAAGCAAGAAAATGGGAAGGTGCCAGCTTAGTAGGTCTTCGCGGCTCCAGAAGCTCTGCTCCATCTGCATGGGAGGCCCGAGCTGCCGCCACAGTGGCTGGGAGCGGAGGAGGGAGAGAGAAAGCAGAGTAGACGGGAAGAGTGGGGCCTGCGGTTTGCTCCAGCTGCAACCCCTGGCTCCCCGGTTCCTGTCTTCCCTTCTCCTGACTGGTGGCCTGTCCCTGCGGAGGCGTCTTCCTTGCATGACAAGGGACAGGGGCTCTGACGAGGAGCACCTTCCTCCCCGGAGCTGGCAGGTGGGCCAGACAGTCTGGTGCAGAGCTGGGTGGTCGTACAGGCTGCACGCAGCCCTGAGGCCTCTGGCAGGGGAACCGAGATGGAGGGAGTGGGGGTGGGCTCTGAATCCATCCCCCCCACGCCGCTCGCCAAGCCCTGTGCCCCAGCGCAGCAGCTTCTGTCCAGAGGGCATAGCTTTTTCTACTGTTCACGAGGCTCCTCCTCCCCCAGGTGTTGCGAATGCAGCGCCTCCCTGTCGCACCAGTACTACGAGAAGGATGGGCAGCTCTTCTGCAAGAAGGACTACTGGGCCCGCTATGGCGAGTCTTGCCACGGGTGCTCGGAGCACATCACCAAGGGGCTGGTCATGGTAAGCGCCGTTACTGGCGCGTGGAGGGCGGGTGCACGTGCATGCACAGGTTTCCCTGCTCCGGATCTTTCCTGTCATGTTCCTTTCACTGGTTCTCTGATCCCCCACCGCCTCCTCAGCCTGTTTGTCCGTCTGTATCCCTCCGCCCCCTGTCGGTGGAGCCAGCCCGCCCGAAGTTTGCCTGGGGCTGCCCTTCTGTGAGGAGGCCTGGGGGGGCAGCTGTGAGGGCTGAAGCAGCTGCTGAGCTGGGTTCCCGCCCCCCATACACACACCCCTTCCCCTTCCAGGTGGCTGGGGAGCTGAAATACCACCCCGAATGCTTCATCTGCCTCACGTGTGGAACCTTCATTGGGGACGGGGACACCTACACTCTGGTGGAGCACTCCAAGCTCTACTGGTGAGTGCCTGGCCCCTGCCTGAGACCGCGGTGCCCACCTGTGTCACCCGCCTCCCGAGCCAGGGCCCTTTCATTTTCCGCGGGGCCGGGGTGGGGGGGTCACTCAGAGAAGCGACAGGAGAGGAAACCACTGGGAAATAAGACACAGGAATCAGAAGGAGAAAGCCTCAGACCCTCCTCAGCTTTTCTACCGACACGGCCCTGCTGTGCAGTTCTGGCACCAGCCTTCCGAGTTGGCACTAACCTTGAGCTCAGGGCGCAGCAAGGTCACCCTGCCTTCAGACCCCAATCACAAGGGCAGGGGTCCCCAGGCCACCCGCACTTCTGACGACTGGCTGCAGAGTCAGGGATCCCCACAACCCCCAAAGGGGCTGGTACTTTGGTAAATGACTCGGGGAGCTCAGGGGAGCCCTGTACCCGTGACCGCAGTGCATTACTAACGACTGCAGATGGGGACCACCCAAACAAGAGATGCAAAGGGTGTGGCCCGGGAGGGAGGGTCTCAAAGCTCGTTCTGACCGCGGAATCAGGACATGTGACCCGTCCTCCCCAGGGTCACTAGTGTTTTTATTAGGGTTTCGTTCTGTGGGCATCACTGAATTCCCCCCAGGCATCGGAGTGAACTCAGTCTCTTCAAGGTCAGGCAGGGTCAGAGCGGCAGCCCTCGCATCACATGGTGGGTCTTGTGACCAGCCCCCACCCCCACCGCCTGAGTCAGCTCATTACTGTGAGGACACTGGGGTTTCAGGTGTGGGCTCATGAAAAATGCAGACATTTCTGTTCCAAAGATTTAGAGCCTCTTTCCCAGGAACCGGGGACAAAGACCAGACAAGTTCTTTATTATGGCAACATTGATAAAGCTTGATTTGAGGACAGATGGCTTTTGAGGATCCCAAATGGACTTTTAATGACTTCCTCCTGAACTGGCTTTGTCCCCAGGCCTCGTCCTGGCCTGCCGACAGAGACAAGACAACCCAAAGTGACTGAGCCTTGGAGAGGGGCAGGGGCCGGACTGGGCATGCCCAGTTCCTGCTCCCAGTCCCATCCGGCAGCCGGGACCCTCCTCCTCCCAGGGGGAGCGATGAGGGGTGGGGAGAGGGAGGATGAGCCTGGGGCTGAAGGATTGGGATGGGGGTCGTGCTGTGACTGTCCTGACGTACTTTTCCCTCCTACTCTGGGTGTCCCCTCTGCTTGTGGCTCTTGCAGTGGGCACTGCTACTACCAGACCGTGGTGACCCCCGTCATCGAGCAGATCCTGCCCGACTCCCCCGGCTCCCACCTGCCCCACACAGTCACCCTAGTATCCATCCCAGCCTCAGCTCATGGCAAACGCGGCCTCTCGGTCTCCATCGACCCCCCTCACGGCCCGCCGGGCTGCAGCACAGAGCACTCCCACACCGTCCGCGTCCAAGGGTGAGTGGCTGGCCTGCCAAGGCTGCAGCTGCTATGGCTCTGGGCACGGATGCTCTGGGTGGGTGGGTGGGTGGCTCTGGGGTGGGGGTGGGGGGCCCTGAGAATGGGTGAGCGTGTAAGCCCAGATGGAGCCCAGCTCTGACAACCTGGTATACCAGATGTCTGGTCCAGTCATTCCTCCAAAAACCATTACCGATGCTAGCTAAAATATTTAAAATGTTTTCTTTAATCTCTGCGTGACCCAACGAGGAAGAGGAGTAACCAGGTCAGGAATAAGTGAGGGAGGGGCCCGAGGGTGTCAGCAGAGCTCAGAAGGCAGCCGTGCCTTGAGAGCAGATCTAAGTTTTCAATTCTTCTCGCGGCTGAGCCTCCCAAAGCCCTGATTTGCTCAAGAAAGTGAGTCTAATACGAGAACAGCTCCTTCCACCCATAAAGCTGAGGCCCCCAAAGTGCTCTCAGGGTGAGAAAGTACCAGAAATGAACCACACCTTCCACCAGCCCACCCCCCAGATCCCCGAACTGGAAAATAAACAGATTTGAACCTGAAGGGAAAGGGAGAGGGCGTCGCCCTGAGGATCCTGAACTCGGCTTGGCCAACCAAAGTCAGAAGGCCTCCAGGCAAAATCGTAAAAGTTTAAAATACTTCGCCTGGGTAGTGTCCCCAGCCCTGAATCAGATGCAGATCCTTTCTGGAAAACTCCACCTCCAGGCTTCATAGAATTTCCCAAGATAAGTGTCCCAAAGAAGAGGAGCCATTCTGTCAAAAATCACAGAGCAGGAGTTCCTGTCGTGGCTCAGCGGTGACGAACCTGACTAGCATCCATGAGGATGCGGGTTCGATCCCTGGCCTCACTCAGTGGGTTTAGAATCCAGTGTTGCCTGACCTGTGGTGTAGGTCACAGATGTGGCTCAGATCTGGTGCTGCTGTGGCTGTGGCGTAGGCCAGCAGCTACAGCTCCAATTCGATCCTTAGCCTGGGAACTTCCATATGTTGCGGCTTGGACCCTGAAAAGACCAAGGAAAAAAAAAAAAAAAAAACCCACCACAAGGCGTATAAGGGAGCAAAGCACGAGCCAGCAAAAACAACCAAAGGCAGAAGCAGACCTACAAAAGCTGCAGATATGGGAATTATGAGAAACAATATAAAATAATTATGCTCCATATATTTTATTTTTGCTTTTTAGGGTCACACCTGTGGCATATGAAAGTTCCCAGGCTGTGGGTCGAATCAGAGCTACAGCTGCTGGCCTACGCCACAGCCACAGCAATACAGGATCCGAGCCACATCTGCAACCTACACCACAGCTCACAGCAATGCTGGATCCCCAACCCACTGAGCAAGGTCAGGACTTGAACCCACATCCTAATACATACTGGTTGGATTTGTTTCCGCTGCACCACAGTGGGAACTCCTCTCCATATATTTTAATAAATCAGAGATGTTTGAGTTCTGTTGTGACTCAGCAGGTTAAGGATCTCGCAGTTGTGAGTGTGTGGTGGCTCTGGTTACAGCTATGGTGTGAGTTCTTTCCTTGGCCCAGGGAACCTCCATGTGCCACGGGAAGCAAAAGCAAAGACGTTAAAAGCAGCCATAGGATTAAAAAAACAAATTTCCTTCAGAAAAGAACAGACTGACCGCTGATTTCTCAATAGAAACAGTGAAAGCCAGAAACAGTGAAAGGACACATTCAATGCACTTAGCAAAAAAGAACCCTCAGCCTAGAACTCGATACCTGATGAAAATATTTTCAAAGAATGAAAGTGAACTAAAGACATGTTAAGGCAGACAAGACAGGATTAGATTACTAGCACATCATCCCTAAAGAAGATTCATAAAGATGTAGAAAAGGCCTGAGATGCAAGGAGAAATGAAGGTTAAGGGGCCGGCCCAGTTGTTAACATGCTGTGTGACACCGAGCAGCTCCCTTGTCCTCTCTGGGCTTTGGGGGTCTTTGAACAATGAGGAAGTCAGACACCTCAGAGACTGGTAAGATTTCTCCTGGGCCTTGAGAAATAGTTTTGGTGTTTTTTTGTTTGTTTTTTGGTTTTTAATTTTTTTGCTTTTTAGGCCGCACCCTCCCTGCGGCATAGGGAAGTGCCCAGGCTAGGAGTCTAATCAGAGCTACTGCTGCTGGCCTACACCACAGCCACTGCAACGGCAGGATCCGAGCCATGTCTGTGACCTACACCACAGCTCACGGCAATGCCAAATTCCCGACCCGCTGAGCGAGGCCAGGGATTGAACCTGCATCCCCATGGACACTAGTTGGACTTGTTTCCACTGTGCCACGAAGGGAACTTGAGGAATAGTTTTAAATGTTCCCCATGTTCGGGCGTGGGAGCCAGTTGCCAGCTTCCTTTGGATTCAGTGAACATTTCTCATGCGCCTGCCTGGTACCAGGCCCCATGCAAGGTACCAGGGGAAGCAAAGTTGGTCTGGGGGCAGAAGGAGAAGGAGGTGGGGCTTGACTCTGCGTCGCCACCCACTTCTTGACCCTCAGCCAGGCCAGCAGCTGCCTTAACGTACACAAGCGAGCAGACAGACTGGTGGGAGAGATGGGGAAACTCCCAGACCAGCTGGCCCCTGACAGCCAGGCAGGATTTCAGGAACAGAGAGCCAGTGGCAGCTCTTCCCAGCCCCCCCCCCACCACCACCGCCTGAGCCTTCTTTGCCAGCCCACATCTGCCTTCCCAAGAGTCTCTACTGAGCACCACACCCTTCTCAAAGCAGCACAGCTTGCCCAGAGGCTGCCGACCAGATCCGCTGTTTGTTTTAAGAGTCTTAGCTGACCACTCTTTTCATTTGGTTATGTCTCTTTTGTTTATAGCAGCCTTTTAAGGAAGCCAACTGTATCTGCACCCCTGCCCCACTGCTGCCTTAGCCGGAGACCGAGGCAGGGAGACGGGGTGTCTCAGGAATTCGTTTCTGGGGCTCTCTCCACAGGAAGGCTCTATTCATGAAAACACATCCCCTGTTTTATAACTTCTTATCCTGAAATTTTCAAATTTCCAGAAAATTGCTAAAATGTAAAAAAATAATAAGTATATTGAATACCCATGCACCTGTTACCTAGGGTCACCAGTGTTCACTTTTGCCACATGTGGCATGTGTGTGTGTGTGCTTATATACATTCACACACACGTATGCACATAATGCTGTGATCTACTAACTCATTTGCAAATAACTGGTAGGCACTCTCCCCCCCACATTATTTATTTATTTATTTATTTTTGTCTTTTTGCCATTTCTTGGGCCCCTCCCGTGGCATATGGAGGTTCCCAGGCTAGGGGTCGAATTGGAGCTGTAGCCGCCGGCCTACACCAGAGCCACAGCAACTCGGGATCCAACCGCGTCTGTGACCTACACCACAGCTCACAGCAATGCCGGATCCTTAACCTCCTGAGCAAGGCCAGGGATCGAACCCGCAACCTCATGGTTCCTAGTCGGATTCATTAACCACTGAGCCACGACAGGAACTCCCTTAATAATGATTTTTTAAATTTTTTCCATTATAGCTGGTTTACACTGTTCTGTGCATTTTTTCCTGTACAGCAAAGGGGCCCAATTACACATATGTATAGACATTCTTTTTTCTCACATTATCCTCTTTCATGCTCCATCATAAGTGACTAGACATAGTTCCACATAGTTCCCTGTGCTCTACAGCAGGACCTCACTGCTTCTCCATTCCAAAGGCAATAGTTTGCATCTATGAACCCCAGATTCCCAGTCCACCCCACTCCCTCCCCCTCCCCCCCATACCTTAGACTTTCTCCTGAAAACAAGGGCACTCCCTTACCTCATTATCCAGTGTATCTTGTGGTGCAGTTAGAACGTTGAGGAAGTTTAACATTGGTAGTGTACTTTTATCCAGCACACAACCCGTGTTCTTTCTTTTTTTTTTTTTGCTTTTTGGCTTTTTGCCATTTAAAGGGCTGCTCCTGCGGCATACGGAGGTTCCCAGGCTAGGGGTCCAATTGGAGCTGTAGCCACCAGCCTACGCCAGAGCCACAGCAACACAGGACCTGAGCTGCATCTCCAACCTACACCACAGCTCACGGCAATGCCGGATCCTTAACCCACTGAGCAAGGCCAGGGATCGAACCCACAACCTCATGGTTCCTAATCAGATTCGCTAACCACTGAGCCACGACGGGAACTCCACTTTCATCTCTTTTTAACCCATGCCAGTCCTTCGGCTTTTGGTTGAACCTCTTGCCCTTGACATTTTCGAAGAGGACAAGTCCATTGTTAAGGAGGATTTCTTCCCTTTGGGTTTGACAGAGGGTTCCTGTTCCTTGGGTTTCAGTCATGCATCTTGACCAGGTAACTGACGCAGTGTCCTCCGCACGTCTCACTGGTAGACACAGGATGTCAGTCAAGTGCGCCCTTTATGTCGGGAAGGTCAACTTTGATTATTCGGTTAAAGTGCCGTCCACTCTCTCTGCTCTAAAGGATTTTTTTTTTCTTTATAATGTAATCAGTAGGTCATCTGTGAGATTGAAGCCTGTAAATCTGCCGCCAACAGCCTGTCATTGAATGGTGGTGGCCTCCCTGTATCATTCTCCTCCGTAGCAGTTATTACTGTCATGGCCACGAAATGGCGATTGTCCGACTCTGTTCTTCCTGCTGCACTCATGACCTCCTTTCCTGTGTGAGGCAGTACTGCTGCCCCATGTGAGAATATGCTTTCAATAATGAAAAATTCGGGTTCCCTGTGGCTCAGCAGATTAAGAACCCAGCTAGTATCCATGAGGATGCAAAATCGATCCCTGGCCTTGCTCAGTGGGTTGGGGATCTGGCATTGCCACAAGCTGCGGTATAGGTTGCAAATGTGGCTCAGATCCTACGTTACTGTGGCTGTGGTGTAGGCCGGCAGCTGCAGCTCTGATTCAGCCCCTAGCCTGGGAACTTTCATATGCTGCAGGTGCGGCCACAAAAAAGAAAGAGAGAGAAGAAGGTAGGAAGGACAGCAGGAAGAAAGAAAGAAAAGGAAAAAAATAAAAATTGCTAAGAATCTGTTTTTCTTAAAGCTCTCCATCTCCTGTCTGTCCCGCCCCCAACCCTCCTGCATCCCAGGGCAGAGACAAAGCAAACATCCCTTGAATAGCATTTATAAAAACACAATGAAAATCAGATAATTAGCACCAAAGAGTTAGAAGAAGCAAGTGAACTTGGCAAGTTGGCCATTCCGTGAGTTAGCTTGTGGCCAACTAATTGAGGCCACCAGCCCCGTCTCCCCCCTGCAGCCGGGTGGCTCGCCCCTTCTGGCCAGTCCTGGAGTGAGAGCCTTAGCCGCGTCCAGCAGGGCAAGCTTGGGAGTCCGGTGGGAAGCCGCTGAGTCCAGACCCTCTTAGGACTCACGACGCTCGTCCACCCCCAGTGTACCAGGCAGCAGGAAGGGGCGGTCCAGCATGGCAGGGGGAAAGCCCTGCCGAGCAGGAGCCCCCACATGTCAAGTCTGAGGTGACACGCCACCGGGGACATGCCACTTTCCTCCCACCTCACCCCCCTCACCCCCCCCCCCGCCAGCAGGCATAGCAATCAATAGAGAACTCTTGCCACCAAATCAGAATTTGGTGTTCTGGACAGTTGCCACCTACCAGTTGCACAGGGTAGACTGGTTTGCCCCGTGCCCCTCATCTGATCCCCTTGGCCTTGGTCTCCTTGTGGGGCAGGCAGGGGTCTGACCCCTTCTTTATGCCCCCAGAGTGGACCCCGGCTGCATGAGCCCGGATGTGAAGAATTCCATCCACGTCGGGGACCGGATCCTGGAAATCAATGGCACGCCCATCCGGAACGTACCCTTGGACGAGGTGTGGCATTTGGGATGAGATCCTGGGTCTGGCGAGCAGGATGGGAGGCGGTGCCTTCACACCTGCTCCCCGCCACCTGGGACTCACCTGTCCGCACACCTCCTCTCCCCAGATTGATCTGCTGATCCAGGAAACCAGCCGCCTGCTCCAGCTGACTCTTGAGCACGACCCCCATGACACACTGGGCCACGGGCTGGGGCCTGAGCCCAGCCCCCTGGCCTCCCCAGCTCTCACTCCCAGTGGGGAGGCGGGCACCTCCGGCCGGCAGAAGCCTGTCCTGTAAGTCAGCCCTGTGCTTTGGTGTTCTGTGTCCCTGTATTTTCACTGACACTGGGCCTCAGGGGCTGGGGCCTGGTCCCTACCGTCCAGTAGCTCACAGTCTGATGGGGGAGTCAGCCCTGCAAAAAATTAAGGCCAGGAAAGGGTGCCAGGGGCAACGGAAGAGGAAGGGGAATGAGGAGGAGGAAACGGGAAGCAGTGCCCCCAGCTGGAGGTGACAGAGCACTCCAGAGTGGACTAGACCCTGGCTTCAAGGAGCAGGTGGGCAATAGCTCAGGACGCTGGGGAGGGGTGGCCTCTGAGGTGGAAGCGAGTGGCAGGGGTCTTTGGGCTTGGGAAGGTGCCGAGGGCCAGAGATAGCTCAATGGCTGTTGCGGTTGTCCAGGTCGGAGGGGCCAAGGGCCTTGTAACCTTCTTCTTTTTTTTTTTTTTTTTGTCTTTTTAGAGCCGCACTCATGGCCTGTGGAGGTTCCCAGGCTAGGGGTCCAATTGGAGCTGTAGCCCGGCCTTTACCACAGCCACAGCAACTTGGGGTGCGAGCTGCGTCTGCAGGCTACACCACAGCTCATGGCAACGCCAGATCCTTAACCCACTGAGCGAGGCCAGGGATCAAATCCGGATCTTCATGGATGCTAGTCGGGTTCGTTATGACTAGCCATGATGGGAACTCCCCCTGCACCCTCTTGCCACTCACTGTGGGGTGCTCAGGATTCCAGGTCAAGACTTTGGGGGGACACCTTCTGGGGTGACAGTCTTTATGCTCAGAAACAGTGACATTGTAGTCATGTGTTTCCTCCACCCCTGCATTGGTCTGCAGCTCAGGCGACCCTGCAGGGCCACCTCTGTGCCAGCTGTGGGCATCCTTGGCAGGTTGACTGCCTCTGCACCCTGAGGCCTGGGACTCAATTGCTGGGAGACAAAGTGTCTGATCCAAGGTCACCAGACAGAGCAGGCTGGGGACAAGCATTCCTCCCCAGGGCACCTGCAGGATGGCAGGCCTTAAACAGGAAGTCCCAGCAGGACAGGGCACTGGGTGCTGGCACCAAAATGGGGAAGAGCCTTGTGACCACCCCAGGAGAGCTGCCGTGTGTCACCCTTTGTGACTGTACACAGACTGGCATCAATGGGGCGGGGGGCGCGGAAGGGGGAAAGGCCAGGGCCCAAGTCTGGCCTCCATAAGGGGGCCTCAGCCAGGCGCCCACCTGCCCCTGGTAGCACTGGATACTGGGTGTGTCTCCCCAGGAGGAGCTGCAGCATCGACAGGTCTCCGGGCGCCGGCTCACTGGGCTCCCCAGCCTCCCAGCGCAAGGACCTGGGCCGCTCCGAGTCCCTCCGTGTGGTCTGCCGGCCGCACCGCATCTTCCGGCCTTCGGACCTCATCCACGGCGAGGTGTTAGGCAAGGGCTGCTTCGGCCAGGCCATCAAGGTACGGGCTTCACCCAGGTGGGGACAGGCTGTGAGTGGGATTCAGGGAGGAGGTGGGGAGTCGGAGTGACCCGCCAGTCCCCCTACCCCCTCCCACCAGGGCCTTCAGGAAGCCCCAGCGGCAGGCTATCTGGCCTCCAGACTCCTGGCCAGAGCTCCCTCCACAGGGGCCTCCTTGAGCCAGTTGGGGGAGGGGACCTACGACAGACAGACTGACTGCTGGAAAGGGGTTCCTTGCAGTGGGGGGGTGGGGCGATCCCAGGGTGACCCTGAGGGCTCCCTCCCCAGCTCCCCTCCTGAGCCCAGTGCCAACCCCCTCAGAGCCTCTGGGCTGCCCCCCCCCCTTCACAAGCTTTCCCAACAAGACACAGCCCTTCCTGCTCTGATGTCACCTGACTGTGACCAGGCTGGAACATTCAGGATTATATAAAAGGTACCAGCCAGGCTGCCTACATGTCCAAACAGGGCCCGGCCCCCAGCCCCTGTCCCTGGTCAGAATCTGACGGTGCCACCATTCGACCTCCAGGAGACAGCGCAGCAGAGCAGAGGGAAGAGAGCTGCCTTGGGGTCGGGCAGCCCTGGACCCAGGCCCAGCCACCCCTCTTCCCTGCCACCAAGGCGACCATGGGCCCCGAGCCTCAGTGTCCTCACCTCTCAAGGGCTTGGTCCCGCCCCCTCGGGGGCTGGGAGCGTTCCAGAAAAAGTCTGCAAAGTGCTTGAAGCACCCTGTCCATCTGCCTGGGGTGGGGCTGGGCCTCCTGCCGGCGGGCCTGGAGCAGAGCCTGTGCCCCTGTGTCCCCGTGCAGGTGACGCACCGGGAGACGGGCGAGGTGATGGTGATGAAGGAGCTGATCCGCTTCGACGAGGAGACCCAGCGGACCTTCCTGAAGGAGGTCAGTGAGGGCCCTGCCGCGGCCCCAGCCCTGCATCCAGAGGGCTGTGGGCGGATGTGACACTCAAGGCACATGAGGGAGTTCTTGGTAACGAGCCTGACTAGTATCCATGAGGATGCGGGTTCGATCCCTGGCCTCACTCAGTGAGTTAGGGATTCAGCATTGCCACAAGCTATGGTGCAAGTGGCAGATGTGGCTCGGATCTGGCACGGCTGTGGCTGTGGTGTCGGCCGGCAGCTGCAGCTCTGATTCCCACTAGCCTGGGAACTTCCGTATGTTGTGAGTGCCACCCTAAAAGAGAAAAGAAGAAAAAGACACATGTTGGAAGAGAAGAACATCAGCCAGAAGGGCAGGAGGGGCAAGGGTCTTCCTGGAGGTGGGAACAGCCTGCGCTTAGGGCACAGCGGCCAGTGAGTGTGACAGGAGCCCCCTGGGGCCTTGGGACTGGCCATGGTGGCCTCTGGCGGGACACGGTGGGGGGAAGGAGTCGTGGACCCAGCGGACCCAGCGTTTTTGCACCCCATCAGGTGAAGGTCATGCGATGCCTGGAGCACCCCAATGTGCTCAAGTTCATCGGGGTGCTCTACAAGGACAAGAGGCTCAACTTCATCACCGAGTACATCAAGGGCGGCACGCTCCGCGGCATCATCAAGAGCATGGTGAGTGCCGCCGCCGCTGCCGCGGGACCCTGGGCCCCGGGCTCTCAGGTTCTTCGTTGGCTCTGGTCTCAGAGGCCCTCCAAACCCTGCTTCTCAATTGAATGAGGGGGCAACTGACTCCATCTAAAGCCGGGGGAAATGGAGTTCCGTCGTGGCGCAGTGGTTAACGAATCCGACTAGGAACCATGAGGTTGCGGGTTCGGTCCCTGCCCTTGCTCAGTGGGTTAACGATCTGGTGTTGCCGTGAGCTGTGGTATAGGTTGCAGACGTGGCTCGGATCCCGCGTTGCTGTGGCTCTGGCGTAGGCCGGTGGCTACAGCTCCGATTCGACCCCTAGCTTGGGAACCTCCATATGCCGCGAGAGCGGCCCAAAGAAATAGCAAAAAAAGACAAAAATAAATAAATAAATAAAGCCGGGGGAAAGGAGTTCCCTTCATGGCTCAGCGGTTAACCGACCCGACTAGAATCCAAGAGGATGCGGGTCCGATCCCTGGCCTCACTCAGTGAGTTAGGGATCCAGCGTGTTCATGAGCTGTGGTGTAGGTCACAGACATGGCTCGGATCCTGCGTGGCTGTGGCTGTGGTGTAGGCAGGAAGCTGTACTCCTATTCGACTGGCCTGGGAACTTCCATATGCTGTGGGTGTGGCCCTGGAAAAAATAAAATAAAGCCAGGGGAAATCTGGGGCCCAGAGAAGGGTGGCAGCTTCACCAAGGGACACACAGGCTATTTCAGCTTAGCCCTGGCCCTGTCTCAGGTCGAAACACCTGAGGGGCACCTTCTGCCACCTCAGCGGATGGTGGGGGGGCTTTGTTTTGCTTCTGGCAAAACCAAGTCGCTTACTCTTGGCCAAGTGCATAAAAGTCAGAACTTGCTTTAAGGGCTCAGATGAAATTGCAAGTCCTCCCTTAGAAGGAAAGCTTTTGGGGAGTTCCCGTTGTGGCTCAGCAGGTTATGAACCTGACAGGCATCCACAGGATGCAGGTTCCATCCTTGGCCTCTCACTCAGTGGGTTAAAGATCCAGCATTACCATGAGTTGCCGTGAGCTGTCGTGTAGGTCGCAGATGCGGCTCAGATCTGGCGTGGCTGTGGCTGTGCCTGTGGCTGTGGCCGGCAGCTGCAGCTCCAGTTCAACCCCTAGCCTGGGCACTGTGGTCTATACGATTCAGAGGTGCTGGGCTGTGGCAGCGCAGGCTTCCCGGCTGCACCTGAACCTTTAACAGGCTCTGATGTCCCCGCCCTCCCATGGGGGGTCTCCAAGGGGGTGGCGGGGAGAGTGAGCCCTTTACCCAGACAAGTGGAGCCCAGAGCCCTGATCTCAGAGGGACTCTCTGCAGGCAGCTTCGCGGGGCCCCTGTCTCTCTGCTGGTCCGTGAAAGTAGCTTCAGGTTTTTTTTAGACTTGAAGGAATGGAATTTTGTGGAAGATCAATAGAGCTTTTGTCCTCAGAGGAGGCGGGTCAGGAACTGTAGAAGAGCTCCCCCCACCTCACAGTTTGGAACCAGTTCTGTTAGAAAACTTTTGAATTATTCACCCACACCCCTTAGAAGAGAGTCATTGGCCCCTTTGGGACACTCACCCCCTCCTGCCTGCCTCTCACCCGACGTCCTGCGGCTGTGGCCCTGCTGGCTCATCCTGGCCGTTCTCCCGCCCCCAGGACAGCCAGTACCCGTGGAGTCAGAGGGTCAGCTTTGCCAAGGACATCGCTTCGGGAATGGTGAGTCAGCTCTGACTGGGGGGTGTGGGCTGGGCGATCCAGCTCCACTTAGAAAACCATTCTCAGAGTGCCCATTGTGGCTCAGTGGGTTAAGAACCTGACTAGTATCTGTGAGGGTGCAGGTTTGATCCCTGGCTTCACTCAGTAGGTTGTAAACTCGGCTTGGATCCCGTGTTGCTCTGGCTGTGGTGTGGGCTGGCACTTGTAGCTCCATGTCAACTCCTAGCCCGGGAACTTCCATAGGCCACAGGTTTGGCCGTAAAAAGATAAAAAAAAAAAAAATTTAATTCTTTATTGGAGTTCCCGTCGTGGCTCAGTGGAAACGAATCTGACTAGCATCCGTGAAGATCCAGGTTCGATCCCTGGCCTCGTTCAATGGGTTAAGGATCTGGTGGCACCGTGAACGGTGGTGTAGGTCTCAGACATGGCTTGGATCTGGCATGGCTGTGGCTGTGCTGTGGGCCGGTGGCTTCAGCTCTGCTTCAGCCCCTAGCCCGGAACCTCCATATGCCACATGTACGGCCCTAAAAAGACAAAAATAATAATAATTATCTCATCACACACCTAAATTCTGCAAGGATTTTGGGGGAGTTTCCTGGTGGTCTAATGGTTAGAACTCTGTGCTTTCACCGCTGTGGCCTAAGTGTAACCCCTGGTTTGGGACCTGAGATTACACATCATGCCGTGGCCAGAAAAAAAAAGAAAAAAGTCCAGAATGAATTTAGAAATGGAAGCTACAGGGAAGCTTTGAGAGAGAGGACAGAGGGGATCCAGCAGGAGGGCAGACGGTGGGAGCCTTGTGGGGGGCCAGGGTCCCTCAGCACAGCCGCTCCCTGACCTCCGTGCCCCCGACCCTCAGGCCTACCTCCACTCCATGAACATCATCCACCGGGACCTCAACTCCCACAACTGCCTGGTTCGAGAGGTGAGCAGCCTGGGCCAAGAGGGGATAGTGGGAGCCCCACCCATCATGCTCCTAGACATGGGGGAGGGGGCGGGGGGCGGGGGGGGGTCTGCCGTGAGCGTGGCCTTCACAGAGAATGGCCCACGGTGGCCACGGCCTGCACTAGGCTGCACCAGTGGCTGTGGGCCAGCAGGAGGGCTGGGGTGCTCCTGAAAGAGGCTTTGCTTTGGGGGCATACACCTAAGTGGGGGGCGGGGGGGGGGCAGGGAGCCCGGGGGTCTAAGGGACAGTGATGGAAGGACCACAGGCTGTCCCGAGAAGGCAGAAAGGGGAGTGACCGCCCATGCCCAGCAGGAGAGGCGGCATCCTGGTTTCCTCGGGCAGCGTCGGGGTACCACCCCCCGCACAGCTTAAAACGACAGAAGCGTGTGCTCAGAGTCCAGGCAGCCAGAAGTTCAGGATAAGGGTACTGCCAGGACTGGTTCCTTCTAGAGGCTCTAAGGGAGAAGCTGTCTGGGCCTCTCTCCTGGCTTCTGCTGGCAGCTGGCACCCCTTGGCATTCCTTGGCTTGAGGCTACCATAGTCCTGTCCCCTGTCTCTGTCTTCTTCCTGTGTCCCTGTGTCCTCTTCTGATAAAGGCACCAGTCGCTGGATTTAGGGTCCTTCCTAATCCAGTATGACCTCATTTTTATCGAATTAAATCTGCAAAGACCCTTTTGCAGATAAGGTCACGCCGAGGTTCTGGGTGGACATGAGGTTTCTTGCGGGGGCCACAGGCAGGTTGAGATCCAGCCCTGGAGGAGAGCATTCTCCAGGCAGGCATTTCCCAAGTGAATTCCGTGCAGGAAGAGTGGGGCCCACGTGCAAAGGCCCAGTGATGCGACATCCGGGAAGGGCCTTGGTTGTCCCTAGCTCTTGAGGGCATTCCTGGGGGTCTGAGGATCCCAGGTCAAGACCCCCATCTCCCCCCCACCAACCTGCCACCTGCTGTTACACCTGAGGAAATGGAGCCCTGAGAGGGACTCTGTCACCTGAGACCCTGAGGAGGTGCGCCCAGGATGCATGTCTGGCCCCTCCCCCGTCTGCCGCCGTCATTGTAGAGTTTTCTCTAAGGACCTGTCCATGTCACTCCCAGAGGTGGCACAGGGTCCTTCAGGGTGATCCTGGCCCTAACCCCCACTTGGCTGGGGCCCTGCAGCCTCACCTTTTCTGTGTTTACCCAGCAGTGGCCGATCCTGGGCTGGTGAGTTGTGGCCAGATTTCCAGGGCCCCGAACTCCAAGCCTGAGAGGCCCAGTCCCAGGATCTACAGAGGACCTGACGGGGCGCTGAGGCCCAGGGCCCCCTCCCTGATTTTCCTGTCCTGCAGGGTACACACAGCGGTCAGCATCTCCCCGCCGCAGGTTCCTGGCCGGCCCTCGGAGGGGGCTCCTTCAAACCTAAAACAGTAGCGCCAACCAGTTGGGTGGCCCTGGGCAGCTTGCTTAACCTCTCTGCGCCTGAGTCACCTCGTCTGTAACGTGGGGATAAAAATATCCCATATCTCACCAGGTTGTTGGAAGGTTAAGAGAAAAGCCGCAGGACCTGGGTCTCTAGTTAGAACGGCCGCTCTGCTTTCCACAAGGCAGTGCCAGTGCCCTGATGGAGCAGAGGGTGCTCGGAGCCCCCAGGAGTCAGAGGCGTGTTCTCCAGGCTGCCTGGGTGTCGGTGCGGGGTCCAGGCCAGGAGCGGACCAGGCCGTGGTGCTGGGAGCATGTCTCAGTGGGCCCTGCCTCCCTGTCACCCCAGAACAAGAACGTGGTGGTGGCCGACTTCGGGCTGGCCCGGCTCATGGTGGACGAGAAGACACAGCCCGAGGACCTGCGGAGCCTCAAGAAGCCAGACCGGAAGAAGCGGTACACGGTGGTGGGCAACCCCTACTGGATGGCGCCTGAGATGATCAACGGTGAGTGGGCGCCCTGCCTGGCACGGCCCATGGCACATGCCCCTGGACCCACCTGCCCGGGCCTCCTCCTCTTGGGAGTTCTGGCATTAGTTTTCCCTGTGCTCCTGCAACCAAGTGTCACACTCATGGCTTCGTAAACCGCAAATTACCATCTAGTCTGGAGCTCGGGAGCCCAGGAGGAGGCTGGCTGAGCTGAAGTCACGTGTCAGCAGAGCCGCCTTCTCTCACGGCCGGCCCGGCTCCCAGCTCCTCCCGAACAGCCAGCAGCAGAGTCTCCTCCCTGACCTCTGTCTCCTGCCCCCGCCCCTGCCCCTGCCCCTCCTTCATTAGGACCTGTGTGATCACACAGGGGTCAGCCGAACAATCCAGGATAATCTCCCCTCCAGAGCCTTAATTGAGCAGAGTCCCCCAGGAGGCAGCATATTAGCAGGGCCCGGGTCAGGACCATCTCCAGGGCCATTTTTCAACCTCCCTCAACCCCCCACCCCCGTCCCAGTTTTTTTTTTGTTTTTTTTTTGTCTTTTTGCCTTTCTAGGGTTGCACCCACGGCACATGGAAATTCCCAGGCTAGGGGTCGAGTCGGATCTACAGCTGCTGGCCTACCCCACAGCCACAGCAACGCCAGATCCGAGCTGTGTCTGCGACGGACACCACAGCTCACGGCCACGCCAGATCCTAAACTTACAGCTGAGGAAGCCGAGGCCCAGAGAACTTGCTCTGTATCAAGTTCCTAAAGCCTCGGTAATGGATTACCACAAACTAGCCAGCTTAAAACAGCAGACACTCATTCTCTCATAGTTCTGGAAGCCAGAGGTGGGCTCCCCTGGGGATTCTGGGAGAATCCATTCCTTGCTGCTTCGAGGTTCCGGTCCTGACATTCGCAGGCTTGTGGCCACATCGGTCCCCCCTCGGCCTCTGTCCTCACGTGGCTGCCTCCTCCTGTGTGTCTTCCTTTTCAGTCTCTCTTACAAGGACAGTTGGATGGCGTTTTGAGCCCACCCAGAAAATCCAGAATTGTCTCGTCTCAGCATCTTTTAACTAAATCATATCTTTGAAGACCCTTTTTCCAATAAAGTAACATTTATAGGTTCCAGAGGTCTGAGGTGGTTATCTTTTGAGGCCACCACAAAGTCTGTGACGTGCCCAGAGTCATAGCTGCTCCGTGACCGAGCTGGGCATGGAATCCCTTGCTCCGGGCTCTCATCCTCACCCCTGGCAGATTGGCTCTGATCAGAGGGGCTCAGGGGGGCTCAGAGCCTAAGGCCTGATCCCTCGGAGGCTGCTATCATCAGCCTCCTGGTCCCGATCTGCTAGCCAGAGCATCCCCAGGGGGCGGGTCCCTGGCCTGGACCCTCACCAGTTGGCATCCCTGGCCTGCCCACCTGCTGACGGGGGTCTCTTCATCCAGGCCGCAGCTACGATGAGAAGGTGGATGTGTTTTCCTTTGGCATCGTCCTGTGCGAGGTAGGTCCAAGGAGGCAGGCAGCAGCCGGCTCCACCCCCGTCCCCACGCTCCCACACTGCAGGCCGGATGTCTACGGGGGCCCAGGCCAGGGAGGCTCTGGGAACAGGGCTGCCCAGAGCAACCTGCATCCCCAGGGCTGTGATGGTCAGGCTGGTGCTAGGCTCAGTATGACCTGCCCTCAAACCCAGCCGGGGGTGCCCAGCCCCAGGGCCCCCAGGTAACTGCTGGCCTCGTACCGGACAGATCATCGGGCGGGTGAACGCCGACCCAGACTACCTGCCGCGCACCATGGATTTTGGCCTCAACGTACGAGGTTTCCTGGACCGCTACTGCCCCCCAAACTGCCCCCCGAGCTTCTTCCCCATCACCGTGCGCTGCTGCGACCTGGACCCCGAAAAGAGGTGAGTGGGATAGGGGCTTAGGGTGGGATGGTCCCAGCAGAGCCAGAACCCACCGTCCCCACCACCTGTCTCCCCAGGCCCTCCTTTGTGAAGCTGGAGCAGTGGCTGGAGACTCTCCGCATGCACTTGGCCGGCCACCTGCCACTGGGCCCACAGCTGGAGCAGCTGGACAGGGGCTTCTGGGAGACTTACCGGCGAGGCGAAAGCGGACTGCCTGCCCACCCTGAGGTCCCCGACTGAGCCCAGCCCACCCAGCGCCTCCCCCCCAATCCCCGTCCCCACCTCCGGAGAACCCAGCCTGCACCCGATCCCTCTGCGGGGGGTGGCCGTGCCCTCAGCGGGGCGCTGGACACCCATACCCCTTCCCCAGCACCAGGCCCTGACTTGCCTTCTCTGCCCCATGGGCCATGGCCCCTGCCCTGTCTCCGCCCCCGGCCCAGAGCTGGCCCGGCTGCACACACGTCACATCCCCCTGCCTTCCCTCTGTGTCGCCGGGGCTGCCCCCTCGCGCTTCTCCTCGCATGAGCTGGAGGGCCCGCGCCCGCCGCCCCTGCCGTCGGCGGCTCCTCTGAGACTGGGCGGGAGGACAGACAGCCTCAGACCGTGGCCGGTCACACATGTTCCCAGGAGCCAAACCGGGAGGCCGGGGCTCTTCACCCGCCGGGGTGTCTAGGTAGCAGCAGGTGTTGAGAATTATCCAAACCCCCAAAGCGGAGAGAGGTCTGCTCCTGGGGGCCGACGTCCCCACTGGCCTGCAGCAGCCCTCCCTTGCTTTGGGTCTTTTTGTTTCTTTTTTGAAGCCACTTTAGTGAGAAGCAGGTACCAGCCTCAGGGTGAAGGGAGGGTCCCATGAGGGAGAGGGAGCCACGGGTCCTTGGGCCCCGAGCTGCTGGGAGGAGCAGCAGAGGGGGGTTGGGCAGGGCGGACGAGACCAGGGTCCACCAGCAGCCCAGCCCCTGAAGCTCATCTCAGTGGCCCCTCCCGGGCCTCACCCCGAGGCTCCCCGCCAGTGGCTGGAGCAGCCCCTGCCCCTCCCCGTGCCCCTCTCTCCCCTAGGTTCTTTCTGTGTAATCTATTTTTTAAGAAGAGTTTGTATTATTTTTTCATAGCGGCTGCAGCAGCAGCTGTCGGGGGCTTGGGGTTTTATTTTTCTGGCGGGCGGGGGTGGGGGGGCCATTTCGTCACTTTGCCTCAGTTGAGCATCTAGGAAGTATTAAAACTGTGAAGCCTTCTCAGTGCACTTTGAACCTGGAAAATAATCGACACAGGCCCATGGGACCATGACTCAGGGAGGTGGGACACAGTCACCTCCATCCAGGAATCACAACACAACCCGACTCAGAATAATAAATTAAATGCCGTACTCCCCCCCTCGGTGCTGCCTGGTGGTTGGTGTATGTCGGGGAAATAGGAGGAGAGGAGCTTGGGGACTTAACAAACCCGGTGGGAAGATGGCAGTGGAGGGATGGGCAGAGGGCGTAGAATGGAGGTGGTGGCCCAGCTGGGACAAGGGAAGATGCTTCCAGAACTGAGTTTGGGAGGGGGAGGCGGGGAGAGTGAGGGGTGCTGGAGGACAGATGGCTTTTCGTTCGTGCTCTCTATTATAAAATGTAGACGGTTGGAGTTCCCGTCATGGCACAGCAGAAACGAACCCAGCTAGAAACCATGAGGTTGTAGGTTCAATCCCTGGCCTCGCTCAGTGGGTTAAGGATCTGGTGTTGCCGTGAGCTGTAGCATAGATCGCAGACACGGCTCGGATCCCGAGTTGTGGCTGTGGTTTAGGCCCGCAACTGTAGCTCCGATTTGACCCCTAGCCTGGGGACTTACATGTGCCACAGGTGCGGCCCTAAAAAAGCAAAAAAGAAAAATGTAGAGGGTCCATCAGGAAAATAGAAGCCATCCTCGTCATTTCAAATATAGGGCATTTTAATCCAGAGACTTGTTCACACAGGTGTCGAAACGCAGTGGAAGGGCGAGAAGTGGATACTGAGATAGATAACCACTTCTGAGGAACCACAGGAAGCAGCAGCAGAGCCCGGCTGGGGCGTTTAAGGAACGAGGAGGTCAGTTCAGCGATCTGGTGTTGGCTAACAATTCACTCCTTAAATGTGGTGTCTTGAAGTAACGGATCAGTCATGGCTCAGAACGTCTCTGTCAAGAACTTGGGAGCAGCTCGAGGGGGTGGGTTTGGCCGGGGGTCTCTTTGTGGGTAGATGTGGCCTGGGCTGCAGTCCTTTGAGGGCTTACCTGGTGCCAGAGGGCCCACCTCCCAGGGCTCTGCATGGGGCTCAGGCACATGGCTGCAAGTGGATGCTGGCTGTGGAGAGGCCTCAGTGTCCCTCTCAGGGGCCTCTCCCAGCATCCTCCTCTAGAGAGCATCCCAAGAGAGCAAAGCAGAGGCTCCACTGCTTTCGAAGACCTGCTCTAAGAAGTCACACGAGGTCACTTCTTGGGAGTTCCCATTGTGGCTCCGTGGTTTACAAACCTGACTAGAATCCATGAGGATGTGGGTTTGATCCCTGGCCTCACTCAGTGGGTTAAAAGATCCAACATTGCCATAAGCTCTGGTCTAGGTCGCAGACAGGTCTCAGATCTGACGTTGCTGTGGCTGTGCTGTTAGGCCAGCGGCTACAGCCCCAATTAGACCCCTAGTCTGGGAACCTCCATATGCCAAGAGTACGGCCCTAGAAAGACAAAAAAAAAAAAAAGTTACGCAATGTCACATCCATCATATTCCACTGGTCACACAAACCAATCCTGATTCAATACAGGAAGTGTCTATAGAAGACTACAAATCCCAGGACCGGGAGGGATCGCTGGGGTCATCTTGGAAGCTGGCTAGAGACTTGGAGGGAGGAGCCCAGGAGACCAGGGCTTGGAGTTGTGATGTGTGTTGGGAAAGGTAGAAGTCTACCTCCTGTTGGAACTTCTAAGAAGGGAGATGCAAAAACAGGCAGTGCTGGAGCTGAACATCTGCTCCTGCCAGACTGATGGGCAGAAGAAAGTCCCCTCCCTCCTTTCACATTCCAGTCTCCCTCAGCGGGCCCCTCCTAGCCCACCCTCTTCAATAGGAAGCCCGTTGCAAGGAAGTCTGGGAAATGTAGTTTTCATCAGTGCAGCCACAGGACCACAGACCTGAAGATGAACGGAGTGGGCTTGGGGCTGAGATAACCATCAGCAACCAGCACAATCCATCCCTCTGGCTTCTCATCCTTCTTCCCATATGCGATTTCCACGCAATTCCAACAGCTTCATGCTTCCACCTAAGAAAATGCAAGTATCCTTTGTACACAGATGCATCATTCTCTCCCTAATACCAGCGTCAGAAACAGTACAGGAAATGTTACAGCCCATTATCATTCTAGCAATATCAATATCCAAAAGAATGAATGTGCTATGTAGAATGTACCCAGGCATGTAGTAGTGGTTCAGTATTATAAAAATAAATCCATGGAAAACCACAGTGAGACACCACTTCACACCCACAAGAATGGTCGTAAATTTTTAAAAAGAAAGAGAGTAAGTGTTGGTGAGGATCTGGAGAAGTTAGGAAACTCATTCTCCACCAAGGGGAGTATGAAGTGGTGCAGCTGGGAGTTCCCATCGTAGCTCAGTGGTTAACGAATCTGACTAGGCACCGTGAGGTTGCAGGTTCGATCCCTGGCCTCCCTCAGTGGGTTAAGGATCTGGCATTTCCGTGAGCTGTGATATAGGTCACAGACACGGCTCGGATCCTGTGTTGCTATTGCTGTGGCTGTGGTATAGGCCAGTGGCTACAACTCCAATTAGACCCCTAGCCTGGGAACTTCCATATGCCATAGGTGAGGCCCCAAAAAGACAAAAGACAAAAAAAAAATTAAAAAATAATGTGGTGCAGCTGCAGCACAAATCAGTTTGGCTGTTCCTTAAAATGCTAATCACAGAGGTATGACCCAGCAGTTCCATTCTCAGATGTATAAACAAGAGAAATGAGAACATGTACACACAGCAACTTGTGCTTGAATGTGCATGGCAACATTATTCCGAGTGGCCAAAACAAGGGAACAACCCAGATGGCCATCAACTGCTGAGTAGATAAGCAAAATCTGGTGTATGCATATGACGGAATATTACTCAGCCATAAAAAGGAACGAGGTACTCCGACTACATGCTGCAACATGGATGAACCTTAAAAATGTTATGCTAAGAGGAAGAAAGAAGCCAGACATAGAAGTTCATATGTTGAAGAGTCTATGTACATGAACTGTCCAGAACAGCCAAAGTCCTAGAGACAGAAAGTAGATTGACTGGGGACGGTGGATAGGGAGTGACTGCTGATGGGTGTGGAGTTTATTTGGAGGATGAAGAAAATGTTCTAGAATTAGTGGTGATAGTTGCACAACTCTGCAAACATGCTAAAAATCACTGAATTGTACACTTTAAAATGGTGAAGTTTAAGGTATGTGAATTCTCTCAGTTTTTAAAGTCAGTCAGTGTAATCCCATCATGTGATCAGATCAAATGATGCTGAAACCATCTGACAAAATTTCAACCTCCATCAGTTTTTTTGTTTGTTTTAAAAGCAACTCAGAGGAGTTCCCTTCGTGGCTTGGTGGTTAACGAACTGGACTAGCATCCATGAGGATCACTCCCTGGCCTCGTTCAGTGGGTTAAGGATCCTGCGTTGCTGTGGCTGTGGTGTAGGCCAGCAGCTACAGCACCGATTTGACCCCTAGCCTGGAAGCTTCCATGTGCCACTGGGTGCAGCCCTAAAAAAAAAAAAAAAAAAAAAAAAGCAAAATAAAAAGGAACTCAGAGTTCCCTTATGGCAAGGGGATTAGGGATCCAGCATTGTCACTGCAGCAGCTTGGATCACTGCCGTGGCTCAAGTTCAGTCCCTGGCCTAGGAGCTTCTGTGTGCCTCAGATATGGCAAAAAAAAAAAAAAAAAAAGTAAAAAATAAAATCTCAGCAAACTAAAGTAGAAGGTAATTTCCTTAAACTTACTAAAGGCAGCTACAAGCCCCCCGCACCAGCTCACACTATGCTTAATGGTGAAATAATGGATGCTTTCTTCCAAAGATCAGGAAAAAAAGGCTAGAAGGTCCAGCTCCAGTACTCCTATTCATCACTGCCCTGGAAATCCTGGTCACTCCAGGAAGACAAGGAAAATGACAAGAGGTAAAGTGTGTCCAGATAGGACAGGAAGAAGTAAAACTTACTATTTCAGAAGACATGACTGTCTCTGTAGAAAGCCCTAACACATCGACAAAAACAAAAACGGGAGTTCCCGTCGTGGCGCAGGCGTTAACAAATCCGAATCCGACTAGGAACCATGAGGTTGCGGCTTCGGTCCCTGCCCTTGCTCAGTGGGTTAAGGATCCGGCGTTGCCGTGAGCTGTGGTGTAGGTTGCAGACGTGGCTTGGATCCCGCGTTGCTGTAGCTCTGGTGTAGGCCAGTGGCTACAGCTCCGATTCGACCCCTAGCTGTGAGAGCGGCCCTAGAAATGGCAAAAAGACAAAAAACAAAAACAAAAACCTCCTAAGAACTAAATTTAGCGAAGTCAGAAAATACAAGCCTCAAAATTAGCCTCAAAAATCCGTTGTATCTGGAGTTCCCATCGTGGCTCAGTGGTTAACGAATCCGACTAGGAACCGTGAGGTTTTGGGTTCAATCCCTGGCCTTGCTCAGTGGGTTACGGATCCGGCGTTGCCGTGAGCTGTGGCGTAGGCCAGCGGCTACAGCTCTGATTCGACCTCTAGCCTGGGAACCTCCATATGCGGCAGGAGCGGCTCTAGAAAAGGCAAAAAGACAGAAAAAAAAAAAATCCGTTGTATTTCTCTCTACATATCAATGAATGATAGGACGCCAAAAAAATTTCAAGTACCATTTACAATAGTTCCTCCCCAAAGGAAAGAAATCTAACAAAACCTCATCTAAAAGTTACAGCTTTAACAAAAATATGTGTCAGATCTGTGTGCTGAAAACTAGAAAAATGCTGAAGAAGTGTCAAAGACCGGAATAAACGGAGGGACATGGGGCTTGGATAACTCAACACAGCTGTTAATTCTCCCCAAACTGATCTATTAATTTCACATAATTCAAATAAAAATCCCAAGTGTATTTTTTCTGTATAGGAATGCTGAGTCTATAATTTTATGTGGAATAGCAAAAGAATTGGAACAGTTAAAGTAATTTTGAAAAAAGAAGTTGGAAGGCATACTCCCCAATGTCAAGAACTGTAAGAACTACAGTAATCGTGACAGTGAGGTGTTGGTGAAGAGACACAGTCCCAAACACCAATGGACCAAAATAGGATCCAGAAATAGACCACATTTATATAGCCAGTTGCTTTTTGACAAAAATGCAAAGGCAAATCAATAAAGAAAGGATACTTTTTTTTTTTGGCTTTTTAGGGCTGCACCTGCGGCACATGGAGGTTCCCAGGCCAGGCTAGGGGTCTAATCAGGGCTATAGCTGCCGGCCTACACCACAGCCATAGCAACACAGGATCTGAGCCGCGTCCATGACCTACACCACAGCTCAGGGCAACGCTGGATCCTTAACCCACTGAACGAGGCCAGGGATTGGAACCCGAAACCTCGTGGTTACTAGTCAGATTTGTTTCTGCTGGGCCACAATGGGAACTCCCAAGAAAGGATACTCTTTTTAACAAAAGGCGTTGGAACAATCCATATATCCTAAATAAATAAATGAAATCCCAACCTAAACCTCCAAACGTATAGAAATATTAACTCAAAATGGATCATAGATCTCAATGTAAAAGTATAAAATGTTTATTAGAAAACATAGGAGTTCCCACTATGGCACAGTGGGTTGAAATCTGACTGTAGAGGCTCAGGTCTGATCCCCGCCCTGGCGCAGTGGGTTAAAGGATCCAGCACGGCCACAGCTGTGGCATAGGTCATAGCTGCAGCTTGGATTCAATCCCTGGCTCAGGAAATTCCGTATGTGACAGGTGCAGCCATAAATTAAAAAAAAAAAAAAAAAAGGAAACGTAGAAGAAAATCTGCATGACTTGGGTTAAGCAGAGAGTTCTTAGATAAGCACAATCAAAACAACAACCACAAGAAAGGTTGGAGTTCCCGCTGTGGCACAACGGGATTGGCTGTGTCTTGGGAACGTTGGGATGCAGCTTCAATCCCTGGCCTGGCACAGTGGGTTAAAGATCTAGTGTTGCCACAGCTGCAGCTTATGTGGCAACTGCAGCTCAGATCTGATCCCTGGCCCAGGACTCCATATGCCACCAGATGGACAAAAAAAGGGGGGAAAAAAAGGTTGGTAAATTAGACTTCATCGTAATTAAAATTTTTCCTCTACAAAATAAAACTGTGGTGGTGGTGATATGAATCTTAAATGTGTTAAAATAAGTGGAAAAAGAAGTCAAATTTGGAGTTCCCGTTGTGGCACAGTGGTTCCAATTAGGAACCACGAGGTTGCGGGTTCGATCCCTGGCCTCACTCAGTGGGTTAAGAATCAGGTGTGACCATGAGTTGTGGTGTAGGTTGCAGACGCAACTCAGATCTAGCATTGCTGTGACTGTGGTGTAGGCCAGCAGCTGTAGCTCCGATTCGACCCCTAGCCTGAGAACCTCCATATGCAACAAGTGTGGCCCTAAAAAGAAAAAAGTCAAATTTACTGTATGAAAATTTTTTAAATAATAATTCTTAAATCTAATCAAAGCAGATGGCAAGCCAGGAGAAATATTTGCAACATAAAGAAAATATTTGCAAACAGTGTAATAGTCAAAGAATTCTATAATACATGTAAAGCGTTCCTACCACAAAAAAAAAAAAAAAAAGGACTATCAGATTGGATTTAAAAAAAAAAAAATTTATGGGAGTTCCTGTCCTGGCTCAGTGGTTAACAAATCCAACTAGGAACCATGACGTTTCGGGTTCAATCTCTGGCCTTTCTCAGTGGGTTGAGGATCCGGCGTTGCCGTGAGCTGTGGTATAGGTCACAGACGTGGCTCAGATCCCACGTTGCTGTGGCTGTGGTGTAAGCTGGCGGTTGTAGCTCCCATTAGACCCCTAACCTGAGAACCTCCATACGCTGTGGGTGCGGCCCTAAAAGGACAAAAGACAGAAAAAAAAAAAATATGTGCTGCTTACAAGAAACCGACTTGAAATATAATGATATAGGAGTTCCTTTTGTGGTGCAGCAGGTTAAGGCTGGGGTCACTGCTGTGGCACGGTTTTGATCCCAGGCCCAGGGACTTGCACATGCTGCAGGTGTGGCCAAAAAAAATAAAATATAATGTAATGATATAGATAAATTAAAAATAAAAAAGATGAAAATATGTACCAAGCAAACCCTGATTTTTTTTTAAAATGTGGACGGGCTATCTGTATTTAGGTTAGATTAGATTAGCTAGATTAAATAAAGTAGACTTCAGAACTGGAAAGAATGATTAGGGATAAAGAGAGAATTACCCAGGAGTTCCTCTTGTGGTGCAGCAGAAACGACTCTGACTGGAATCCATGAGGTTTGATCTCTGGCCTCACTCAGTGAGTGGGTCAGGATCCAGTGATGCCATGAGCTGTGGTATACGTTGCAGACATGGCTCGGATCCCAAGTGGCTGTGGCCGTGGCTGGCAGCTACAGCTCCAATTTGATGCCTAACCTGGGAACTTCCGTATGCCGCAGGTGCAGCCTTATAAAGACAAAAAAAAAAAAATTCTTAGAACTGAAAGGAAACATAGACCTTGTACAAGTACTACCGTTCCAGCCATTCGAAGCAGTACTTTTGAAGCGGATCCTTTAGCCCTCGTCAGGCCCTTAGCTGACTGCAGACCCAGCCAACATCCTACCTGCAACCTTACGAGAGGCCTTAAGTAGAACTATCTAGGTAAGTCACTTCTAAATTCCAGACTCTCAGAAAATATGATAGATAAGTGTTTATTACTATTTTAAGACACTAAGTTCTAGACTAATTTGTTACGCAGCAATGGATAGCTGACATGGCCACCATAAAACCTCTCTGGTTTTTGACTATAACTTAAACTGAGAATTTAAAGCCCCAAGCTAGTCCCTTTCTTCTTGTTCTTGTTTTTGTTCCTCTCCTCCTTCTTCTTCTTCTTTTTTTTTTCTGTCCTTTTAGGGCTGCACCCATGGCATATGGAGGTTCCCAGGCTAGGGGTCCAATCAGAGCTGTAGCCCGCCGGCTTACGCCACAGCCACAGCAACTGGAGATCCGAGCCGCATCTGCCAACCTACACCACAGCTCACAGCAAAGCCAGATTCTTTTTTTTTTTTTTTTTTGGTCTTTTTTGTCTTTTGTTGTTGTAGTTGTTGTTGTTGTTGCTGTTGCTATTTCTTGGGGCCGCTCCCGCGGCATATGGAGGTTCCCAGGCTAGGGGTCTAATTGGAGCTGTAGCCGCCGGCCTACGCCAGAGCCACAGCAACTTGGGACCCGAGCCGCGTCTGCAACCTACACCACAGCTCACGGCAACGCCGGGTCGTTAACCCACTGAGCAAGGGCAGGGACCGAACCCGCAACCTCATGGTTCCTAGTCGGATTCGTTAACCACTGCGCCACGACGGGAACTCCCCAAAGCCAGATTCTTAACCCACTAAGTCAGGCCAGGGATCAGACTCACTTCCTCATGGCTACCGGTCGGGTTCGTTAACCGCTGAACCACAACTGGAACTCCCCTTTCTTCTTACAACTGCAGTGCAGTCAGAAATAGCCAGGCCACCTCACCATTCTTCTGGTTTTCTCTAGCCTTTTTTTTTTTTTTTTTTTCACCTGGCACTGGGTTCAAAAGGCACTTCATCTCAATTATTAGGTGAGTGATAATTAGATTAACTGAGATATCTATGCCAGAGGATACCAGAATCCCATTTACATTTGCAAGGTACTTTGTTCTGAGTTCAAGGTCAAGAATGCAGCCAAATCAATTTCAGAACCTCACCTCTTAAAGTCTAGTTCTCTTGCCAGCTGGCTTCCTTCTAACTTCTGACAATGGGAAGCACTAAAGGGACCTTGGAAGATGGACAATGAGGAAAAAAGACTTCTACCAGTTTTCCAGGGATTGTCTCTATTTCTCAAACAGCAAACATTTGGCTTCTGCCCCCAACCACTTGCCGCAAGCATAGCCCAGACTGCCCATAGCTCTCTCTTCACAGGTCTGAGCGCCATCCACATGACACAGCCTCCTCTGTAGTCTGGGTACCACCCGAGGGCAACCCTTTCCTCAGGGTTCTGAACACCAGCTACAAGGACATACAACGTAGAGTTCCCAGGTAAGTTATAAATTTTGGTTCCCATTATCCTGGCTGGTCCCTGATTGATACAGTACATGGTACCAGAGTGGGGTTGAAATATTTGCTGGATAAATTAATGAATTAAGTAATGCATAATTGGGAGTTCTCTTGTGGCACAGTGGGTTAAGGATCCAGCATGGTCACTGCAACAGCTCAAGTCACTGCTATGATATGGGTTCAATTTCTGGCCCAGGAACTCCCACATGCCATGGGAATAGCCAAAAAAATTTTTTAAATAATACATAATTGCAGTTCCCATTGTGGCTCAGCAGAAACAAACCCAACTAGTATCCACGAGGATGCAGGTTTGATCCTTAGCCTCGCTCAGTGGTTAAGGATCCGGTATTATGATGTGCTGTGGTGTAGGTCACAGATGCGGCCTGGACCTGGTGTTGCGGTGGCTGTGGTGTAGGCTGGCAGCTGTAGCTCCGATTCAACTCCTAGCCTGGGAAACTTCCATATGCTGCTGGTGCAGCCCTAAAAAAAAGAAAGAAAGAAAAAAAAGAAAAAGAAAAGAAAAGAATGCATAATTGAACTTAAAAGATCTGGGACTCCCAGCTGCCATCTTATTCTCACGATGAGCAGCTTAAAGTAGCCATTCAACAGTTAAATCATTCAACATTTATTCTTTGACTATGTTCACCTCTTGACCACCCATCAAACCAGTCCATCAACCTCTTTCTGCTTTCATATCTTAGCTCCATAAATTTATTTTTTTAATTTATTTTATCGAAGTGTAATTGACTTACAATGTTGTGTTAATGTCTGCTGTACAGCAAAGTGATTCAGTTATACACATATATACCTTCTTTTTCATATTCTTTTCCATTACATTTTATCACAGGATATTGAATATAGTTCTCTGTGTTACACAGTAGGACCTTGTTTATCCATCGTATATGTGATACTTGCATCTGTTAATCTCAAACTCTGATTCCATCCCTCCCCCACCCCTCTCCCCCTTGGCCACCACTAGACTGTTCTCTATGTCTGTGAGTCTGTTTGTTTTTTAGATAAGCTCATTTGTGTAATATTTTAGATTGTGTCTGTAAGTGATATCATATGGTATCTGTCTTTTTCTTTCTGACTTACTTCACTTGGTATGATAATCTGAAAGTCCATCCTTGTTGCTGCAGATGGCATTATTTCATTCTTTTTTATGGCTGAGTAGTACTCCATTAGTAATATAGGTACCACAGCTTCATTCATCCGTCTTTCAATGGGCATTTAGTTATTTCTATGTCTTGGCTCTTGTGAATGTTATCAACATAGGGGTGCATGTATCTTTTTGAATTATAGTTTTGTAAGGATATATGCCCAGGAATAGAATTGCTGGATCATATGGCAACTCTATTTTTAGTTTTTTGAGGAACTGCCATGCTGTTTTCCATAGTGCCCACACCAGTTTCCAGAAGTGTAGGAGGATTCCCTTTTCTCCACGCCCTCTCCAGCATTTATTACTTGAAGACTTTTTGATGGTGGCCATTCTGAGCAGTGTGAGGTGGTACCTTGCTGTAGTTTTGATTTCTCTGTCTCTAATAATTAGTGATGTTGAGCATCTTTTCATGTGCCTATTGGCCATCTCTGTGTCTTCATAAGAGAAACGTCTGGTTAGGTCTTCTGCCCACTTTTTGATCAGATTGTTTGTTTTGTTGCTGTTGAGTTGTATGAGCTATTTTTACATTTTGGAAATGAAACCCTCATTGGTCTCATCAATTTGCAAACGTTTTCTCCCAGTCCGTAGGTTGTCTTTTCATCTCGTTAATGGTTTCTGTTGCTGTGTAAAGGCTTGTAAGTTTGATTTGGTCCCATTTGTTTATCTTTGCTTTGATTTCTATCGCCTTGAGAGACCGACCTAAGAAAACAGGGTATGATTTATGTCTGGGAATGTTAAGTCTTTAAGCCATTCTGAGTTTATTTTTGTGTATGGTGGGGAGACTGTTCTAATTTCACTGATCTGCATGAGGCTGTCCAACTTTCCCAACACCACTTGCTGAGGAGAATTCCATTGCATAGTCTCGCCTCCTTTGTTGAAAATTAACTGACCATAGGTGTGTGAGTTTATTTCTGGTTAGCCTGATGAATTTATTTATTTATTTACTCTTCCGTCTTTTTAGGGCCGCACCTGTGGCATATGGAGGACCCCAGGCTAGGGGTCCAATTGGAGCTACAGCTGCCGGCCTACACCACAGCTCACGGCAACACTGGATCGTTAACCCACTGTGTGAGGCCATGGATCAAACCTGCATCCTGGTTCCTAGTCGGATTCGTTTCCGCTGCGCCATTCGGGAACTCCTAGTTTTTTTTGTTTGTTTTTTTTTTGGTTTTTGTGTTTTCTTTTTTTTGAGCCTGATAAATTTAAATTTGACTCAGACTCTGCAGCTCTGAATAAGAAATCCACTAAGTTTAGAGTTTTACTAAATTTTTCCAGATAGGGAAAGGAAAAAAATGTCAATGATCCTTTCTTGACTTAACAAAAAGAAGTTTAATTATGCCTATCTTTCAGAAAGCATATACATCAGGGAGTTCCCATCATGGCTGAGTGGAAACAAATCTGACTAGTATCCATGAGGACGCAGGTTCCATCCCTGGCCTTGGTCAGTAGGTTAAGGATGTGGTGTTGCCATGAGCTGTGGTGTAGGTCGCAGGCACGGCTTGGATCTGGCGTGGCTGTGGCTGTGGCATAGGCCAGTGGCTACAGCTCTGATTCATCCCCTAGCCTAGGAACCTCCATATGCCATGGGTGTGGCCATAAAAAGAAAAAAAAAGGAAAGCATATGCATCAAATTAAACACTACTACAAGGGCAAAATACTGTGAAATAAGCTAACCAGAATGCAAACTTTCAGGGACTACTGATTGCAGTTCATAGAAGATAGTAAAAGACTCTAAAGTCTGAGTGTCTTAATTTGAACAAGTACCATTTCTAGAAGGTTTGCAAACGTTCACATGAGATAGGAGTGTAGAACTGATACTTTCATGAAGCTCTTAATTTATTACTTTGTCAGAAACAGCTGTATGATGCCCAGTGCTATCTGCATCTCTGCGGCTGTGAGACAAGAGCCCGTGTTTTATACTTCACTGAGATTTTCTTTATTGTAAGCAGCATTTTCAAGCCTACTCACCAGAATTCTATTAATTAGCACTGAAAAAAAGAAGAGGCCTAATAAACCTAAAACATTAAATATGAAAAAGGATCTGCTGGAGCTCTCTAGTGGTGCAGCAAGTTAAAGATCTGGCATTGTCACTACAGGGGCTTGGGTTGCTGCTGAAGCCTGGGTTCAAGCCCTGGCCTGGGAACTTTTCAGGTGCTGTGGGCACAGCCAAAAAAAAAAAAAAAAACTCGAAACAAAAAGAAACTGCCAAGATAATTTTTTTTTTTGCTTTCTAGGGCCGCACTCATGGCATATGGAGGTTCCCAGGCTATGGGTCCAATTGGAGCTACAGCTGCCGGCCTACACCACAGCCACAGCAAAGTAGGATCCCCAACCCACTGAGCAAGACCAGGGGTCGAACCCGCATCTTCATGGATACCAGTTGGATTCGTTTCTACTGCACCGCAGCAGGAACTCCTGCCAAGATAATTTAAGATAAAATCTACACACAAGTGAAATGCACAAATCTTGCTTTTTTTGTTGTTGTTTGTTTGTTTGTTTGTTTTTTGGCCACACCTGCAGCTTGCAGCAGTCCCAGGCCAGGGATCACACCTAAGCCACGGAAGTGACAAAGCCAGATCCTTAACTGCTAGGCTTCCAGAGAACTCTGAAATTCACAAATTTTAACTTTGCGATTTGAAGAATTTTAATAAAATTTACACCTATGTAGCTACTACCCCAGCCAAGGGTATATCCCAGAGAATTCCCGTATCATATTCCCATGTCATATCCCAGAGAATTCCCGTATCATATTCCCATGTCATATCCCAGAGAATTCCCTTGGGGCTCTTGCCATCAATCCTCTACCACAACCCGCCCCTGGGCAATTATCGTCATAGTTTCTGTCACCCTGGGACACATTTTCCAGGTTTTTTTGTTTTTTGTTTTTGTCTTTTTAGGGCCTCACCTGTGGCATACGGAAGTTCCCAGGCTAGGGGTTGAATTGGAGCTGCAGCCGCTGGCCTACACCACAGCTCACAGCAACGCCAGATCCTTAACCCACTGCGTGAGGCCGGGGATCAAACCCACGGCCTCGTGGATACTAGTCAGGTTCGTTAACTGCTGAGCCATGATGAGAACTCCCATTTTCCAGTTCTTACACTTCAAACAAATGGCGTCATGCAGCACACACTCTTTTATGCCTGACTTTTTGTTTAACCTGATTCCTCCCAGGTGTGTCCATACTGTTGCGTGTATAGCACTTGGATCTTTTTCTTGCTCACTCGTATTCCATTGTGTGAATATACTACAATTTACTTATGACTCTTATGTCAATGGACATTGTCTTGTTTCTGGATTTGGGATACTACACATGTCTATATACAAGTCGTTGTGAAGACATATGTTTTCATTTCTTTTTCATTTATTTATTTATTTATTTTTTATTTTCCCACTGTACAACAAGGGGGTCAGGTTATCCTTACATGTATACATTACAATTACATTTTTCCCCCAGCCTTTCTTCTGTTGCAACATGAGTATCTAGACAAAGTTCTCAATGCTACTCAGCAGGATCTCCTTGTAAATCTATTCTAAGTTGTGTCTGATAAGCCCAAGCTCCCGATCCCTCCCACTCCCTCCCCCTCCCATCAGGCAGCCACAAGTCTCTTCTCCAAGTCCATGATTTTCTTTTCTGAGGAGATGTTCATTTGTGCTGGATATTAGATTCCAGTTATAAGTGATATCATATGGTATTTGTCTTTGTCTTTCTGGCTCATTTCACTCAGGATGAGATTCTCTAGCTCCATCCATGTTGCTGCAAATGGCATTATGTCATTCTTTTTTATGGCTGAGTAGTATTCCATTGTGTATATATACCACATCTTCCGAATCCAATCCTCTGTCGATGGACATTTGGGTTGTTTCCATGTCTTGGCTATTGTGAATAGTGCTGCAATGAACATGCGGGTGCACGTGTCTCTTTTAAGTAGAGTTTTGTCCGGATAGATGCCCAAGAGTGGGATTGCGGGGTCATATGGAAGTTCTATGTATAGATTTCTAAGGTATCTCCAGACTGTTCTCCATAGTGGCTGTACCAGTTTACATTCCCACCAACAGTGTAGGAGGGTTCCCTTTTCTCCACACCCCCTCCAGCACTTGTTATTTGTGGATTTATTAATGATGGCCATTCTGACTGGTGTGAGGTGATATCTCATGGTAGTTTTGTGTTTTCATTTCTCTTGGATAACTTCCCAGGGGTGGAATTTCTGGTTCACATAGTAAACATACATTTAGCTTTATAAGAAACTGCCAAAGGGGCTGGACCATTGTTCATTTCTACCAGCAGTATCTGAGTTCTGCTTTCTTTGCATCCTCAGCAGCAGTAGTTATCATAAGGTTTTTTTGGGGGGGGGGTTGGTTGGTTTTTCGGGTTTTTTTGCTTTTTAGGGCCGCATGCGTCATATGGAGGTTCCCAGGCTAGGGGTCCAGTCAGAGCTACAGCTGCCAGTGTGCGCCACAACCACAGCAATGCAGGATCCAAGCCGCATTCAAGTTCTTCATCAGATGGGTTTTACAAATATATTTTCCCAGTTTGTGACTTGTTTTTCATTTTCTCAGCTGTATCTTTTGAAGACCAGAAGCTCTTAACTTTTTTCTTTTTTTTTTGGCCACATCCGCAGCATGAAGAATTTCTAGTGCCAAGGATCAAAAACCCATACTACAGCAGCAACCTGAGCCACAGCAGTGATAAAACCAGATCCTTAACCCACTGAGCCACCAGGGAACTCCCAGAAGCTCTTAATTTTAATGGAGTTCAATATGTCAGTTTTTTCTTTTGCTTCTTAAGAATTTTTTGTCTCTTAAGAAATATTTGCTGGGAGTTCCCATCATGGCGCAGCGGAAATGATTTCAACTAGGAACCTCCAGGTTGCAGGTTCGATCCCTGGCCTCGCTCCATGGTTTAAGGATCTGCTGTTGCAATGAGCTGTGGCATAGGTCACAGACGCAGCTCAGATCTGACGTTGCTGTGGCTGTGGTGTAGGCCAGCAGCTGTAGCTCCAATTAGACCACAAGCCTGAAAAACTCCATGTGCTGCCGTGTGGCCCAGAAAAAAAAAAAAGAAATATTTGCTGGAGTTCCCACTGTGGCTCGGTGGTAATGAATCTGACTACTATCCATGAGGATGCGAGTTCCATCTCTGGCCTCCATCAGTGGATTAGGGATCTGGTGTTGCCTTAAGCTGTGGGTATAGGTCACAGACTCGGCTCGGGTCTAACCTTGCTGTGGCTGTGGTGTAAGCCAGCAGCTTGCAGCTATGATTTGGCCCCCAGCCTGGGAAACATTCATATGTTGCATGTGCAGACCTAAAAAGCAAAAAAAAAAGGTGCAAAGAAAAGAAATACTTGCTTATATATATATATATATAGAGAGAGAGAGAGAGAGAGAGAGAGGGAATTATTCCAGCACCCTATGTGTAATTAACGTATAATATTGTATTAGTTTTAGTTTTAGGTGTACCACATAATGATTTGATATATGTATACACTGTGAAATGAGTAACATCGTACGTTCAGGTAGCACCATTTGTTGAGAAAACATTCCATTCCCTGCTTCTTATATTTGGAAGCTGTATTATTAGGTACATATATATTTAGGATGGCTATCTCTTCTTGATGAATTGAGCCTTCTCTCTTCATCTTTATCTCTGATATTAATGTAGTCATTTCACCTTTCTTATGGTTAGTGTTTCCATGGTATATTTTTTGCATCCTTTTGTTTTCTGTGTATCTGTGTGTTTATATTTAACCTGTGTCTCTTGAAGAGAGCATATGACTTGGTCTTGTTTTGACCTTCAGACTTCACCTTTAATAATGTTTTGTCCATTGACATTTGATAGCCTTATCAATGTGGTCGTTACTGCTCTTACTTGCTAATTGTCCATCTGTTCTTTGTTCCCGTGTTTTTCTTTTTCTGCCTTCTTTTGACTTGAGTTCTTCGGTTTTTTGGAATTCCTTCTTATCTCCTTCTTTGGCTTTGTAGTCCTACTTCTTTGTAGTATGCTTTACTGATGGCTCTATAATTATAATTACAAACCTAATCCTCAGCTTCGTTTACCTTGAATTAATGTTTATCACTTCGCACACAAGGCCTTCCTTCTCAACCATGTAATTCTGTTTACCTCTTCCCATCCTTTGTGAGACTCCTGTACTATGTTTCGCTTCTACGTATACTATAAGCCTCACAAGGCGTTGTTAGTAGTTGTTTTTGTTTTGTTTTGTTCTGTTGTTTGCTTTAAACCACCAGCTTTCTTGACTAAATTAAGAAAAGAAAAATTAGGAGGTCCCGTCCTGGCTCAGTGGTTAATGAATCTGACTAGTATCCATGAGGACGCAGGTTTGATCCTTGGCCTCGCTCAGTGGGTTAAGGATCCAGCCTTGCTGTGGCTGTGACTTAGGCCAGCAGCTACAGCTCCGATTTGACCCCTGGCCTGAGAACCTCCATATACTGTGGGTGCAACCCTAAAAAAAAGAAAGAAAAGGAGTTCCCGTCGTGGCGCAGTGGTTAATGAATCCGACTAGGAACCATGAGGTTGCGGGTTCGGTCCCTGGCCTTGCTCAGTGGGTTCACGATCCGGTGTTGCCGTGAGCTGTGGTGTAGGTTGCAGATGCAGCTTGGATCCTGCATTGCTGTGGCTCTGGTGTAGGCCGGCGGCTACGGCTCCGATTCAACCCCTAGCCTGGGAATCTCCATGTGCCGCAGGAGCGGCCCAAAGAAATAGCAAAAAGACAAAAAAAAGAAAGAAAAGAAAAATTAGTCTTTTTTTTTTTTTTGGTCTTTATTTTTACCTACATGCTTATAAAGAAATGTTTCTCATTCCTTCCTTTATATCTGAGTTTCCATCTGCTATCTTTTCCTTTCTGATGGACAAATATCAGATTACAATTTCATAGTGCATGTCTGCTAGAGACAAATTTTCTCTGTTTTTGTTTATCAAAAAAAGGTCTTGGGAGTTCCTGTTGTGGCACAGCAGAAACGAACCCCACTAGTATCCATGCCAATGAGGGTTTGATTCCTGGCCTTGCTCAGTGAGTTAAGGATCCAGTATTGGCATGAACCGTGGTGTAGGTCGCAGACATGGCTCAGATCCCGAGTGCCTATTCCTGTGGTGCAGGCCGGCAGCTGCAGCTCTGATTCAGCCCCTAGCCTTGGAACCTCCATATGCTGCAGGTACAGCCCTAAAAAGAAAAAATATATATATATATATCAGAAAATGTCTTTATTTTACCTTCATTTTTTAGCTACTTGTACTGAGTATAGAATTCCAAGCTGACCAGTTGTATTTTCAGTCCTTCCATTCGTCTTTCTTTGTCTCCTGGCCTCTAGTATGTCTGATTAGATGGTAGCCCTTATTTTATTGTTTCCTTGTATGTTAATGTCTTTTTTGTCTCTTTTTAAGATTTTTCTCTTTGCTTTTGGTTTTCAGCAGCTTGACTTTGGGTTAAGTGTGATTTTTTCTTTGTATTTATCCCTTGTGGGCTTCATGAAAGTTTTTTAATGCTTTTCACTCAAGTTGGAAATTTTGGTTCCACTTTTCTCTATGGCCAAGTAAACTCCTAAAACCCCTGGCCCTCCCACAGATAGTACCTATAAGTGCCAGACAGATCTTTGTAGAGGGCGTGAACGCACTGGAGGGTGAACAAAGGCAGCTTCTGGAGGGGAGTTGAAAATTGAAACAAGGGGCTGTCGCAGGAAGTTTCCCATTTATACCTTTTAGCTTAGGGTCAAAACAAACTCAGGGTCATACAGTAAGTACTCTGTCCAATCTGAAATTTATCTGAAGAACCAAACTATGCATGCAAGGGCAGATTCAAAGCATCAAAAAGAAATGAATGGGTGTTCCCCGTCGAGGCTCACTGGTTAAAGAATCTGACTAGGAACCATGAGGTTGCGGGTTTGATCCCCGGCCTCGCTCAGTGGGTTAAAGATCCAGTGTTGCCATGAGCTATGGTGTAGATCTCAGACTCAGATGGGATCTTACTTTGCTGTGGCTCTGATGTAGGCTGGCAGTTACAGCTCCGATTAGACACCTAGCCTGGGAACCTGCATGTGCCATGGGTGTGGCCCTAGAAAAAGACAAAAAAATAAAAAATAATAAAAAAAAAATAAAAAAGAAATAAAGGAAGGCGTTCCCATTGTGGCTCAGTGGTAATGAACCTAACTAGGATCCACAAGGACACAGGCTTGATCCCTGGCCTCAATCAGTGGGCTAAGGATCTGGGTTGCCGTGAGCTGTTGGGTAGGTCGCAGTCGTGGCTCAGATCCCACGTTGCTGTGGCTGTGGTGTAAGCTGGCAGCAGCATCTCTGAATCGACTCCTAGCCTGGGAACTTCCATACGCTGTGGGGGTGGTCCTAAAAAAAAAAAAAAAAAGACAAAAAAAATCTAAAAGAAATGAATGAAGATTTGAATTGTTGCATGAAAGACAGAGTTTGAATTTGAGCTTCCCAGTTAATTGCCTGCTAAAAAGAAATCAACACAGGGAATCTCTCACATAATATTCAGAAGGTCCAGGATTAAACCTAAAAATTTCAATATGCAACCAACAGGAAAATGTGGCCAATCTCAAGAGAAACGAAAATGATCCAAGTCCAGTCCCCAAATGACTCAAATGTTGCTGTTAGCCCTATGGCGTTTTATTTTAAAGCACTATTATAATTACACCAATGAAGTAAAAGAAAATATTTTTACAACGAATTAAAAGATTGGAAATCTTAGCAGAGAAATGAAAATTATGAAAAAGAAGTAAGTGGAAAGTCTGCTTAAAATATCTGCTTAAGGAGTTCCTGTTGTGGCTCAATGGTTAATGAATCCGACTAGGAACCATGAGGTTGCGGGTTCGATCCCTGCCCTTGCTCAGTGGGTTAAGGATCCGGCGTTGCCGTGAGCTGTGGTGTAGGTCACAGATGCAGCTTGCATCCTGCGTTGCTGTGGCTCTGGTGTAGGCTGGCGGCTACAGCTCTGATTTGACCCCTAGCCTGGGAACCTCCATATGCCTCGGGAGCGGCCCTAGAAAAGGCAAAAAGACAAAAACAAAAACAAATCTGCTTAAAAGCAGAATGGAGATGATGGAAGAAAATCAGTGGACCTGAAGTATATCAATAGAAATTACCAATTTGAAAAACACAAAGATAACACTTTTTTTTAAATGATCATTGCCTCAGAGACCTGGACAATTCAGAGCCTCAGAGCCTCGGGACAATTTCAGAAGGTCTTACATATCTGTGAAACTCTTCAGTATTGTACCACATGTCTCTGACATTCTATCAGTGTTTTTTTTTTTTTGTCTTTTGTTGTTGTTGTTGTTGTTGTTGTTGCTATTTCTTGGGCCGCTCCCGCGGCATATGGAGGTTCCCAGGCTAGGGGTTGAATCGGAGCTGTAGCCACCGGCCTACGCTAGAGCCACAGCAATGCGGGATCCGAGCCTCGTCTGCAGCCTACACCACAGCTCACGGCCACGCCGGATCCTTAACCCACTGAGCAAGGCCAGGGACCGAACCCGCAACCTCATGGTTCCCAGTCGGATTCATTAACCACTGCGCCACGACGGGAACTCCTCAGTGTTTTTTTGTTTGTTTGTTTGTTTTGTTTGTTTGTTTTTTCCATTTTCGGACACCCCACAGCAAATGGAGCTCCCTGGCCAGAGATCAGATCTGAGTTGCAGTCACAACCTAAGCCACAGCTGTGGCAATGCCGGGCCCTTAACCTGCTGCTGGGCCAGGGATCAAACCTGCATCCTAGCGCTCCCAAGACGCCACCAATCCCATTGCGCCACAGCAGGATTCATAGGGTTTTGTTTTGTTTTGTTTTTAAAGAATTTCTCTTGACCTTTTTTAATTTCAGGGATTCTGTCCTTCTGTCCAGTGATTCTGTTCAGTGCTTTTTCCAGTTTGCTTTTAAATTCATTCAGCACATTTTTCTTTCAAGCACCATAATTTTTAGCTCTGGAATTTCCAGTTTTTAAAAAGAGATTTCTGGAGTTCCCATCATGATGCTGTAGAAACGAATCCGACTAGGAACTGTGAGGTTGCAGGTTCGATCCCTGGCCTCACTCTCAGTGGGTTAAGGATCTGGCGTTGCCATGAGCTATGGTGTAGGTTTCAGACACAGCTCGGATCTGATGTTGCTGTGGCTGTGGCGTAGGCCAGCAGTTGTAGCTCCAATTTGACCCCTAGCCTGGGAACCTCCCTATGCTGCGGGTACAGCCCTGAGAAGCAAAAAAATGAATACATAAAATAAAAACCAATGCAGTGCATCTAGTGGTCGAGTCAACTGTTTTCCTCCAGCTGTGGCACCGTGTTATTACAAGCATTAAGCAGCAGGATTTATGCTGCAGTTGATAAGTAAGTTACATAATGCCCGTCTCCTTTTTAAAAGAATGTTTTGTCGTGACAGTTACGGCAAAATGTGATTACATTCAAATAAACTGATATATCACGCTTTAGCAGTCATAGAAGTGTGATTTTTTTTTTTCTTTTTTGGCTGCCCTGTGGCATATGAAGTTCCTGGGCCAGGAATCAGATCGGAGCTGCAGTTGTGACCTATGCCACAGATGTGGCAAGGCAGGATCTTTAACCCACTGTACCAGGCTGGGGTTCCAGCCTGCATCCCAGTGCTGCAGAGATACCGCTGATACTCTTGTACCACAGCGGGAACTCCACAGAAGTGTGATTTTTTTTACATATGGCAATTTTACAAGTTAGGCAAATGTAAAATGCTAGAGACGTGAACAACTGCTTCTCGCTAAGTTTAGCGTGCTGTGAAAGCTAGGTAATAGATTTCAGCTAACATAATACCATCTATAATACAGCCTTCTAAATCATAAAGACTTTCGGAAATACAAATCTAAAGAAGGTCATTCCTTTTCCAAATTGCACAATTTTGGCAAATCAATACAGTGCTTCATAATACAATAAAACTCTTGTTTTATTTGTTGGAATCATATATCATATATTTAACACTAATTCCCATCACAAAAATACCACTTAAGTATGAAATCAAATTACTGGGTCTTTTTATCAGAGTTTACAGCAGAGCGAGCCGTTTCATGCAGATTAACGTGGCTTTTAAATGATATACTTTCCTTCTTTTCGAGTGCATTCCTTCTTGTAAGCTGCTGAGTTGATACAGTAAAGCAATCACATGTATATAAAATGGGCTCTATTTTCCTCTGAAGGTGGCCCAAAACCCCTCGTGAAAACCTTTAAAGTTCTATTTTAAGAAGCTCAAACATGCCAAGAACAAATTAAAGTAATTTTGAAAATATTGGTAAGTCTTCCCTAAATAGGATGTTAGGGGACTTCTGATCACATATATAGTTGTTTTGTTTTATTTTGTTTTTTGAGGAAGATTTTGCACGTGAACCACATAACCTATTCCAGTACTTCTAGTTTACGTTTCTGGTTTTGCTGTACTGGCTGGTACCACCTATACCACATTGAACAGAAGTGGCAATAGTGGGCAACCTTTTTTTTTTTTTTTTTTGCTTTCTTAATTTTTTAAAAAAATTTTATGGCCACACTCGCGGCATGTGGAAGTTCCCAGGCTAGGGATCAAATTGGAGCTGCAGCTGCCGGTCCACACCACAGCCGCAGCAACACCTGGTCTGAGCCACATCTGCAGCCTACACCACAGCTCATGGCAATGCCAGATCGTTTAACCCACTGAGCAAGACCAGAGATTGAACCTGTATCTTCATGGATACTAGTTGGATTCTTAACCCTCTGAACCACTATGGGAACTCCAATTCTTATTCCTAATTTTTAAGAATTACTTTCAGTATTTCTCTTTTGAAAATTATATTTATTATAGGATTTTGGTAAATACTCTGTATCAGGTTAAAGAAGTCCCCTGCTAGGAGTTCCCATTATGGCTTAGCAGGTTAAGGACCTGACATTGTCTCCGTGAGGATTCGAGATCGACCCCTGGGCTTGCTCAGTGGGTTAAGGATCTGGCATTGCTGCACGCTCTGGCGTAGGTGCCAGATGTGGCTTGGATTCAATGTGGCTGTGGCTGAAGGCATAGGCCTCAGCAGTAGCTCTGTTTCAGCCCCAAGCCCAGGAACTTCCATATGCCACAGGTGTGGCCATAAAAAGAAAGAAAGAAAAAAAGAAAAGAAAAAAAAAAAAAAAAGACATCCCTCCTATTCACTGTTAACTTAAGGGGAAAAAAAAGATGTTCCTGTCATGGCTCTGCCATAGCGAAGCCAACTAGGATCTGTGAGGACGAGGGTTTGATCCCTGACCTCACTCATTGAATTAAGGACCCGGCATTGCCGTGAGCTACGGCGTAGGTGGCGGACATGACTCACATCTGATGTGGCTGTGGCTGTGGTGTAGGCCAGCAACTGCAGCTCCAATTTGATCCCTAGCCTGGAAACTTCCATATGCCACAGATGTGGCCCTAAAAAAAAAGGGAGGGGGAAGCGTGGGATATTTCCTCTTCATCTACTGAGATTCTTATGGTTTTTCTTTTTAAAATTGACAATGTGATACATTATATTAATTTTTTAATCTTAAAAACCTTGTGTTCTTGGAACGAACCCAAATTTTCTATAATATATGCATATACTGTTGGATTGTACCGGCTAAGGTTTTTTTTTAATGCCACCTATACCCATACTTCAAAGGGAGGTGGTCTTTTTGCCCTCCTCCTCTTGTCCTTGCTGTGTTTTGGCACCAAGCTTATCCTACCTCCCAGAATATGTGGGTACTCTTCCTTTGGGGTGTATTCTTTTCTTATGCTCTAGAAGAGTCTGTATGACACTCTTGTGAAATTCCTTGAATGTTTGGCAGAAGGTATCTATAAAGCTGCTGGGAATGTTGTCATTTTTAAAAGATTTTGCCTACCATCCAATTTCTCATCAACTGAAAGAAAAACACGCAATGTAAGGCGTTTCCGTCGTGGCGCAGCAGAAACAAATCCGACTGGGAACCATGAGGTTGTGGGTTTGATCCCTGGCCTCGCTCAGTGGGTTAAGGATCCAGCGTTGCCATGAGGTGTGGCTTGGATCTGGCGTTGCTGTGGCTGTGGTGTAGACAGGCTGCTGGAGCTCTGATTGGACCCCTTGCCTGGGAACTTCCATATGCCACGAAGGCGGCCCTAAAAAGCCCAAAACAAAAGAAAACCACAATGTAAGAGCATTGGGAGTTGAGTTTTTATTCAGTGTTTCACTGAGGACTGCAGCCTGGGAGACCAGGGCTGGGGCCGCTCTGAGCAGCAGCTCTGAAGGGTGGGGGCGAGGCCGCTGCCTGTGGTTGTGGCCGAGGAGCACATGCAGCGGAGCAGGCATCTCGGCGGAGGCTGCTGTTAGTCTCGAGGAACAGATACCCCAGCTAAGGATTTTAGTGCTTTGCGTGTCTGTCTTTATTTTTTGGGTCTTTTTAGGGCCACACCCTCGGCACATGGAGGTTCCCGGGCTGGGGGTTGAAGCGGAGCTACAGCTGCCGGCCTCCACCACAGCCAGGTCTGCGACCCGCGCCGCCGGGTCCTTGACCCTCTGAGCGAGGCCAGGGATCAAAGACCTGCGTCCTCACGGATGCCGGTCAGATTCGTTTCCGCTGAGCCATGAAGGGAATGCCCTCGTCAGTTTTGATAGTTTGCATTTTTCTAGAAAGCACACCATTTGGCCTAAGGTTTGAGATTATTGTTGTAAAATAGTGGATAGTTTAAATCTCTCTGTCCTCTTGATCATTTCCGAAAATGTTAATTTGTGCCTCTTTTTTTCCTTGATAATTCCCCCACAAGTTTCTTTTTATAGATTATCTTTATTATGTATTTGTTTGATGGTTCATTAATTTTTGTTCGTTTGGGGGTACTTCTTTCTAATGTCTTTGCATCCCCTCTATTTTTCTTTTTCTATGTTTCTGAGATTATTTACTCTTTCATATTTTATATATACTTTCTTTTCTTTTTTTCTTTGTACAGCCACACCTGCAGCATATGGAAGTTCCCAGGCTAGAGGATGAATTGGAGCTGTAGCTGCCGGCGTCAGCCACAGCCACAGCAACGTGGGATCTGAACCACATCTGTGACCTACCCCGCAGCTTGCAGCAATGCCATATCCTTAACTCACTAAGTGAGTCTGGGGCTCAAACCTGCATCCTCATAGACTCTATTTCGGGTTCTTAACCCGCTGAGTCACAGTGGAACTCCTATATTTTGTTTTCAAATACATGTGTTTATGGTTGTACATTGAATTCCTATAGCCACATCCTATAGTTCTTATATTTAGTGTTTGTATTAGTTTCCTATGTCTGCAGTAACAAATTGCCACAAAATTGGTGGCTTAAAACAACAGAAATGTTTGGAGTTCCCATTCTGCGCAGTGTAAACAAATCTGACTAGTAACCATGAGGTTGCAGGTTTGATCCCTGGCCTCACTCAGTGGGTTAAGGATCTGGCGTTGTGGTGAGTTGAGGTGTAGGTCACAAACACAGTTTTGATCCTGCAGTGCTGTAGCTCCGATTTGATCCCTAGCCTGGGAACCTCCATATGCCATAAGTGCAGCCCTAAAAATAAAAAAAGAAAAAGAAAGAAAAAAACAAATTTTTTTTTATCTCATGTTTCTAGAAATCCGAAAATCAGTGTCCCTGGGTCAAAATCAGGTATCTGTCAGCAGGGCCATACTCCTTCCACATTCTAGGGTAGAAATCATTCCTTGCTTTTTCTAGCCTCTGCTGGTCACCAGCCTTCTTTGGCTTATGGCTACAGCATTGATCACGCTCCTCCTGGTCACATGGTCTCTCTCTGCCACCCCATCCCCAATAAGGGTACATGTGATTGTATTTAGAGTCCACCTGGATAATCCAGGATAATCTCCCCTGCGTTAAGATCCTCAATTTAATCACAACTGCAGAGATCCTGGTTCCATATAACATTTACAAGTCCCACAAGTATCTTGAAGACTATTAGTGCATAACATTAAACAGCAAATTAAAAACACCATGCATGGGGCATTCCTGTTGTGTTTCAGCAGGTAAGAACTTGACATGATGTCTTTGGGGATGTGAGTCCAATCCCTGGCCTCATTCAGTGGATTAAGGATCCAATGTTACTGCAAGCTGTGTCATAGGTCACAGATGCAGCTTGGATATGGTGTGGCTGTGGTAGACCTGCAGCTGCAGCTCTGATTTGACCCCTAGCCCAGGAACTTCCATATGCCACAGGTGCAGCCAGAAAGAAAAGAGAGAGAGAGAGAGAAAGAGAAAGAAAGAAAGAAAACAAATAAAAACACCGTGGAAAAGTCAACAGAGAGACAGTAGAATAAAGGAAAAGTCCTCACATTTTCATTTTGCACTGGGACCCATAAATTATGTAGTTGACCCTGCTTCTGAGACTCCTATTACATGTATTTTGATATACTTAATAGTGTTCCACACGGCTCTGAATCTCTCCAGTTTTTCTTTATTCTTTTTTTCTGTTTAGTCTCAGACTGGATCATAATTAATCTGTCTTCAAGTTTGCTGATGCCTTCTTCTGTCAACTCAAACCTGTTACCAAGTCCCTCTAGTGAATTTTTTTTATTTCACTTACTGTACTTTTCAAAAACTCCAGAATTTCTATTTGGTTCTTTTTAAACAGTTTCCATTTCTTTATTTATATTCTCTATTTGATGAGTAATTGTCACATTTTCCTTTAATTCTTTGAGCATGTATTCCTTTAGTTCTTAAACACATTTATAATAGCTGATTTAAAATCTTTGTCTACTAAATCCAGTGTCTGAGCCCCTTCAGATACTGCTTTTTCCCTTGTGTTTGGGCTATACTTTTCTGTTTCTTTGCATGTCAATCAGACCAAAGCTTGTGTATCAGTGCAGCCATGTCCTAGCTGTGCGACCTGGAGCAAGCGACTTTATCACTCTGAGCCTCATTTTCCCCGAATATGAGTTAGAAATACTTCTGTTGGGAGGATGAAATGAAATGTGCCTTCTTATCTTTACTGAAAACTAAACATTTTAGATAATATATTGTAACTCTGGATTCTGATCTCTCAAGGACTGCTGTTGTAGATTCTGTCATTATTATTGTTGTTTCCTGGTTGTCTGATTGGTTGATTTAGTGACTTGCCTGGATTGATTCCCTTTTTTTTTTTTTCTTTTTGCTGCACTGGCAGCACATAGAAGTTCCCAGGCCAGGAATCAAATCCAAGCTGCAGCTATGGCAACACTGGATCTTAAACCCACTGTGCCAGGGCAGGGATTGAACCTATACCGCCACAGTATCCCAAGCCACTGGAGTCAGATCCTTAGTCCCCTGTGCCGCAGCAGGAACTCTGGGACAGATTCTTTATAGTTTGTTTTTCCCAGAGTGTGCAGCCACCTGTCTCTGTTCAGTTCTGTTCTGGTGTGTGTGTGTGTGTTTTAATCTTGTTTTTACTTTTAACTTTGACTTCCTTGGTATCACCATTGGGTCAGCACTGTTTAGTGGCCAGACAACAGTTAGTCAGAAGTTTCTTGTAAGCACCTAGAGCCCGTGCCTGCCACCTCTGCCAAGTGTTGTCTGTGTGTGGGCTGGGGCACACAAAATTCAGGCAGATTATAAATCTGCCTTGGTTTTTACATTCTGCTTCTGCAAGGCCTCAGGGTCAGCCTGGGGTTGGGGTCCTCAGCTGTACACAGATGTGCGTGCCTGCCTCTAGATCTCCAGAAATGTGCTGGGACTTCTCAAAGCCCCCTATCTATCTTGTGCCATACATCTCCTTTGCAAAAATTGGGTCTCTTGCTCAGATAGCATGTAAGCCTTAGGGAACTGTGAGATTGACTTTTCCTAATTGCTTGCCACCAGTTGGTGTGATTTGCCGTATTTCCCCTCACCATGAGCTTTTTTGCAGAAAAAAATGTGCAGCTCCAAATCAGGTCCACTTCTCAAGCAGAAGTGAGACTTCTTCTGGTTTTCATGTCATGGCATTGGGGTTGGGGGCTAGGGCATGGGGACAGTCTGAAGATAAAATGCCACAGTCCCACTGTTATTACTGAGGTTTGGGAGGTTTTTTTTTGTTTTATTTGTTTATTAATGAATGCCTTTCAATTTGTCATATGCCTTTAATTAACTTCCAGAGTACTGAAATAGTTGTAAAATTGTGCCAGTTTTATCACTGCTTTTTTTTTTTTTTTGTCTTTTGTCTTTGTAGGGCTGCACCCACAGCATATGGAGGTTCCCAGGCTAGGGGTTGAATCGGAGCTGTAGCTGCTGGCCTACGTCACAGCCACGGCAACTCAGGATCCAAGCCACATCTGCAACCTACAGCACGGCTGATGGCAACACCAGATCCTTAACCCACTGAGTGATGCCAGGGATCAAACCTTCATCCTCATGGATCCTAGTCGGGTTCATTAACCACTGAGCCATGACAGGAACTTCTGTCATTGCTTTTTTGGAGGAGAGGATTTGCCAAGGTCTTCTGTCAATTCCCCTCCTTATTCCTTACTGCTTCTTACAATGTTCTAAGTCAAAGTTCTTCTCCTTGAATTATAATCCTTTCAGGAAAGATCTGTGAGAGATAAAATCTTTTTTTTTTAACCTTTTTTTCTTTTTTTACCTTTTTTTTTTTTTTTTTTTTTACTACCTTGGGAATCTATACAGACCTATTTTAAATTATGTTGAGGATTCATAGTGTTTCTTCATTCTAAAGAATCATGATTCAACAGTTTTGGAAAATTCATAGTCATTATATCTTCAGATACTATTTCTACTTTGTTCTTTCCATACTCTTTCTAGAATTTCTATTAGACGTGTTTAATATTGATTCTATTATCTGTGTCTCCTAACTTCTTTTTCATACTTTTTCATCATTTCAGCTCTCTGTGCTTCTTCAAATCTCTTTCCCAGTTCACTAGTCCTGTCTTCTACCATGTTCAATCTGCTGTTATATCCACCCATTGAGGGCTTTGCTGTGACTTTGTTTCATTGATTACACTTTCAATTTTTAGTAATGTTATTTGATACTTTGTCAAATCTGGGGAGATGGTTAGTGTTTGTTTTTCTTAGAGTTTGGACTTCTTATTTTGCCTTTAATAATTTTCAGCATGGTAAGTTTTATGTTCCCTTTCATGCTGATGTTGTATAATCTCAAGATCTAGGGGCTCCAGTTGTCCCAATTGTAACTTTGAGTCTCACGTGTGAAAATTGTTTAGGGGCTTTGACATTTCTTAACTGTAAAATAATGGGTACCATTTCCTTGGAGTTCCCGTCATGGCACAGTGATTAATGAATCTGACTAGGTACCATGAGGTTGCGGGTTCAATCCCTGGCCTTGATCAGAGGGTTAAGGATCCGGCATTGCCTTAAGCTGTGGTGTAGGTCGCAGATGGGACTCGGATCCCGCATTGCTGTGGCTCTGGTGTAGGCCAGTGGCTATAGCTCCAATTAGACCCCTAGCCTGGGAACTTCCATATGCCATGGGAGTGGCCCTAGAAAAGGCAAAAAGACAAAAAAAGCCAAAGAAAAAAGGTACAATTTCCATTGTAGGTGGGTCCAGGGGGCCCTACTTAGCCCCCTGGACTAAAAAGAAATTATATATATGTGTATATATATGTGTGTGTGTTTATTTGTTTATAGATGTATGTGATACATATGTATACAAAATAATACAGGATGGGAGTTCCTGTCGTGGCGCAGTGGTTAACGAATCCGACTAGGAACCATGAGGTTGTGGGTTCGGTCCCTGGCCTTGCTCAGTGGGTTAAGGATCCGGCGTTGCCGTGAGCTGTGGTGTAGGTTGCAGACGCGGCTCGGATCCCGCGTTGCTGTGGCTCTGGAGTAGGCTGGTGGCTACAGCTCCAATTAGACCCCTAGCCTGGGAACCTCCATATGCCGTGGGAGCGGCCCAAGAAATAGCAAAAAGACAAAATAATAATAATAATACAGGATGCATATTTTCTTCCGTAGTTTTTTTCTTGTAACCTTAGTGCAGGGCCTCATCTCCTGTCACTACTGGTTACTGAACCTCATTGACACCTAAGGGAAGACATTATCAGCTCATCTACTGTAATCTATGATGTTTCATCCCCCCTTTGTTTCTGGATTCCTTTCTTCTGTGGGAACTCAGCTGTGCACTTAAAATAGTTCTGATTTAATCAAACATTTCAAAGACTTTTACTGGTAGAGTTTTTGGTTATCCTAGCTGCCAAATCAGAAACACATGGGAAGGTTTTTCAGAACATGTTTCATAGCCCTTCTTCTCCTGCCAAAATTCTGATACAGCCTCCTGGGGAGTACGCCGACATCTGGTGGAACTGGGGCCAGAAATGGGATGGCGGTGGGGATGGTTCCTGTGTCATTTGAAAAACAACACACCGCACTTCCCCCAGGTTCTGATTCAGCTCTTGGTGTCTTGGACATGTGTGTCTTAGGCAGTTTCATGGCCCACGGGTGACACTGGGTAAATGGATGCTGAGAGCATGAATGATTGCTGACTAGCACTTGTGGTCAGAAAAATGCCCATTTTGCAGGTCTAATGTGTGATAAAATTAGGTAGTCATTGACCAATAAAGATCCTTTTCCCTTCTCCTAACCCAGAAGGAGGAACCTACCACCCCTTCCCAGGCTTGGCAGGCTCAGGTCAGACTGCTCTCAGGTGGACAACCTGCATTCCGGCTTCGGTCCAGGTCTCCGATGACCTTGATGGAGCTCCGTAGGAAGCATGTGGGTTGGCCTGGGTTCCATTCTGCGGATTTGGGCCCACCTGCGCTTGGTGAAGAGGCCGGCCAGCCTGGAGGACAGGCCCTAGGGGTGCCCCAGGGGGCTGTATCAGTCCCTAGCTATTTATCCACTCGAGGTGTGACACAGAATTGAGAAGGATCAGGGACACCTTAGGTGACAGTCTAGACCCTGGGTGGCCTCTGTTGCCCCTTAAAACCTCAGCTGTCCTTCTCCATCCCCTCCTACTCCTCTGTCCTGTCCTCAGCCCTCTCCTGAGTCTGACTCTCTCCAGAGAACTCCTCCTCCACCAGGGCTGCCCACCCCCAGCGCCTCCCACTCAGCTTCTCTCCAGGAGGACCCAGAGGCTCTCCAAAGGCCACGTGCACAGACGCAGACCCGCCTCTCCGCCGGCATCCTGCCCCCCCCCCGCCCCGCGTGGTTCCAGTTCCAGAGTGTGATCTTTATCCGTCCAACCCACGCAGACACCTGGGAGTCACCCTGGACACCACCCGCCCCTTCCCGAATCTGCTCAGTCACCAAGTCTCCCGGATGGAATCCACGTCTGGAAATCTCTGCAGTCGGGCCTCTCCCGGCCCCCCTCCCTCTGCACCGTCACCTGAGGTCACCCACCAGCGAAACCCTCTAGATTATCATACCTCCTAACTCACCTTCAGCCTCTCGTCCGAAGTTGGTGGCCCCTGAGCCTGATCAGGGCCTCAGACTTGGTTTGTCTGCCTCTGGTAGTGGTTGGCTTTGCCTTTGCTTTTAAATAAGCCAACACCATAGGGAGTTCCCATTGTGGCTCAGCAGTACCCATGAGGACGCAGGTTCAATCCCTAGTCCTGCTCAGTGTTAAGGATCCGGTGTTGTCATGAGCTGCAGTGTAGGTCACAGACACAGCTCAGATCTGGTGTTGCTGTGGCTGTGGTGTGGGCTGGCAGCTGCAGCTGATTCGACCCCTAGCCTGGGAACCTCTATATGCCGCAGGTGCAGCCCTAACAACAAAACAAAACAAAAGTAAATAAGCCAACACAATGAACTAGAAGATCTCACATTCAAGGAAGGAATTCTGACTGCTCTTAGGTAATTTGCTGGGCTGGCATGCATTTGCCCCCTTGTCCCCAGATGGCAGCTGTTCCCTTAGAGGGAATTAATTTCTCACCCAATGATCACAGACCCAGTCAGTCTGCTTTGCCCCTAAGGGCACTTGAGCCTAAGGCTCTTCTCTCTCCAGTCCATCGTCATCCTTACTGCTCCCAAATAAAACCCAAAGTTGACTCTTATTCAGCAGCTTGTCCAAGTCCTTGCAGAGGACATCAGCCCCTTTAACCTGGCCTTCAGGGCCATTTCACATTCCACCCAGGCCACCCCCTCCAGCAGTGTCACCCCAGTCCTTCTTCTCCCCTCGAGAAGCACAGCTTACTGGTCTCACAATTCCCAAACACATCCTGCTTTCCCCCACCTTTCTACATATAATTGGACTTTTGGTTCTACTTAGTTTATTTATTTATTTGTTTTTATTATTCTTATTTTATTTTTATTTTTTCCTTAAGATAGTGGGTTTTTTATATTACTCAGTGAATTTATTATATTTATAGTTGTACAATGATCGTCACAACCCAATTTTATAGCATTTCCACCCCAAACCCCCAGCCCATCCCCCCACCCCCTATCTCTCTCCTTTGGAGACCATAAGTTTTTCAAAGTCTGTGAGTCAAATCTGTTCTGCAAAAAAGTTCATTGTGTCCTTTTTTCAGATTCCACATGTAAGTGATAGCATTCGATGTTGGTGTCTCATTGTCTGACTGACTTCACTTAGCATGATAATTTCTAGGTCCATCCATGTTGCTAAAAATGCCATTATTTCATTCCTTTTAATTGCTGAGTAATATTCCATTGGGTAAATGTACCACAGCTTCTTTATATACTCCTCTGTTGATGGACATTTAGGTTGTTTCCATGTCTTTGCTATTGCAAATAGTGCTGCAATGAACACTGGCGTACATGTGTCTTTTCGAGTCGTAGTTTTCTCTGGACATATGCCCAGGAGTGGGATTGCTGGATCAAATGGTTGGTCCTACTTAGTGTACATGAGAATGATTATACAGGAGTTCCTGTCATGGTGTGGCAGAAACGAATTTGACTAAGGACCATGAGGTTTTGGGTTCAATTCTTGGCCTTGCTCAGTGGGTTAGGGATCCAGCGTTGCCGTGAGCTGTGGTGTAGGTTGCAGATGGGACTCAGATCTGGTATTGCTGTGACTGTGGTGTAGGCTGGCGGCTGTAGCTCCAGTTGGACCCCTAGCCTGGGAACCTCCATATGCCATGGGTGTGGCCCTAAAAAGACAAAAGACAAAAAACAAAAAAACCCACTGTCCTGGAGTTCTCTTGTGGTACAGGGGTTAAAGACCCACCATTGCGGAGTTCCTGTGGTGGCACAGTGGTTAACGAATCCCACTAAGAACCTTGAGGTTGCGGGTTTGATCCCTGGCCTTGCTCAGCGGGTTAAGGATCCAGCGTTGCCATGAGCTGTGGTGTAGGTTGCAGACGCGGCTAGGATCCCGAGTTGCTGTGGCTGTGGTGTAGGCCGGCGGCTACAGCTCCAATTAGACCCCTAGCCTGGGAACCTCCATATGCCGCGGGAGCAGCCCAAGAAATGGCAAAAAGACCGAAAAAAAAAAAAAAAAAAAAACACCGTTGCTATTGCATCAGCTCAGGTCACTGCTGTAGCATGGGTTCTGTCTCTGGCCTGGGAACTTCCACATCCCAAGGGCACAACACAACAACAACAAAAAGTTGAAAGAGTAGGTTAATGATTCCCTTAGGCCTCCCTTAACCTTACCACCTACATTCAGCAATTGTTAACATCTGTGCATGTGTGTATAGGGTTAGTTGATTGGTTGGTTGGTCAGTTTTGCTGGATCCTTAACCCACTGACCGAGGCCAGGGATTGAACCCGGGTCCTTATGGATAGTTGTCAGGTTTGTTTCCACTCTGCCACAGTGGGGACTCCTGAGATGGGTTTTGAAAGAGAATGTACCCATCAGGAAAGTGGGTTGGGGCGTCAGGGGGAGAGGCGGGGAGAGAGGCCCTGCTAGGAAGGGGGCAGCTTGAGCAAAGGCGTGCAGACTTGGGAGAGCAGGATGTGTTTGGGGAATCCTGAGAGGTGTGAGGCTGCAGTGGAGGCGCCCCGGGGAGCTGGAGGCCGGAGGAGGAGCTAGCTCTCCAGGAAGAGGCTGGGGGCCAGGAAAGGGCTGAGGACAGAATGCAGGGATGGGGAAAGCCAGGGTTCAAAGGGCAAAAGAGGCCATCCAGGGTCCTGACTGCCACTAAGGTGTCCCACAGCCTTCTCAATTCCGTGTCACACCCCGAATGGATAAGTGGGTAGAACCTCAGCTAGACCCCTGAGGCACCCCCAGGGCCTGTCTTCCAGGCTGACTGGCCTCTTCGCCAAGCAGATATGGGTTCAAATCCACAGAATGGAATCCAGGCCAACCCACATGCTTCTTCCCACATGACCTCCATCAAGGTCAGAGTCCTGGGACCCTGGCTGGAATGCAGGTTGTCCACACCCTGGGATTAGTCTGACCCGGAATTAGCCTGGGATGGTGAGCTCCTTCCTAAGACTGCACTGTCCAGTACAGGAGCCCACCAGCCCCAAGTGGCTATTTAAATTTCAATGTCAACTGATTAAAATAAAATAAAATCTTGGAATTCCCTTCGTGGCTCAGTAGCTAATGAACCCGACTAGGATCCACAAGGATGTGGGTTCGATCCCTGGCCTCACTCAGTGGACTAAGGATCTGGCGTTGCCATGAGCTGTGGTGTAGGTCACAGACGTGGCTCAGATTTGGCGTTGCTGTGGCTGTGGTATAGGCCAGCGGCTATAGCTTCGATTCGACCCCTAGCCTGGGAACCTCCATATGCTGAGAGTATGGCCCTAAAATGGCAAAAGACAAAAAAATAAAATAAAATAAAATCTTGGAGTTCCCGTCGTGGCGCAGTGGTTAACAAATCCGACTAGGAACCATGAGGTTGCGGGTTCGGTCCCTGCCCTTGCTCAGTGGGTTAACGATCCGGTGTTGCCATGAGCTGTGGTGTAGGTTGCAGACGCGGCTTGGATCCCACGTTGCTGTGGCTCTGGCGTAGGCCGGTGGCTGCGGCTCCGATTTGACCCCTAGCCTGGGAACCTCCATATGCCGCAGGAGCGGCCCAAAGAAATAGCAAAAAGACAAAAATAAAAAAAATAAATAAAATAAAACAAAGTCTTGAGTTCTCTTGTAGTGTAGCAAGTTAAGGGTCTGGCATTGTCACTGCCTCGGCCTGGGTCAGTTCTGTGGCGTAGGTTCTATCCCTGGCCCAGGAACTTACACAGGCCCCAGCACAGCCAAAAGAAACAGAAAACAAAATAAAAATCAGCTGTGTCATTTAACTTTCAAATGCTCAATGCCTCTTTAAGGTGTATAATACAGAAACTATTTCAAATGCTTAGCTGAGGTTCCAGGAAAGAAAGAGAAATCCCCAGATGCCAGAAACAAGAGGGGATTGACTCCTGCAGATGACAGCAAAGGGGTCCTGCTTCTGGGGTGAGGATGGGGAGACCGCAGGGCCCCGTGCTTTTTTTTTTTTTTTTTTTTTTTTTTTCTTTTTTGAGCCGCTTCCTCGGCATATGGAGATTCCCAGGCTAGGGGTCGAATCAGAGCTGTAGCCGCCGCCTACACCACAGCCACAGCAATGCTGAATCTGAGCTGCATCTGCAACCTATGCCAGGGCCCTGCACGTGTGGTGACAGGAGTACACCATCAGGGAGCTGGTCAGGGTAGATCCAGAGATCACTGTATACAAAACTGAAAAGTGTGAAAAGCCACACTCTCAGCAAAAGGGCGAACTTGAGAAAAAAATGACCATCCGCAAGGCAGTGATGAGCAAGCTTGTCTGTTTCAGCCCGAGAATCCAAAACTCCCAACCCAGCGGAGTTCCCATCGTGGCCCAGTGGATACAAATCCAGCTAGTATCTGTGAGGATATGGGTTCAAACCCTGGCCTCGCTTATTGGTTCAGGGACCCAGCATTGCTGTGAACTGTGGTGTAGGCTGACAGATGTAGCTCCAATTCAGTCCCTAGCCTGAGAAATTCCATATGGTGCGGGGGTGGCCCTAAAAAGCAAAAAGAAATTAAATAAATACATACATAAATAAAAGCTATCTGCAAAACTCCCAACCCTGCACTGCATGGTTTGAGAGGTCAAATGTTTACTGCACAGGAATGGTCCAGAAACTCTCAACTCTAAGCAATGAGGTAAATACTGAAGCTAGCCTGGTGATACTTCTGGGGAATAAGCAAAATGGGGAAAGCTTTGAAGCCTCGCTCCCAAGATCCAGGCTGCAAAAGATTCTGTCAGAGGGAAAATATAATTAAGACCCAGCCATCCAGAGTTCCCATTGTGGCGCAGTGGTTAACGAATCCGACTAGGAACCATGAGGTTGCAGGTTCGGTCCCTGCCCTTGCTCAGTGGGTTAACGATCCGGCGTTGCCGTGAGCTGTGGTGTAGGTTGCAGACGCGGCTCGGATCCCGCGTTGCTGTGGCTGTGGCGTAGGCCGGTGGCTACAGCTCCGATTCAACCCCTAGCCTGGGAACCTCCATATGCCGTGGGAGCGGCCCAAGAAATAGCAACAACAACAACAAAAGACAAAACAAACAAAACAAAGAAATAGCAAAAAGACAAAAAAAAAAAGGGTGGGTTAAATCCAGGATGCCTCAGTTAAATCTGAATTTTAGATAAACAGTATGAATAATATTTTAGTGTAAGAATGCCCCAAATATTGCATGGGACATACTTAGACTTAAAAAATATTTATTGTTTATCTTGGAGTTCCTGTCATAGCACAGCAGAAATGAATCCGACTAGGAACCATGAGGTTGTGAGTTTGATCCCTGGCCTTGCTCAGTGGGTTAAGGATCTGGCATTGCCGTGAGCTGTGGTGTAGGTCGCAGATTGAGCTTGGATCTGGCGTTGTTGTGGCTGTGGTATAGGCCAGCGGCTACAGCTTCCATATGCCGCGGGAGTGGCCCAAGAAATAGCAACAACAACAACAACAACAAAAGACAAAAAAATAAAATAAAATAAGACCCAGCCATCCTAAGGATGAGTTCATAGTGAGAAATGTCAAAATCCCTGGGGGGCCATTCCACTAGGAGTGAAACTCAGAAGACAACAAACATAAGATGAGAGGCCCAAGGTCTCCCCAGAATATTCAACAACAATCTGAAAGAGAACACAAAGCAAGTCCACTAAAGATGACCACGTAAAGAGGAGTTCCCGTCGTGGTGCAGAGGAAACAAATCTGACTAGCATCCATGAGGATGCAGGATTGATCCCTGACCTCACTTAGTGGGTTAAGGATCTGGTGTTGCTGTGAGCTGTGCTGTAGGCTGGCAACTGTAGCTTGATTCGACCCCTAGCCTGGGAACCTCCATATGCCGCGAGTGCAGCCCTAAAAAGACAAAAAAAAGAAAAGAAAAGAAAAGAAAAGATAGCTATAAAGAGTGATTGCTGGGAGTTCCCGTCGTGGTGCAGTGGTTAACGAATCCGACTAGGAACCATGAGGTTGCGGGTTCGGTCCCTGCCCTTGCTCAGTGGGTTAATGATCCGGCGTTGCCGTGAGCTGTGGTGTAGAGCGCAGGCGCGGCTTGGATCCCGAGTTGCTGTGGCTCTGGCCTAGGTGGGTGGCTACAGCTCCGATAGACCCCTAGCCTGGGAACCTTCATATGCAGCGGGAGCAGCCCAAGAAATAGCAAAAAGACAAAAAAAAAAAAAAGAGTGATTGCCTTTAGGGGTCAAGAACCACTGGGAGTGGACACAAGGGAGACTCCTGGGAGGACTGGAATATCTGTGTCTTGGCCCAGGTGCATGCATTTGTTCAATTTTTGACAATTAGTGAGGCACATACCTAATTGATTTGTATACTTTCCTGGATGTGTGTTATAATCCAATAAGGTGATTTAACAAATAATTAAGGGAAAATATTAGGAATCAGGACTCTAAAGAATAAGACATTATTGGGGTGGAAACAGAAAAGGCATGTTTTTTTTAAATTGTATTGAAGTAAATTAGATTTACAATGTTGTATTAATTTCTATACAGCAAAGTGATGCTATTTTATACACACACACAGGACCTTGTCTACCCATTCTTTACATAAATACATGTAATAGTTTATATGCTAATCCCCAACTCCCAGTCTTCCCCCCACCCCCCCCCCCCCCCCCGACCCCTTGGCAGCCACAAGTCACTTCTTTATGTCTGTGAGTCTGTTTCAGGTGAGCTCATCTGTGTCATATCTTAGAGTCTACATATAAGTGACATCATATGGTATTTATCTCTTCTGACTTCACTCAGTGGGATAATGTCCAGGTCCATCTATATTGCTGCAAATGGCATGATTTCATTCTTTTGTGGCTAATACTCCATTGTATGTGTGTACATATACATACGTATTTGGACCACATCTTTATCCACTCAGCTGTTGATGGACGTTTAGGTTGTTTCCATGTCTGGCTACTGCAAATGGGGCTGCTGTGAACATAGAGCTACATGTATCTTTTTGAACTATAGTTTTCTTCTGGATATATGCCCAGGAGTGGGATTGCTGGATCATATGGCAACTCTATTTTTAGGTTTTTTGAGGCACCCACATACTGTTTTCCATAGAGTTTGCATTTGCACCAATTCATTTCTCCCAGCAGTGCAGGAGGTTCCCTTCTCTCCACACCCTCTCTTCTCCGGCATTTGTTATTTGTATACTTTTAACGACGGCCATTCTGACCGGTGTGAGCTAGTCTCTCATTGCAGTTTTGATTTCTCTCTCTAATGATCAGTGATGTTGAACATCTTTCATGGGCCCGTTGGCCGCCATCCATATGTCTTCTTTGTGGAAATGTCTATTTAGTTCTTCTGCTATTTTTGGATGGGGTTGTTTGGGGTTTTGGGGGTTTTTTTGGTCGTTGAGTTGTATGAGCTGTGTATATATTTTGGAATTAAGCCCTTACTGATCGCACCACTTGCAAATATCTTTTCCGTCTGTAGGTTGGCTTTTCCTTTTGTTTATGGTTTCCTCTGCTATACAAAAGCTTGTAGGTTTGATTAGGTCCCACTTGTTTATTTTTGTTTTTATTTCTCTTGCCTTGGGAGACTGCCCTAAGGAAACACTGGTATGATTTATATCAAGAAGATGTTTTGCCTATGGTCTCTTCTAGGAGTTTTGTGGTGTCATGTCTTATATTTAAGTCTTTAAGCTATTTTGAGTTTATTTTTGTGTGTGGTGTGAGGGTATGTTGTTTTGTATCGTTTTGGGTGTTGTTTGTTTTGCCCCACCCATGGCATGTGGAAGTTCCTGGCTGGGAACTGAACCTGGGCCACAGCAGCGATTCAAGCCACTGTGGTGACAATGCCAGATCGTTAACCCACTGCACCACAAGGGAACTCCCACCATGTGCTATATATGAGGCTCATCTAAAAATATAAAGGGCTTGGCGTTCCCGTTGTGGCTCAGTGGGTTAAGAATCCGACTAGTATCCAATAAGGATGCGGGTTCAATCCCTGGCCTCTCTCAGTGGGTTAAGGATCCAGCATTACCTTGAGCTGCAGTGTAGGCCACAGATGCTGCTTGGATCTGACATTGCTGTGGTTGTGGTGTAGGCTGGCAGCTGCAGCTCTAATTCAACTGTTAGCCCAGGAATTTCCATATACTGCAGGTGCAGTCCTAAAAAGAAAAACAAAACAAAAACAGACAAAGGATCTGAATACATGTATCTTCAAATTAGAAATAGGGACATGAAAAGATATTCATAGGCATCAGGAAAATGCAAATCAAAACCACAATGAGGGCCATTCCCGTCATGGCTCAGTGGAAACGAATCTGACTAGCATCGCGAGGACGCAGGTTCGATCCCTGGCCTTGCTCAGTGGGTTAAGGATCCGCCATTGCTGTGAGCTGTGGTGTTGGTCGAAGACGCAGCTTGGATCCTGCATGGCTGTGGCTGTGACGTAGGCCAGCGGCTACAGCTCCGATTTGACCCCTAGCCTGGGAACTTCCATATGCCTCTGTGTGGCCCTAAAAAGACAAAAAAGAAAAGAAAAAAACCCACAATGAGATACCACTTAATAACCACGAGATGGTTATAATCAAAAAGATATATAACAAGTGTTGGAGAGACTAGGCAGACACCGGAACCCTTACATACTGCTGGTGGGAATGTGAAATGGTGCAGCCACTTTGGAAAACAGTCCAGAAGCTCCTCAAATAGTTAAATACAGAGTTAACCCCATGATCCACCATTTCCACTTCCAGGTATATACCCAAGAGAAGGGAAAACCATGTGTCTACACAAAACTTGGACACAAATGTTCATAGCAGCATTATTCCTAATAGCCGAAAATGGAAACACCCACATGTCCATCAACTGATGAATGGATAAGTAAAATGCAGCACACCCTCACAGTGGAATTTTATTTCACAATAAAAAGGAATGAAGTACTGCATGAATGGTACAGCATGGATGAACCTTGAAAATATGATGCTGGATGAAAGGAGCCAGTCACAAAGGACCACATATTGTATGATTTCATTTGTATGGAATGTCCAGAATAGACAAATCTATAAAGATAAAAGTAGATTAGATGGGAAATTCCCGTTGTGGCTCAGTGGTAATGAACCCGACTAGTATCCATGAGGACTTGGGTTTGATCCCTGGCCTCGCTCAGTGGGTTAAGGATCCAGAGCTGCCGTGAGCTGTGGTGCAGGTTGCAGATGTGGCTCAGATCCCACATTGCTGTGGCTGAGGTGTAGCTCCAATTCAACCCCTAGCCTGGGAACTTCCACATGCCTTGGGTATGGCCCTAAAAGAAGAAAGAAGAAAAAAAGGAGATTAGCTGGCCTCTGACTCTGGGGGAGATATGAGGGTTGGGGAATTAGGGCTAAGGTGAGGAGAGTTTCCCTGGGTATTGAAAATAGTCTAAAATGGATTGTATTGATGGTTGCACACCTCTGCAATTATACTACAAACCACACTGAACTATGCACTTTAAATGCGTGAACTGTATGGTATGAGTTTTATCTCAGTAAAACTGGGCACATGAATGGAGCCATTATTGAGTCACGAGGTCTTCCTGTCCACAGAGCACCAGTGGCTGCGGCAGCTCTTTGTGGTGCTTCCCAGGTTGAGGGATGGGAGGAAATGGGAGAATGAAAAGTTTTTAATCAAACCCCAAATATTTTCATCTGATTCCTGTTTCCAACCAGTATTTATTGAGCTCCTTCTATGAGATTTTGCTTTAGGTGCCGAGAGACTTCAAAAAAAAATACCAAACTCCCTGCTCCTAGAGAAGATGGACTTCAGGTAATAAGTCAGAGAGGAGTTCCAGTCCTGGCTCAGTGGTTAATGAACCCAACTAGGATCCATGAGGATGAAGGTCTGATCCCTGGCCTCACTCAGTGGGTTAAGGATCCGGTGTTGTCGTGAGCTGTGGTGTACGTCGCAGACACAGCTCAGAGCTGGCGTTGCTGTGGCTGTGGCGTAGGCCAGTGGCTACAGCTACAGCTCTCATTTGACCCCTAGCCTGGGAACCTCCATATGCCATGGGTACGGCCCTAAAAAAGCAAAAAAAAAAAAAAAAAAAAAAAAACAGGTGAGACAAGTGCTGGGGAAAAGCAGGGCAGGAAAGAGGAAAGTGAAGACTGTTGCTACTTCAGAGAGAGCATTCAGGAAGGTTCCTTTGAGCAGAAGCCCATAGGAGGCAAAGGTGGGTGCCCTGTGGGTATCAGGGGCTATCGGAAGCAAAGGCTTGAACTGGGAAGGTGATCAGGGTGTTAGAGGAACAGGAAAGAAGCCACGTGGCTGGACGGAAGAGTGATGGGAGAGACAGGGAGGAGGGGCTGGGGGAGCGTGAGCAGAGGGAATAGGGCCTTTAGGCCACTGTAAGGGCTCTGACTTCTACCCGGGAAGATGGGAGGGTTGGAGCAGAGGAAATGCCACACCCTGACTGAGGTTCTAGAAGACACACTATGACCACTTCATGGAAAATGGACCAAGGGGGCAGAGCTAAAGCATACTTTCTCCAAATAGTTCCACCTTTTATTTAATGTATTTGAGATCTTTTTGAACCGTTTTTTGAGTTGTTTTGCAAAGTCTGCACATTTTTAGTGCTAGTGACCTATAGTTTTGGTTACAAAGAACACATAATATTTTTCTTCTCTATTTTCATCATGTGTAGATAGAGATGTTATTTCAATTTTTCTCATATTCATATTCCCTTGTTTGGAAAGTCTTTAACCTAGAGTAACACAACATGCTTGTGACAGAAGCTTTGCAGTAGCTCAATACAGATGCTTGCTGAGATTCACACAGCAGCATATCCACATAGATTTGTAAGACTATTAGTATGTCTTTTCACATAAATTGACTATTTAAGTCATTGATCTTAATCTTGACACAAAAATGATTTATATTTCAGATTATTTTAGATAACGTTAACAGTATTTCAGCAATAAAACACCAACCTGTCAGAACTTAAAAATAGCTGAACACTACTATTTACAATAGCCAAGACATGGAAGCAACTAAAATGTCCATCAACAGAGGAATAGATACAGAAGATGTAGTACACATATGCAATGGAATATTGCTCAGCCATAAAAAAGAATGAAGTGCCATTTGCAGCAACATGGACAGACCTAGAGATTATTACACTAAGTGAAGTAAGTCAGAGAAAGACAAATAGCATGTAATATTACTTATATGTGGAATCTAAAAAAAAAAATGAAACAGACTCACAGACTTTGAAAACAAACCTTAGGATTACCAAAAGGGATGGGTGGGGGGAGAGAAGGATCTGGAGCTTGGAATGGTCTATGCACACTACAGTATATGGAATGGATGGTCAATGGGGAATCTGCTGTATAGCACGGGAGAATCTACTCAGTATTCTGTGATAACCTATACGGGAATGGCTATGTCTTTATGTATAACCAAACCACCTTGCTGTACACCTGAAACTAACACCATTGTACATCAACTCTACTGCAATACAATTTTTTAAAAATAGCTCTATACTGGAGTTCCCGTCGTGGCGCAGTGGTTAATGAATCCGACTGGGAACCATGAGGTTGCAGGTTCGATCCCTGGCCTTGCTCAGTGAGTTAAGGATCTGGCATTGCCGTGAGCTGTGGTGTGGGTCGCAGACAAGGCTCGGATCCAGCGTTGCTGTGGCTCTGGAGTAGACTGGTGGCTACAGCTCCGATTAGACCCCTAGCCTGGGAACCTCCATATATGCTGCAGAAGCAGCTCAAGAAAAGGCAAAAAGACAAAAAGAAAAAAAAAAGCTGAATACTGAAAACTGTTATCACAATGATTATTATTCTTTTCTAGCCGAAGAAGTGACAGATTAAACAATTGGCTTGAGTCATAGAGCTAGCAGTTAAGTGGTTTGGCCACAATTTAAATACAGGGAGTTTGAAAGGCACCCACGAGCTTCACCACTACACAAAGGCATCTTAGAGAAAGTAGCATCTGGGAGTTCCCATAATGGCTCAGTGGTTAACGAATCCTACTAGGAACCATGAGGTTGCAGGTTCAATCCCTGGCCCTGCTCAGTGGGTTAAGGATCCAGCGTTGCCGTGAGCTGTGTTGTAGGTTGCAGACACAGCTCAGATCTGGCATTGCTGTGGCTCTGGCGTAGGCTGGTGGCTATGGCTCCAATTAGACCCCTAGCCTGGGAACCTCCATATGCTGCGGGTGCAGCCCTAAAAAGCAAAGAAAAAAAATCATTGGTTCTTCTCTGAGCCATACGCCTTCAGATCAAAGGAGCGTGACCTTGGGCAAGCCTCTTCCTCTGAGTGGTACACAGCCAAAAGAGATTTGTAAACTCTATGTAAAACACCAATGTAGGTGCTGATAATGAAATTACTGTGGACCAGGAATTTTACCATTTTTTCATTTCATTTTTTCATCTAATCTTTACAATCTGAGGAGGTGGGTAACAGCCTCCCCTTACGACAACATGATAAAATTGAGAAACTAAAGAGATTAAATAACTTGCTTGAGGCCACACAGTAAGAGGCACAGCCCAGGTTACTCTGGGTCCACTGTAGAGTTAAGTGGTTTTATTACTTGGAAAGAAAGAGAAACAAAAGCAAAAAAGGCGTTAACAGCTGCCCTGTGGATGCCTGCACTGGGATACAGTAGCAGAAAATGGTTAAATATATACAACAGTACAAAGCATGTACTGCAAAAATACTGATTCTTTTAAATTCTGCCTAGACATTACCAAGGTAATGACTTCTTATTGCATATCCATTCTTTGCTATTGCTTGAGGCAATTCTTTTTCAAAAGAAAGAGGCTCCAACTCTTGCTGCTTCAACAACCTATACTCCAATCCCAACACCCCCTCCCTGCCAACATCCAGGCCGCATTCAGAAAAGCATCCCTATCGACTTGCATGCTCGGATCCTGACCTCGATCTCACCCTTCCCAGGCCCTTCGCCTCTGTGCATTCTCAACAAGTGCTTAGCTCTGTGGGGTCTCCGTCCTGGGGGAGGTGACCCTTATGCTGGTGTTAAGAGAGCGACCGCTTGGCCGGGAGGGTGTCGGAGTGGAGCCAAGCGGAGGAGGCCTCTGTGGTCCCTCCCAGGTCTGGAGTTCGAAAAGCTAAGCGACAGAAGCACCGCGGGCCCGGCGCAGATTCCAAGGCCAGCCTGGAAAGCCTTCACAGCGCGCAGAGGAAGCGACCGGAGGTTCGCGAGGGAACGCAAGGCTCGCGTCCACGCACGGGGCGGGGCGGGGGCAGGAGGCGGCTGCGGGTTGAAGCCCCTGGGCTAGCACACAATGGGCAGCGGCGCGAGGGCAGGCGCTCGGCCGAGGTGCTGCCGCACCACGTGGGCCGCAAAGCGCGCCGGGCCAGAAGAGGCCCGTCCGCCCAGGCCGGGCGCGGCGCGGCTTATGTGCGCGCACGCGCGCGTGCGTGCGTGCGATTTGCGATCAGGCGGCGCGGAGGACAGCCCCGGCGGCGGGGCGGGGGGAGTTATATTGCGGGGTCCTTCCTTGCTCACCCTGGTTCCTCTCGGAGCGGAGACGGCAAATGGCGGACTTCGATACCTACGACGATCGGGCCTACAGCAGCTTTGGCGGCGGCAGAGGGTGAGGCGGACGTGCGCTGGCCCAGGCCGGGCGCGGGAGGCAGGCGGGGTCGGGGGCCCCTGGGCGGTGGCCTTCCGGCGCTCACCCGGGGCGGCAAGCAATAGGAGCCGTGCTGGACCGGCGGAGGCCTGGTGGAGACGCGCCTGGAGGGCCGGAGCCTGGAAATGGCGCGCTCGGGGAGGGGAGGGCGGCGGTTAGGCTCCCAAGGTCTTGCTCGCGGGGCAGATCACTCCCTGTGCCCCCCGCTACCTGTGACGTGTCGTCTTCCCTGTGCCTCGACCTCAGGGCCAGGCCGCAGCCGCGCCGAGTGCCTATGAGGACAAGCTCCCGCTTCCAGCCCCATCCCCCAGTACGGCTGTGCTGCGACGCAGGGGTGGGGGCCACGGCCTTCCCTGCTTCGGTCCTGGCCGCGGCTTCCTGTTGTCCTGTTGTCCGCCTGCACTGCAGGCTTCCTGGTTCCTTTCGCCATGAGGCCAGCGGGCTGGGTAAGGTCGGAAGGCCGAGAGAGGGGCGATTCCCTTCCCTTTACGTGTGAGGCTGGGATTTGGCGGCTGGAGCCCAGGAATAGGCCAATTCAGCCCTGAATGGGGGGAGACCAACCAAAACAAGTACATCACCGCATTGTATCTATCCTGTCTTGGGTCAGAGTGCCTCGTTGACAAGTGCTTCTTGCTTCTTGGCAGAAAGTGTTATTCTGCCCGGTTACTCCATCTGATCTGGAGAAGGAACCGCATTTAGCCTTCGTTCTGATTCTGGTGCTACACAGACTATATGTAACTGAGGCACCTTGTTGGAAAGAAAAATCCCTGACTGGTGAATAAGCTTATACGGGGCTTAATTCCAGGAACTCGCCCTGGATAATTTTTTTTTAGACGCGAGTTAACCTCATACAGAATTTAGAAGATAGCTATGAATATTTTGCTATTTGTCAGCGGCACACTTGGCCTTTGTGTGGTACACAGAAAGGATTACTTTCCCAGATAACACCACAATAGTACCTACTGAGGTGTCCGATCTCCTGGGTTTCAATCCCTAAAGTAACTTTGTTTGGTGAAGAATGATTTTAATACCTTGGTTGGGAATGGCTCAAATAAAAAAGCTTGTTTGGGTGTAGGAGCGTACCCAGTAACATTCAGGGCACTAGAACATAGAAGTTAAGGGAGGTGGAGCCACCAGTTATTTCAAAGAATACTTTATTTGCTAATAAAAAAGAAATAGATGTTGGACGACAGGTAGAATTACTGCCTTTGGGGTAGGTTTCTAGACATCAAATGTGTACTTCAGTCATCTTGAAATTTAATAACTAGGGTTTGGTTTTGTTTGTTTTTTTTGTTTTTTTTCTTTCACTGGTTTCAAAAAACATTTGAAACTATCTAGGAAAACCCTAGGTAATTTGAAAACAAATTAAGACAGATCCAAGGAATTTTAGTTGGTTTGGGACTACATTGTTAGTCGCGTTATACAGAGCCTGGGGTTTTGTTTTTAATTTTGCCTTTACTAGCTGTTCTGGTGGCTTGAGGTGCTCAAGTGGACTTTTCAGTAAATGTCAGTTTGACAGTTGGAGTGCCTTGAACAGCAAATCATAATCAAAAGTAAATTTCTGGAGTTTGCATTGTGGCGCAGCAGAAATGAACCCGGCTAGGAACCGTAAGGTTGCAGGTTCAATCCCTCGCTCAGTGGGTTAAGGATCTGGCTTTGTGTGAGCTGTGGTGTAGGTCGCAGTGAGGCTCAGATTTCAGCATTGCTGTGGCGTAGGCCGGCAGCCGTAGCTCCGATTGGACCCCATGCCTGGAAACCTCCATGTGCCGCAGGTTCAGCCCTCAAAAGCAAAATAAAAAATAAATTAATAAATAAAAATTAAAATTGTTGCAATTCTCACTTAAAAAAAGTAAATTTCTCTTAAGATGCTATTTTTAGAATATCAAAAGACAAAGGACAGTGTTAGCCTTTTGCCCAGTTGTACTCCAAAAACTGAGGATAGAATCTAGCACCATTCATCTCCTGAACTTCCTAATTAAAAAACCCCTTTAGGAGTTCACATCATTGCTCTGTGGAAACGAATATGACTAGCATCCGTGAGGATGCAGGTTCAATCCCTGGCCTCCATCAAGGAGCCTGTGTTGCTGTGAGCTGTGGCGTAGGTCGCAGACGCAGCTTGGATCCTGAGTTGCTGTCGTGTAAACTGGCAGCTGTAGCTCGGATTCAACCCCTAGCCTGGGAACTTGCATATGCCACAGGTGCGGCCCTAAAAAGCAAAACAAAAAATTTTTTTTCAAATAAAAGTACATAGGAAATACTGCTCACATTACTAAAAGTAGTTTTAAAAATCTGTTTGTGAGTTTGTATGTTCTTTTCGGCGGTGTCTGGAGTGAGTCTGGAAACTACAGGGGATCAGGCACATAGTGGTGCAGTCTGTGCCAAAACTTTCATATTCCAGGTGGTTAAGATTGTTTTAGTTTCACCAAATCCGGAAGGTATCAGTTATTGGGATCTTTGAAGTGTATTATGATGTTGGATAGTTGACCAGATACTCTTCAGTGATAATTTTCATGTTTCAGTTATGTTCACATTGATACATATCTTAGTGTTGTTTATGTCCAGATAACAATGCTTATGCAGATAGCTGGTCTGGTGGTATTACTTTGGTACTTACGTAAGGCAACTTCTCTCTAGTCTAAAACACTTTACCGAGGTAAGATGTCACATCTCTAAGCACCTTGGATCACAGATGAAAGGAGTAGTGGGTTTGAAGTGTGCAGTAGAATCTTGGGTTTTAATAATTATACATTCCTTTTAAGTTTATTTTGCGGTTGTGTGTGATAACCCGTACGGTTGTCAGGAATCGATACTGAACAACTGCTTTATTTCCCCAGTCTATAGAGGCCTGTCCTAGCAGCAGAGGAGAGAGCTGGGGATTGCGTTGTTGCTCAGAAAGCAAGTCAGAACAAAATTCCAAATTATCAAGAGTTGATTGTACCAGATCTTGAATGTATTTTTTTTTGCAGTTGGCTAAATCATCTTTCTGAGGTTCCAGTTTTTCGTTTAACATCGGCAATGAAGTGAAGAGTAATACTGATTTTACCTTTGTAACTGCAAAAGTTTTGTGTTTGTTTGTTTTGGGTTTTGGGGGGTTTTTTGTTGTTGTTGTCTTTTTGCCATTTCTTGGGCCGCTCCTCGGCATATGGAGGTTCCCAGGCTAGGGGTCTAATCGGAGCTGTAGCCACCGGCCTACGCCAGAGCCACAGTAACGCGGGATCCGAGCCGCGTCTGCAACTGCACCACAGCTTACGGCAACACCGGATCCTTAACCCGCTGAGCAAGGCCAGGGATAGAACCCACATCCTCATGGATACTAGTTGGGTTCATTAACCGCTGAGCCACGACGGGAACTCCTACAAAAGTTTTTTTGAGTGCTTTCCTAAAACTAGTATCAGTCCCAAGAGTTAGAGTGGAACTTGGAGTCAGCCAGAACTGGCATTGCTGAAATAGTACCTGCTAAAAGTTGATTAAACTACAAAAAGTTAAATATTCTTTATTAGGATCCCGTTAGGGTGTTTGGAATTCTAATCTTTGAGTCTTACAGGACTTAAGCTTGTCATCTGTCTAAATTTCGAGGTGTATTTTAGGACTTAAAATGGGAAAGAAGATGTATAAAAACTAGCTGGTTCCACTGATGAGGGACCTGTAAAGGTGTTGAAAGGCTTATTCTGAAATCCTGTTTACCTAACAAATGGGTTTATTGTCATCCTTCTCTCCTCTCCTCAGTCTCCCAAAGCTTGATGCCAAATCTTTGTCCTTTATGAGAATAGTTACCACAAATACTTGGCTTTACCAAGAGGTCTCTGAGAGATGGTTCAATCAAGTTCTAGCTTTAGAATAAGGCAGACCAGGGCATATAAGCTATGGGATCCAGGCAAGTTCCTTTGCCCCTCTGAGTCTCGTTTTCCCCGCATGTAAGAACGCCTCTCTATAGGGCTGTTGGGGGGTATTAAATGAGATGTTAAATGCATGGCACCGTACCGGCACACATAAAATACGCTTAGTAGTTGGCAGCTATTGATGTATAATTTTTTAATTCTTAAACTCTTTCCTTTGGAGTTAATAAGAGTAGGAAAAATTTTATTGAATTAGCTGGAGTGAGTTTTTTATTTCCCTGGCTATATTTCTGAAGCTAATTAAAGGAAAGCTGTTCATTTTTTAGACATAAAGCATAATGTAATACCACAAATATTATAAATGAATCCTAAATAATTTGTTCTTGTACATTATTGGTTTATAACAGAATGTATGTTTGAAATCTCTAAATTTCTGAGATTTCTAAAAAAAAAAAACTACTTGAAATTGGCCTTAGTGTTCTGGAAAGACTTCACAAATTCAAGAACTTGGAACATACAAAGAAGAATGTTTGGTTGGGGGGTGGAGGGGGGTGGGGGGAGTCAGCCCTAGGTCAGATCCATCTTCCAGTTTCCCCTAGAAATGGAAGCGTGTTGGGCAGGAGACCATGGCATGCCTCATTTCTGCAGCTGGTTAGACCTGCACACTCAGAGTATGAGAGCAGTGATCACTTGATGTTGATTGCACTTAACAGCTGTGATGTCTGAGTTGTCTTGTGTGGTGTGTGTATGTGTGTTTGCCATTTCTTGGGCCGCTCCCGCGGCATATGGAGGTTCCCAGGCTAGGGGGTCGAATTGGAGCTGTAGCCACCGGCCTACGCCAGAGCCACAGCAACGAGGGATCCGAGCTGTGTCTGCAACCTACACCACAGGTCACGGCAACACCGGATCCTTAACCCGCTGAGCAAGGCCAGGGATGGAACCCGCAACCTCATTGTTCCTAGTCAGATTCGTTAACCACTGAGCCACAGATGAACTCCTGAGTTATCTTTTTAAATTGAATGTCCTAGGGTTTTTTGTTTGCTAAGCATGTTACTGTTTTTAAAATGTTCTTGGTAGACTCTCTGGATGTGTAGCAGAATGTTGATACAATGATGCCCCCATTGTACTCCCTTGAGTATAGGGTAGCTGGAGATGGTGATCTCCCTTGCTCTGCGCACTCTTCCATAATTGAAATAATTAGTTACATTTTTGGAATCTTCTGAAGATCTGGTTTAATAGAAGACAGCTGGTTTCTCAGAGCTCCTTCTGTATTCACCCTTGATAGGTTGTTTGGTTGACATATATGAAGCAAGTCCAGCCTTATACAGATAAGTAGTTGGAGATGGGAGGGCTATTTTAATAGCCTTTTCAGGTAATTGTAAGCATTCTTATTTGCTAGTATATCAAATCTCAGCAAGTGGTAGTTTCCATAAAGTTTAACTGCAGTAATAAATTTTTCATACTCGTAAATGAAAATGTATAGATTGATATTTTGAATGGATCCTTTACCAATGCATGGCTTTTTGTCACATGATAGATTGCTCATTGGGAAAATTCAGTTCACTGTATTGTGGGGTTCTCCCAGATGTGAACACACTTCACTTGACAGTGTCAAAAATCATGTTCATTAATGTCACCTCACCATCAGTCTCATCAGAAAAATTTCTGGTATTGGGAGACTGTCAGGCATGTATTGATGAATATGGGTTTTCTAAATTCTGATTTTTGCTTGAACACTGGTGTTTCCTTATTGGCAGCAGACAGTGCTGTGGTTTTCCTTGAAGTGATAAACTCACTTCATTTACAAGAAAACGTCTGCCTTGTATCCAAATCTGAACCATAGTTTGTCAGTTCTTTCAGGTAAAAATGTATTTCTGTAAGAAGCAGAAGTGCTTCGTTCCCATTGGAGTATTTTAAACATGGGTGATATTTTAAAAATTATTTTTACCGCTTTATCAAGAACATTCTTTGATATGCTGAAGTTAGTTGGTTGGGGTTTTTTTGTGTTTTTTTTTGTTGTTGTTGGTTTTTTTTGTTTTTGTCTTTTTAGGGCCGCACCCTCAGCATATGAAAGTTCCCAGGCCTGGGGTCGAATCAGAGCTGTAGCTGCCAGTCTATACCACAGCCACAGCAATGCAGGATCCAAGCCTCATCTGTGACCTACACCACAGCTCATGGCAACGCCCGATCCTTAACCCAGGGGTGGAACCTGCAACCTCGTGGTTCCTAGTTGAATTTATTTCCACTCCTATTTCCCAGTTTTAACTGTATTTTCGCTGTTACTGTTTCATTTATCTTCCCCATTGTAGGGAGGAAAATGAGTATTTAATTTACTTATTTATTTAGCCTTTTTTTTTTTTTTACCTTTTCTAGGGCCGCTCCCGCAGCATATGGGGTTCCCAGGCTAGGGGTCTAATTGGAGCTGTAGCCGCCGGCCTACACCACAGCCACAGCAACGTGGGATCTGAGCCATGTCTGCAACCTACACCATAGCTCACGGCAACGCTGGATCCATAACCCACTGAGCAAGGCCAGGGATTGAACCTGCAACCTCATGGTTCCTAGTCGGATTCGTTAACCACTGTGCCACCACGGGAACTCCGAAAATGAGTATTTTAAAGCAGAGTCTATTGTAATGACCTGACCCATATACTCATTAAAGTGACCACTCTTGGAGTTTTCATCGTGGCTCAGTGGTTCACGAACCCAACTAGCATCCATGAGCATGCGGGTTTGATCCCTGGCTTTGCTCAGTGGGTTAGGGATCCGGCGTTGCTGTGAGCTGTGGTGTAGGTCGTAGATGTGGCTTGGACTTGTGGCTGTGGTGAAGGCTGGTGGCTACAGCTCCCATTAGACCCCTACCCTGGGAACCTCCATGTGCTGCAAGTGCGGCCCCCAAAAGACAAAAAAAAAAGTGACCACTCTTATTTCATCTGTACCACCTTGCTTAACTCATCTCCTACACACTTTTTGGGGGGGGTGGGGAGTCTTTTTAGGGCTTCATGTGCAGCGCATGGAAGTTCCCAGGCTAGGTGTCAGATCAGCCACAGCCACAACAATGTGGGATCTGAGCCAAGTCTGCAACCTATACCACAGCTCACGACACTGCTGGATCCTTTAACCCACTGAGCGAGGCCAGGGGTGGAACCCAGTCCTCATGGATACTAGTCAGGTTCGTTACCGCTTATCTACCACAGGAACTCACTTCTGAATTTTTTTTTTGCTTTTTCAGGCCGCACTTGAGGCATATGGATGTTCTCAGGCTGGGGTTTGAATTGGAGCTGCAGCTGCTGGCCCACACCATAGCCACAGCAATGCCAGATCCAAGCCATGTCTGCCACCTACACCACAGCTCACAGCAACACTGGATCCTTGACCCACTGCACTGAGCGGAGCCAGGGATCAAACCCACATGCTCATGGATACTTGTAGGGTTCATTTCCACTGAATCACAATGGGAACTCCTTAAAGTAAATCTTAGCTGTTACTATCATTTCAACAGCCCAGTAAATATTTTAATTTCTCTAATTAGCTCATAAATTTTGATGTTCAACTGGTTTGTTTGAATCAGGGCCACACAAAGTTTGCATGTTGCATTTGGTGGTTTGTTTACTAAATCTCTTAATTGATAGAGTCCTCCTCTTATCCACCCTCCCCTTGGCTGTTTGGGGTTTTTTGGTGTATGTTTTGTTTTTAACGGCTACACCTTTGGCATATTGCAAGTCCCTGAGCCAGGTGTCAAATCTGTACCACAGCAGCCATCTGAGCTGTTAACAGTGACAACACCAGATCCTTAACCCTCTGCACTCCTTGTTTGTTTTTAAAGGGTTATGTGGCCCTTTTTCAGATACTTTTAATATACTTGTAACTGTCATATGTGAGGTAGCAGTAAGTTAAAATTGAGTATCAACGAGTAATTTTTGTTAAGTATTAAGTATTTTGTTTTAATGCATATGTATGTTTTAGAACATGTTTCTTAGATTTATATGATTTTACAAATATTAAATGAAGAGAAGAATCATTGGCTCTGCCTTTGAACTTGAGGTTTTAAATGATTTATCAATGGCAATTTTTAGTTGTGTAAATAATTGAAATTTTAAAATTAATTGGATAGTTGTAAATGACTATCCAAGATTCAACATTACCTGAAAACATGAAGTTTACTTTGAAATGAAATGGAGTTCCTGGAGTTCCCATTGTGGCTCAGTGGTAATGAACCTGAGTAATATCCATGAGGTCGCAGGTTCTATCCCTGACCTCACTCAGTGGGTTAAAGGGTCAGATGTTGCTGTGAGATGTGGTGTAGTCACAGACTTAGCTCAGATCTGGTGTTGCTCTGACATAGGCTGGGTCATATGTGGCTATGACATAGGCTGGCAGCTACAGCTCTGATTTGACCCCTAGCCTGGGAACTTCCATGTGCCATGTGTATGGCCCTAGAAAGACTGCCAAAAAAAAAAAAAAAAAATTGGAGCTGATAGTATGCGGAATGTCAAATCTCAAATAATAAGCCCCTTTCTTCTTTCTTCCTTTTTTTTTTTTCTTTTTCTTTTTTGGCCACCCCGAGGCATATGGAGCTCCCAGGCCAAGGATCAGATCTGAGCCACAGTTGCAACCTGCGCTATAGCTATGGCAACACTGAATCCTTTAACCTACTGTTCTGGTATTGAACCTGTGTCCTGGTGCTACAGAGATGCCCTAGATCCCATTGCACCACAAGGAGAACTGAAAAAAAGAACTCTGCCTATAAAGTTCAGAACTAATTCATAGGAATAGATTACATCATAGCTTTAAGACAGACGTGGGGTGGGGGTGACATTTCTTAGGACCAATAAATAGCTTGAGCTTTAAGATTTTATTTCCTCTGGAAAATACTGAACTTTTGGATCACGAGTAACCTTTTTCACCCATGTGAAGTTATCAAATTACTAACCCACTATCATTAATGTGTAGGAGTCCAATATTTTAGTACATTGAGGTGAATACCTTTTTCCTAGTAAGAAAAGTTCCCTAAAAACTATGTAACCAGCAATCCCTTATGTGTTCACTATTCATCTAAAACAAGGCTTGCAAACTGCTGATTGTGTCCTGTTGGTAAATGAGGAAATTTATTTAGTAGGTCCTGACAAGCAGTTTTTTTAGAAGATGAACTGGAATACAGAATAGAGTTCATTCTACTATGAGTTAGTACCCTTGGACAAGCTTTTTAAAAATGGTTTGTGTAGTTAACGTGTAGGAATGTGCATGTATTCCATTTTGATGTAGGATGTATTTATTGCTTTTGTGCACAACTAGAAAGATTTTTTGAAAAACACTTCGGTACCTAATTGGGAATGTCATTTGAATACGTGTAACCGTCTTTTTTTTTGTTGTTTTGTTTTGCTTTGTTTTTTGGTCTTCTTGTTTTTTCAGGACCACACCTGCAGCATATGGAGGTTCCCAGGCTAGGGGTCTAATCAGAGCTGTAGCCTACGGCACAGCCACAGCAACTCGGAATCCAAGCTGCGTCTGTGACCTACACCACAGCTCATGGCAATGCCAGGTCCTTAACCCACTGAGCGAGGCCAGGGATCAAATCCGCAACTTCATGGTTCCTAGTCAGATTCCTTTACACTGTGCCTCGATGGGAACTCCAACCCTCTCTTATAGTCTGAATTTTTTTCCAAATAAGAATACCCTTGTTGTTGAAGGAGGTTACTCGCAATCCTTAGTTAATAGGCCTGTGGCTTTGTACCTTCTCCCCTGCTGAGTATCAGATACTAGAGTAGTTCTAGAGATAAAGCAGTGAACTAGACAAGAGTTTCTGCCTCAGAAAGACTGCATTTTCTTCCCTACATTGCTTTTTGTATCTTACAGATGTGATTGAATTATTAAGATCCCATTCACAGCAGAAGAGTGCTCCTTGAAATAGGGCTCATTGAAAAATTCACCAGAGACACTGTCTCCACCCTCCCCCAGTGTTTACTTTTCAGAGGCTTTCATGCATATCCTGTAGTGATGACGCTTGTCAGGATAAAGGGATTTAATTTTGAGTCTAATTGAAAGCCTTGGAAAATACATTCACTTTGCAGAGGAAGATCTACTTGGAAATAAAGTATCTTTAATCCAAGTTGCATTGGGCTAGCTTTTTTTTTTTGTCTTTTTATGGCCACACCTGCAGCATATGGAAGTTCCTGGACTGGGGGTTGAATCAGAGACTGCTGGCTATACCACAGCCACAGCAACACCAGATCTGAGCTGCATCTGCTACCTACACTGCAGCTCACAGTAACGATGGATCCTTAACCCACTGAGCAAGGCCAGGGATCGATACTACCATCCCCTCATGGATCCTAGTTGGGTTCTTAACCCACCGAGCCACAACCTGAACTCCTTGGCTAACTTTTTAAAATCTAAGGTATGGGAGTTCCCTTCGTGGTTCAGCAGTTAATGATGAACCCAGCTAGGATCCATGAGGAGGTGGGATCCATCCCTGGCCCTGCTCAGTGGATTAAGGATCTGCCGTTGCTGTGAACTGTTTTTTCGGTCGCAGCTGCAGATCCAATTCAGCCCCTAGACTGGGAACTTCCGAAAGGCATGGGTACGGCCCTAAAAAGCAAAATAAATAACACCTTAGTACAATTAAAATGTAATGTGGCATCTTGGATAGGATCCTAGAACAGGAAAAGGATATTAGGTAAAAACTAAGAAAATCTGAATTAACTGAACTTTAGTTAGTAATGTATTGATATTGGTTCAGTGATTGTAACTAGTGTATTTTACTAATGGAAGAGTTAATAACAAGTAGAATAAAATGGTGTTTATGAAACAAGGACTTGGCTTTTGAGAGCCTAAGCTTCTTTATTGTCTAGAAACCAAGTAGTTTACACATTTTTTTTTTCCCCTAAGTATGCCCAGTGGATTTTGTCTTTATTGCTTATCTGCATTTTATTCTCTCTTTTCTTTTTTCTTTCTTGTTTTTGTTTTGTTTTGTTTTGTTTTGTTTTTTGTCTTTTTGTCTTTTCCCGGGCTGCACCCACAGCATATGAAGGTTCCCAGGCTAGGGGTCTAATCGGAGCTACAGCTGCTGGCTTATACCACAACCACAGCAATGCAGGATCCGAGCCGCATGTGCAACCTACACCCCAGCTCACGGCCATGCTGGATCCTTAACCCACTGAGCAAGGCCAGGGAGCAAACCCGCAACCTCATGGTTCCTAGTCAGTTTCGTTTCTGCTGTGCCATGACAGGAACTCCCTGCATTGTATTCTCATGAAGGCAGTCTTACTGTGATTTTATGTAGGATCTAGGATAGTGCCTCATGCCACAGGATAGTATGCTCATAAGTATTTCGGGACAGCACATGAAAGTTGTTGATGAGCCCTGATGAACTAACTCAGATATCACCCAGAAGTAGCAGAGCACCCAGTGTTCCAAATACCAGAGAGGTTAATACTCTTACGGTCGTGGTATCTTGGCACTGGTCTTAAAGGTTTTGGTTTTTTTTTTTTGTCTTTTTGCTATTTCTTGGGCCGCTCCTGCGGCATATGGAGGTTCCCAGGCTAGGGGTCGAATTGGAGCTGTAGCCACCGGCCTACGCCAGAGCCACAGCAACAGCAACGCGGGATCCGAGCCATGTCTGCAACCTACACCACAGCTCACGGCAACGCCGGATCGTTAACCCACTGAGCAAGGGCAGGGACCGAACCCGCAACCTCGTGGTTCCTAGTCGGATTCGTTAACCACTGCGCCACGACAGGAACTCCCTGGTCTTAAAGTTTTAAGAATGATAGCAACCGTACATAAATCCGGTATAGTTTCTAATGCATCTAAAAATCTTTGTAAAATTCTTTCCCAGAAATGGAGTTCCCGTCATGGCTCAGTGGAAGCAAATCTGACTAGTATCCATGAGGACATAAGTTCAATCCCTGGCCTCACTCAGTGGGTTAAGGATCCAGCATTGGCCATGAGCTGTGTTACAGGTTGCAGACGTGGCTCAGATCTGATGTCACCGCAACTGTGGCATGGTCCAGTGACTTCAGCTCCAATTCCACCCCTGGCCTAGGAATTTACCTATGCTATGGGTGCAGCCCTAAAAAGACCAAAAAAAAAAAATTGTTTCCCAGAAATAACAGCACGTGTCCTTTATTTTTTATTGTATTTTACTGATATATTTTTATACTTTGGAAGCAAGTCTTGAGCACTTGATCATCTGTTTCAGCCACTTAACAAATCTAATCTCAGCCCTAATATTCTCTTCTCTTTTTTCTTGTAGTCATGCTTCCTCTAATCTCTCCTATGTATCTTCACTTATATGTTACCATTTTAGACTTCAGTGTTTTGTCTGCTGTCTGGAAAATAGAATCCAATTTCCTTTTGCTCAAATGGTGCACCCTGCTTTCTCCTGAATTTTCTGCAGTCCTTTACTTGGGATGTGATTTACCCTTTCTAGGTGCCTGGACCCCCTTGGCTGAATTATGGTCTCCTTGAGGGTAGGAACCAAATCTCAGGTTTGTGCCCTCAGCATGGTGCTCCGTATTTAATAGACATTGTTACTTTATTGATTTGAATGAAGAAAAGTGATTTGTCTGTAATGGGTTTTGGAAAATCGCACCTGGAGTTGAAAGTTGAATTTCTTAAATTACTGAGGATATAGTCATTACTTTTAAAACTTGCATATAGACTGTCTCCTATGGGCAGCAGTAATGAGCGGGGGGGACCATTGCTCAGTGGTGGGGGTGATAGGGCCTGGGAATTAGCAGCACAGATTATCAGGTCTCTCTTTGTTGTCATCGTCGTCCTTTTAGGGATGCACCTGCCAGCTTGTGGAAGTTCGCAGGCTAGGGGTCGCATTGGAGCTACAGCTGCTGGCCTACACCACAGCCACAGCTACGCTGGATCGTTAATGCACTGAGCGAGGTCAGGGATCAAACCCTCATCCTGATGGGTACTAGTCGGGTTCGTTTCCACTGAGCCATGGCGGGCACTGCAGGTCTCTTTTTCTGAAGTGCAGGGTTTTGGGACGGGGGGGGGGGGGGGGGGTGTCTACCCAGACCTCCAGCTTTGCCTCATCTATTGGCCTGTTTTCTTTTCTTTTCTTTTTTTTTTTTTTAACCGCATCTGTAGTTGTATAATGATCATCCCAATCCAGTTTCACAGGATGTTGGCCTGTTTTATATACCAGAGGTCAGTCTGCTTCTTCCTGACCATTGTATTCTGAAGCAGGCTTAATCTACCATAGACTTCACACAATTGATATTATGGGGTTTTTCTTTTTTTTGGCTACCCCTCGGCATATGGAGTTCCCAGGCCAGGGATCAGACTGCAGCTGCAAGTGTAACCTACGCTGCAACTGCAGCACCACCTGGTCCTTTTTAACCCACGGTGTCAATCAAACCTGTGTCCAGTCACTGCAGAGATGCCACTGATCCCATTGCACCACAGCGGGAACTCCATACCTCCATTTTCTTTCTTTTTTTTTTTTTTTGGTCTTTTTGCCATTTCTTGGGCCGCTCCCATGGCATATGGAGGTTCCCAGGATAGGGGTCGAATCAGAGCTGTAGATCCTTAACCCACTGAGTAAGGCCGGGGATCGAACTGGCATCCGTATGGATGCTAATCAGGTTCGTTAACCACTGTGCCACCACGGGAACTCCCCAAATGTTATTTGGTATCTTACACGTTCAATATCCAGTCCCAAAGAATATCTTGCTGAAAATATTTTAGGTTTTATGGTTATGGGAATGCAGAATAAGTAAACTTATAAACCACATTTGCAGCCAAAAAGAAATTTATCTATCAAACACTTTGAACCTCAGGTTGTAGATGGCGGTGGTCACTGCTGCTGTGATGGTCACTTGAAAACCTATTTTTCTGGTATTTCTAGGACAGAATGAAGGATTTTCTATTGGGAAGTAGCAGAGTTCTGAGTTATTAAACTTAAATTTTTTAGCTAAGGATTATATCATAGCCTGGTCCTTCTGCTTTAAAAAAAAAGTGTTGGAGTTCCCATTGTGGCTCAGCAAACCCAACTGGTATCCATGGGAATGCAGGTTCTATCCCTGGCCCCACTCTGGGTTAAGGATCCATTGTTGCCATGAGCTGCAGTGTAGGTTACAGACATGGCTTGGATCTGGCGTGGCTGTGGCCAGCAGCTGCAGCTCTGGTTTGACCCCTAGCGTGGAAACTTCCATGGCTTAACCTCTTCTGCCATGGGTGTGGCCCTAAAAAGCAAAAAAAAAAAAACCAAAAAACAAAACCTTGCCCTCACAAATGCATAGGGGGACAGCTTCCCTGCTATCTACTGCTTCCCCAGAGTAGAGCAGTACACTTGTCCCGTCAGTGAACCTGCATCGATAGTGTCATTATCACTAAGTTTACCTTAAGGTTCACTCTTGGTGCTGAACATTCTATGGGCTTTGACAAATGTATAATGGCCCCATTTATTTGTTAATTATTGGAGTTCTCTTGTGGCTCAGTGGGTTAAGGATCCAGCGTTATGAGTGCTGTGGCTCGGGTTACAGCTGTGGCATTGGTTCATTCCCTGCGTGCCCAGGAACTTCTGCATGCCACATTTGCAGCCAAAAAGAAATTTATCTATCAAACACTTTGAACCTCAGGTTGTAGATGGCGGTGGTCACTGTTGCTGTGATGGTCACTGTTACTCTGCATATGTGTACTGTGTGTCAGGCAGTATATGGAGCACCTTGTATTATTTCTCAATAATTCAAGGTCTTGGTTAGTATAAACCCAGATTTCCAAATAAAGTTTAGAGAAATTGAGTAACTCCTCAAGGTTATATGATGGTGTGAGTATGTGGCAGAGCTGGGATTTAAACCAGTACCCCTGCAAATTAGCAATGATGTGGTAAGAGTCGTTATCTTGCCTTTGCCACTTTTAAACCCTACAACCATGGACAAGTAAACACCTCTTGTCATAGCTAAGGAAGTGACATTGAGGTTTAAATGGATTAATATGCACCCTAAAATTGAGGCCTCAGGGGAGTTCCCATCGTGGCTAAGTGGTTAGCGAATCCGACTAGGAACCGTCAGGTTGTGGGTTCAATGCCTGGCCTTGCTCAGTGGGTTAAGGATCCGGTGTTGCCGTGAGCTGTGGTGTAGGTTGCAGATGTGGCTCGGGTCCCGTGTTGCTGTGGCTCTGGCGTAGGCAGACAGCTACAGCTCCAATACGACCCCTAGCCTGGGAACCTCCATGTGCCGCATGAGTGGCCCAAGAAGTGGCAAAAAGACCAGAAAAATAAATAAATAAATATAAGATAAAATAAAATTGAAGCCTCAGGGAGGCAGTACATGGAGTGGAGAGTAGTATTTACACGGTACTTGCTCCACAAACACTAATAACTTTTTTTTTGTCTTTTTTTGCCTTTTCTAGGGCCGCTCCCATGGTGTATGGAGGTTGCCAGGCTAGGAGTCGAATCGGAGCCGTAGCCACCAGCCTACACCAGAGCCATAGCAACGTGGGATCCGAGCCGCGTCTGCAACCTACACCACAGCTCACGGCAACACCGAATCGTTAACCCACTGAGCAAGGCCAGGGACCGAACCCACAACCTCATGGTTCCTAGTCAGATTTGTTAACCGCTGCGCCACCACGAGAACTCTGCTAATAACATTTCTGTTAGAGCATAGCATCTCTAATCAGACTGTAGCAAGACACAGTTGTATTATGAATGTGTCAAACTTCAGCTTCAGGGCAGTAAGTGGACAGTCTGTTTCTGTGTGTGTCAGCACTGAGTATGAGGGAGGGAACTGGCTGAACTTCTCTCCTCCTACAAGGATAGGAGAGAACCATTACAGGAGGATGTTATATTTGGATTTGATTTTTCAGGGAAATGTATGTCGACATAGATTCTGTGTTTCTGTGGACATTTCTGTCATCCACAAGTAAGCACCTTTTTCATAGGTGATTTTTTTGGAATACACCTCATCATTTCGGAAGTAGTTGTATGCATTAGATAGGACTGTTTCACCTGGGTGGTGTGGCTGAGTGGGAGATGTTTTCCTTGGCCCTCTGGGGCAGGAACAGGTGGTCAGACTTGAATCCTGTCTGTTTCCCTCCTAGGTCCCGTGGCAGTGCTGGTGGCCATGGTTCCCGTAGCCAGAAGGAGCTGCCCACAGAGCCCCCCTACACAGCCTATGTAGGAAACCTACCTTTTAATACGGTTCAGGGCGACATAGATGCTATCTTTAAGGATCTCAGCATAAGGAGTGTACGGCTAGTCAGAGACAAAGACACAGACAAATTTAAAGGTGAGTTTGGGGATTTTTTACTGTGCATTATTTTAGGCAGGGAAGGGTCTAAACCAAGAGGCTGTAATTGTGAAAGTGTTTCAAACATTTCCCTGATCCAGGCAGATAAAATAAGCTAGCCCTTTAACTCATAGGTCTTCAGTTCTGTTGCGGGTGGAGGGGACATGTTTTATACATAATCTAGCTTGTAGAATTAGGTAGCATATAGCCAAGTAAATCTGGAGTTTGCCTGGCCTATATAGTAGCCTGTCTCTGCCAGAAAAGGAGTTACTGCACAATAAATGAATGGTTAAAACCCAGGACTTTTCAGGTGCATCGCACCTTGGCTGACACATGCATTTTCCTTGGTGGTGTTCCCATAATCTAGTTTATTATGGAGTCTAAAAGGGAACCTAGTGCACGTTGTCATTATACACTTGTGACTTCAGAGCCTGCGTGTGGGGAGGGGTTGACTCAAACTGCAGGTTAATCACGGGCAGAGAAGGGGTGAGAATGAGGAATCACATGGGCATTGTCATCGCTTGCAAGGCTTCTGGAACCAAAATGCCCTGTATTTCAGTGTGTGGTGCAGGATACAGGGCATTTGGTTTGCTTTATTACCCAGAAAGAAGTGTGTTCATGAAAAGTAGAGGGACTGGGGTGTACAAGAAGCATAGCTGCTGCTCATCAGAGTGGCTCTGTATATATTTTTGTCATTTTGAAAGCTTTCTGACTTAAGAACCTAAAGAAGGCCTTGTTATAGTAAGTGAGCAGACAGTGGAAACAAACATCAGTAAAGCTGGTAAAGGTAAGTCCCACTGCTGGGAAGCCTTAAGAACCAATTGTAAGGTAAAAATGTGTGGGTGAAGCTGCCTTTTGGGCTGGGTCGGTAGCAGCAGGTTTTAGAGTTTGTCTCATAGAAGGGCAGAGGTAGTTTCAGTAGCTCCAGAATGTGAGATGTGTGACTAGGCTGGTGTTGCCTCTTTGAACTTGGAAGTAGTTTTCTCACTTCCCTGAACAGTGAATGAATCCACTGAGGGGAAATGGCTTGATGGGGAGAGGGGGGCTCCACCTAAGTAGTATATTCCTTTTTTTTTTTTTTTTTTTTTGCTTTTCAGGGCCACAGCCATGGCATATGGAGGTTCCCGGGCTAGGGGTCAAATTGGAGCTGTACCTGCTGGCCTACCGTACAGCTTACAGCAATGCTGGATCCTTAACCCACTGAGCGAGGGCTGGGATCGAACTCACAACCTTATGGTTCCTAGCGGGATTCTTTTCCACTGCGCCATGATGGGAACTCCTATGCAGTATATTCTTTACATAAGCACATGGTGAACAGGAAAAGTTTGGCCCCAGGCTTTTGAAGCACTTGCAGTTTAATGGGCTTTGAAGGTGAAGTGTCATCATCATACAGCATGGGGAGGGGTGGTAATAGAGGTGCAGTGAGCATATGGGGCAGAGGGATTGTTTGACCCAGATGGCAAGGAAGGGGCGTGGACACTAATGCTGAAGGTAGAAGGAAAGGCTTATTCTTTCAAGGTGAGAAAGAGGGCGGGGTTTCCTCTGTCTGGAGTTCTCTGCTTACAGGCCTCTGTCAGAATCTAGCATCAGGGACTCAGGTTGTCCGTAAAGCACGCTTGTATCTCCGTCCGCTCTCCTTAAGTAATTGGCATCCCAAGGAGGATGCACTTGTTGCCAAGGGTATATGTTTTTTTATGCAGCTCCCTGAGTAGTGAGTATAGGTAGATTTAGCCTTTTCCTTCAAAGCATGTTTGGTATCGAATTTGCAGTCTGTGTCTTAAAGCCCCTCTTGGGTTATATTGAAGTCATTCAGAGTCAGAACTAACAGCTCTTCAGTGACCCAAGGAAGGCAGGTCACTGAAGACCTGTTATATTTAATTCATTAGTATAAAGACACAGCTGCCATTTCAGTGCCTACTTGGTTAGCAGTTTCTGCTAGAACATAATAAAAAGGAGCAAAAAGGAATATAATTAAGAGGGGAATTAACCATCGTGGTGAAACAGAAAAGAATCTGACTGGGAACCATGAGGTTGCTGGTTCGATCTCTGGCCTTGCTCAGTGGGATCTGGCATTGCTGTGGCTGTGATGTTGGCCGGCAGCCATAGCTCTGATTCAGCCCCTAGCCTGAGAACCTCCATATGCAGCGGGTGCAGCCCTAAAAAGCAAAAAAAAAAGGTTGGGGGGGGGATATTAGTCAAGTTCTGTTTATTGAAAAGTGAAATATGCTCTTTTAGGTTCTTCGGTCTACTGCCATCTGGACAGAACAAAAAGTGGTAGTTTGGATATAGGGAAATAGTACAGACCCCTCATCTTTAACCCAGAATTGCTTGAGAAAATTGAAGTGTGTTTTCTCTTACAGGATTCTGCTATGTAGAGTTTGATGAAGTGGATTCCCTTAAGGAAGCCTTGACATACGATGGTGCAGTAAGTACACTCAGGCTTTCTCTGTGGTGTTAGGAGGTGAGTTTTTTCCTTGCCAATACTGAACAGTATTTTCTCCTTATCATTAGCTCTTGGGTGACCGGTCACTTCGTGTGGACATTGCAGAAGGCAGAAAACAAGACAAAGGCGGCTTTGGATTCAGGAAAGGTGGACCAGATGACAGAGGTGATTGGTTCTTCTCCAGCTGAACGTAAAACTTGCTGTCTGCCCCCTGATGACAGCCCTGGAAGGTTACCAGTAGAACTCTGTCATGGGTCTGATAGGTGCTCATGAGCTTTTAAAAACCTGTGAAGTCTTAGAATGAATGATGCTTCTGCAAGCCTGGGTTTTTTGGTTTTTGGCTTTTGTTTTTGTTTTTGTTTTTTTTCTTTCTTCCCATTGGCAACAAAAACTCTTCTAATTTCATTGAACTTCCCATCACATGAGTTGTACATCTTCCCAGTGAATTTTTCCATGTTCGTGCAGCAAGGTAATGGTACGACCTCAACTTTATCTTTTTTGTGTATCCTCAGGAATGGGTGGCTCTCGAGAATCTAGAGGTGGATGGGATTCCCGGGATGACTTCAATTCCGGTATCAGTATTTAAAGTATCACCACTTACCTTTTTCAGTGGCCTTGCTGCTCTTGTACATTTCTTGTGAGTAGCCCGCCTGGCCAGACTACTTCCTTAGTTCATTTCACAAATGAAACTTTCCTAAAAGGTACCCAGGCATGCAGTAAGCCTCTGTTAGAACCTAAATGTTTGGGGCACGGCTTGAAAAGTCCACACTGTGGGCAACTTGGACTGACCCACCTTTTTTGTTACCTTTTCTTAGCCTACTCATATGTGCCTTTATCTCATGAGCCTGTCTCAGGGTCTAGCCCAGGGGAACCCCTGGGTGGTTCTTGTGTGTCTGGCACAAACAGAAGTACTTTTACTTCTAGAAATAGGGTGGAGGTTCTAGAAGATTACAGAAAGCCTCACAGTAATGGTTCCTGGTGGCGCCTTCTTAGATGGTAAAAGGTAGTCTTGACAGCCTCTTTGGAGCTCCTGTCCCTTAATGGTGGACATAATCCGCTTTGTCATTGCTTTTCTTAACTCTCCAAGGCAGACCAGTGGGTACTGCCTCCTTGTGCCAATTTAAGAGCTTTGAATGGTTGATCTCCCAAATACTTCTTCATCTCTTACTTTGTAAAAAAAAAAATACGGAAGTAATTTATATGTGGTAAAAACATCAGTTGTAACAGTAAGGTAGAAAATGCAAAGTCTTTTTTTTCTTTGCTGTAAACTTGAGATTATCTCTGGCCCTGGACACCATATAAAATGAGATTATTAGTGACCGCCCACCCACCCTGTCACCCTCCACCCATCAAAACAAAAACTCAGTAGAAAGGAACTGGTAAGTATGGGAAGAACTAGTCTTGTGAGTCTAAGTTTTTTTTTTTTTTTAATTTTTCATTTCTGTTTCTGCTTTAGCTAAATGACTGCTTATATCTGTTTTTAAAGTATTATAGCCAATCAGAAATGAGCTTATTCATAAAAGTACAGTATAATCCAGTAAACCTGTAATTTTATGTATAAGCTAGTCTCTGATTGAAAAATGCAACAATTGTCTTCTCAAAGCCACCACAGGTATAGCACCACTTGATGAATGGTGGTCTCTGACCTGCCAGAATGTTTTTTTGCATTTCCTAGTACTAGAAATAACACCCTGAGCTCATACCTTTGGGGGTTACCAAAGGAACTAGTGTCTTTCTATAACTGGCTTAGCCTGGGCTTTTTTCACTCTGAAGTGAACATAGCCAGAGAAACAGCCTTGCCACCCACCAGTTCCACTGTAAATAAACTACAGTGCTTTGGTGATAATCTAAAACCAGCAGTCTCCACATGGTGGAATACTGACTCTATACAATATTTGTGAAAATAGGAGTTCCCGTCATGGCTCAGTGGTTAACAAATCCTACTAGGAACCATGAGGTTGCTGGTTCAATCCCTTGCCTCACTCAGTGGGTTAAGGATCCGGTGTTGCCATGAGCTGTGGTGTAGGTCACAGGTGCTGCTCAGATACGCGTTGCTGTGGCTCTAGCTCCAATTAGATCCCTAGCCTGGGAACCTCCATATGCCTCAGGTGTGGGCCTGGAAAAGACAAAAAAAAAATTGTGAAATACACTTTTTTTACTCTTTAAAAGAATGATGCTGGAGTTCCCTTGTGGCCTAGTGGTTAAAGACTAGGCATTGTCATTGCTGAGGCTTAGGTTACTGCTATGGCTCAGGTTCAGTCCCTGGCCTGGGAACTTCTGCATGCAGCAGGTACAGCCAAAAATCAAACAAAAAACCCACAAAACTTTTTTTTTTTTTAAACCCTCAAAACTCTTGACTGTTTTCTGTGCCCATGGCATGTGAAAAGTTTCTGGGCAAGGGATCGAACCCATGTCACAGTAGCAACCCAGGTGTCTGCAGTGACAGCACCAGATCCTTAACCTGCTGCCCCAGAAGAGAATGGTTTTTTTTTTTTGGTCTTTTCTAGGGCCGCTCCTGTGGCATATGGAGGTTCCCAGGCTGGGGGTCGAATCAGAGCTATAGCCACTGGCCTATGCCAGAGCCATACCAACGCGTGATCTGAGCCATGTCTGCAACCTACACCACAGCTCACAGCAACGCCAGATCCTTAACCCACTGAGCAAGGGCAGGGACCGAACCCGCAACCTCATGGTTCCTAGTCGGATTCGTTAACCACTGCATCACGACAGGAACTCCGCTCATTGTTTTTTTGTTTTTGTTTTTTTAAGAAAAAGACAATACCAAAAACAAAAAATCAGGAATTCCCAAGGATTGGCAGTATCTTGAGAGTGCTGGGACACAGGTTCAATGCCCAGCCCAGTACCATGGGTCAAGGATTTGGCATTGCCATAGCTGTGGCTTAGGTGAGACTGTGGCTCTTACCTGATCTCTGGCCTGGGAACCTCCATATGCTGCTGGGTGGCCAGGAAAGAAAAGAAAGAAAGCAAATGAGGCCCTGTTAACCAGAAACTAGCTAGACTTTGTCTAGAAGGCCGGGAAGAGTCTCATGAATAGTGGGTCTCCCAAAAATCTGTCATCAAACTTCAAGACAAGGTAATTGTTAATGTCAAACTTTGCCTTTCCTTCATATAATCTTCCCACTGCTCATATCTAAGAGATTTTGAAATGAGGATGTCACTTGATATTAACGTATACTTTTTTTCCTCTGTTATATTCTCTCACAAACCTGGACAAAGTAGCAGTTAATGTACCTTGTCAATGTGGGTGTGAGCTGATAGGTTTTATACTAAACACTGTTAGCAATAATTATTTAACAATCCTATATTAAAGTAGGAGTAACTGGAGTTCCCTTCGTGGCACAGCGGGAAACAAATCGGACTAGTATCCATGAGGATGCAGGTTCGATCCCTGGCCTCACTCAGTGGGTCAGGGATCTGGTGTTTGCTGTGAGCTGTGGTATAGGTGGAAGATGCAGCTTAGATCCTGCATTGCTGTGGCTGTGGTGTAGGCCAGCAGCTACAACTCTGATTGGACCCCTAGCCTGAGAACCTCTATATGCTGTGGGCACAGCCCCAAAAAGCAAAAATAAATAAATACAACAGGAGTAACTTTACTTTCATACTCACTTGGAAAGGTACACTTCACAGGCTAGTGGGGGGGGAAATGTCAGGTTAAATGTTTGAATTAAACTTGTTTAATGAAGGGTTGTAAGCTCTGGTTGTTAAAAAAGACTTTATAGAGAACCTTATACCTTTGGCGTTCCTGTCACAGCTCAGCGGAAACGAATCTGACTAGTATCTATGAGGACGAAGGTTCGATCCCTGGCCTCGCTCAGTGGGTTAAGGATCCAGTGTTGCCATGAGCTGTGGTGTAGGTCAAAGACGCAGCTTGGATCCCACGTTGCTAAGACCTTTACACCTGACCATATGCATCCAAGAGGATTTTCCCCCAAAGCATTGCTTCTGTTGGCCTAAATCTTTTTAGAATTGTTTCCATTATTTGTTTTGCTTAAATTGAAATTGTTCTTAGTCTCTGAACTGAGTTTCACATAACTTGATCAGTTCCCAAATCCCTTGCCCTTAAAGAACACAAATACGTCACTGTTGAGGATAGTTGGTTTTCCCTCTCTGTGGTAGTCAGGCTCTGCAAACACCGGAGTGGTGAATTCTGAACCGTTGCTCCTTCAGGAAACACTGTGAGCCTCTTGATTGTATTACTGTCAGCCAGTGAATACCTAACCTGTTTTATGTGTTTCTGTTAAAGACACCTTATTTTATTTATGTATTTGATTAACAGTGAACTCAGAACTGCACTATACTCCATGCCTTTATTTACAAGGCACATCCCAGCCTTCTTGCTCTTAGAAACACTAACCAGGGAGTTCCCATCATGGCACAGCAGAAACTAATCTGACTTAGAATCATGAGGTTGCAGATTCAATCCCTGGCCTCACTCAGTGGGTCAAGGATCTGGCATTGCTATGGCTGTGGCATAGGCTGGCACCAACATCTCTGATCAGACCCCTAGCCTGGGACCCTCCATATGCCATGGGTATGGCCCTCAAAGAGACGAAAAGAAACGCCAACCAACACTTCACATGTGTGGGTGCTGTTTTAAATAGCAAAATCACCATTGAAAATCACAAAAGACCACAAGCCTGGCATGAAGTAGATTGTGAAAAGGACACTTGTTTATAGTTTGAGCTGAGACGGAAAGGCAGAGTGTTGCCTTGTTTGACCTCAGCTGGGAATGTGCAGGTCAGGTGACTCAGATCTCACTGTTCATGTCTGAATGACCGCAGAAAGCCCCAGGAATTGATTGGGGGATTACAAATAAATTTTAGTGAGTAGACAGATGTGCAGACGTGAAACATGGGCATAATGGGGAGCTGCCATGTATTAGAAGAATATTCCTCAGGCTCAGGCTCCTTCTCAAGGATGAGTTCCTACAAAGCTTTGGGCAATGACAGTCCTTGGAGTGAGTACAAATAATTGTCACCTTTAGAAGCTTAAACAGAAAGGGACAAGCTCATGTGTTTAATTGCAGTCTTAAATTGTTACTAAAAGTTAACTTCAATAGGTTATACAGTTACAGGATGAATTATCTTTAAGTCAGTTGAGAAAATTTCTTCATACTGATGAGAATTGCAGCTTACTCTTGTTTTTTGTTTTTGTTTTGCTCTTTAGGGCTGCACCTGCAACATATGGAGGTTCCCAGGCCAGGAGACACATTGGAGCTGCAGCTGCGGGCCAGTGCCACAGCCATAGCAACAGCAGTGCAGGAATCAAGCCTCCTCTACCCCTACACCCCAGCTCACAACAGTGCCAGATTCGTAACGTGCTGAGCCATAACAGGAGCTGCATAAGCTTACTCTTAATTTAGGCAGTTTACTTCTGTTGGTCATTTTAGCAGTCCCACAAATGAATGGCGGGCCGGGCGCGACCCTTTGCAGCAGAGGAGGTGGGCGCTGGGTATGTGGTCCCTGCTCTCTGGCGCCCTCTCTTGGGGGAAGTGAGCCTGATCACAGCTTTGTTTACACACAGGTGCTTTGCTTTTAGAGTGATCCACACCCGAATTGCAGCAGAAACAGAAAAATGGAAAGTGTCACCCAGAGGTGACTGCGTATTTTTATTTTGTCTTCGTAGCTAGCTTTTTTCACATGATTTTGCATTCTAAATTGTAACTTCTAAATTTCAGGTTTATCTTTTTATTAACTGTATGGATTACATTAGAAAACAATAAAATATGCTTTGAGGAGTTTTAGGCCATGTTAGAATGTAGTCTTTCCCTGCAAGCTAACAATTTAAACAGCTTGTTTTTTTTTTTTTCTCTCCTAAGGTTTTTTTTTTATTTGAAAAGTCTCTTAGCATTGCCATTGCCCAGCAGATACACTTTTGGACTCATTTTCAATTCACTTTGTTTTGGAAAAACTTCTGGTGCTGGACGATTTAAAGAATTTAACATTTAAACAGTTCGCACAAGCTGTGCAATCAGCTGTGAGATAGTAATTTAAAAAGTAATTCAGTGTCATCTTCCGTCCTCAGGTTTCAGGGATGACTTCTTAGGAGGCAGGGGAGGGAGTCGCCCAGGTGACCGGCGAACGGGCCCCCCCATGGGCAGTCGTTTCAGAGATGGCCCGCCCCTTCGGGGGTCCAGTATGGATTTCAGAGAACCAACAGAAGGTACTGCGCTGACTGGTCAGTGGAGGGCTCGGGGGCCTCTTTTCACGACCCCTGTGTAAACCGTATTGTTTGTTTCCCTCCTCCAGAGGAAAGAGCACAGAGGCCACGACTCCAGCTAAAACCTCGAACAGTCGCGACGCCCCTCAATCAAGTAGCCAACCCCAACTCCGCGATCTTCGGGGGAGCCAGGCCCAGAGAGGAAGTTGTTCACAAGGAGCAAGAATGAGCTTGCAGCTGGGAGGGAGAGGGGTGTGGGGGGAGTGCGAGCGCGACCACCGCCCGGCCAGCCCCCCAGACGGCAGTCCTGCAGCCACCATTCCTGCGCCCGACCTTTGCCCTCCTTTCTCACAGCGGAAACAGAGCTCGTGAGTGCATGTCAACAGTTAACAAGTGGTTTTTAGTACATTCTTGGCTTTGCTGTAGCTACCTGGTGCCTGTTTTGTGCTTTTTCTTTTTCTTTTTCCCACCGCTCCCTTCCTTTTTTCCTTCTGTCCTTTTTCCTTCTCGCTCCTTGTTTCCTTCCAGCACATGACTTTTTCTTGAGGGACAAAGGCAGCTGCCAGGCGGGAGTTCTTTGGATTGAGGTGCTGCTTCATTTTTCTGCTTTGCGCTCTCTTTATTTTAACCACACTGGCCATTTCCTTTGGTTTTCTCAGTGCTTCTCCTGACCTGCATGTTGAGTTCTGTATTGCTGTGGCTTCCTAGAAAAAAAAGCAGAAGTCACAAATTGGATAGCATCTTGTTTTTATTCAGCTCTGATCAACATACAGAATTCGGGACACCTTGCTTTCAAAACAAGGATTGAATAACTGTTGATCTTGGCACATTCCTTCCTGTAACTATTTATAGGTAGTCCTGCCTCCGTTACCCCCTGCCCAGATGGACTGTTCAGGCAGGATAGACTCATATTTCAAACAGCAAATTGTCAAAGAATAGTGGGGGCTCTTGGTGGGCAGTGCGCACAGGCGCTGCAGCGAGTGCACTGCTGTGTTCGTGTGCTTTATTAGTGCTCTTTCGACACGATGGCCACACCGATTCCCTTCTTTGGCCGGCTGTACTAGAGGCTCCGCCGTGGCTGGATGTAGGAATTGCCTTGGGTTCCTTTCCGCTGGGCAGAGGTGCTTTGGGGACTGCTGGTGGTGGTGCTATGCCGGGCTCACCTCCTGGCACAGACACCGCTTCCTACCAAACTGTGTCATCTGTGTAGGTAACAGTGAGATACTGTGCCTCCCACCATCCCTTAATTTTAGAATGAAAATGGGCCTAGAATCTGGCGCTTTACTCCGTTCCACCTGATGAATTGAGAGTTTGACTGTGCAGAGCTGTCCAGAACTTTGAGATAACTGACTGGCCTCGGGGTCCTCAGGTTCCATCTCTGGGATGCTTACTCCCCCCAGTGTCCACCCGCCTCGGGCTACACAGCTGGGCCACAGCTGCTGAGCTTGAACACCTGTGTGTGAACACATTCTTTAGCACCTGAGTCACAGCCCATCCCACTGGGAGCAGTTTGGGGACCCGAGAGCCCCCGAGGGGAGAGACCTCACCAGCGTGGCTGGAGGGCCCGGGGCCTGCGCGTCGTGTGCTTAGAAAGTAGTTCCTTGCTGGCCGGCACCCTTGGCTTCTCTGTTGTCTTGGTCACCTGGTCTCAGCAATTTACAGAACTCATCCTTTCCTTCCTTCCACTTGTCATTTTTGCTTCTGAAATAAGAACCATTTGTGTAACACCAATACTTAACCTTAAGAAAGACATGCATTATGTGGTTGTAATCAAACCTGATGCTTTCAGATGACCTACTTACATCTTCAATGTGGAAAAGATTAAGAACAAAACAAATTCACCTAAACTGGGCGATCCAGTTGACTTTTAAAATGTAAGAATGGAATTCCAAACACTTAACACATTCAGCTATATGACAGAAAGTAAATCTATGGATATGGTATTTTGTGAATGATCTTTTAAATAAATGAAAACCTTACGTAATATTTACTGCTTGTCTTTATTTTTTGGGTTCTCGCTTAGTTGCTTGTGAAATTAACGATTTACATTTGGAAAGTAGTGCCCAAATTTAGTGGAATGTACTGTTAATTTAAGTAAGCAAAGCGTCTTGCTTTCGGAAGTTAAAGAATTTGTGAGATTATTTGATGATTAGAAACGGAGAAATAAGCAGGCGGATGAGTGCTGTTACAGCCATGCGCGTGGCTTTTCGGCTGCTCCCCAGCCAGGAGGGCTCAGAGGACTGGTGCTCTCTTAAAGTGGGCGGCATCCCCCAGGCTGGTGGCCAGAGGCTTGAAATCCGTCTCTCTGAGGCTTCTTTCCAAAGGTCCTGTGGATTCCATCTTGAAAGGCCTGTTACCTGTTCAGACACTTGAAAGGATCGTCTGGGTCTCCCAGTGATTCAGAGGCTTCTTAGGATTTGATTGAAACGAGACTATAGCTGTCTTTCTGCCTCCCCCAGATGTTGCGGTAACTCTGCAGTGGTGGCCTTCTCACGAGCGCCTTTGTTCTTGGCATGTAATACTGCTGTCATGTTAGACGTCCCAGGAAGCGTTTTAATACCTGCGTCTAATCCACAAGTAGCTGAATTGAGAGGAGAAGGTATGTCTTCCCCTAAATAAGCACCTAAATAAATAGGGTCATTTGCATAAAAGTTTGCACCAAGTCTGTGGATGTTCCAGAGTGGGGCGTACACACAGTTGACAGCTGGTTTCTCTACTATTTTTGAGCTGGCTTCAGAGAAGCAAATTTTAGTGGAGTGCCAAGTGAGGCCCTTGTGTTTTTCTTTTTAGGGCCACACCCGTGGTGCATGGAGATTTCCAGGCTAATGGAATCAGAGCTACAGCTGCCGGCCTACACCACAGCCATGACAATGCCAGATCCGAGCCGCGTCTGCGACCTATACCACAGCTCACGGCAATCCTGGATCCCTGACCCACTGAGTGAGGCCAGGGATCGAACCTGCATCCTCCCGGATGCCAGTCAGATTCGTTTCCACTGCGCCACAGTGGAACTCCAATGTTCAGATTTTTAAACAGCTTCATCAGAATCTTTTCACGTCTTCCTCCAAATGTACCTGTGCTCCCCCCACCCCACCCCCCAGTCCTCTTCTCAAATTCCAAATGGCTGTTAAGGTCATGCAGGGTCACTACCACTATGACAGGGTTCACTCTGGAGTGACAACCTCCGTAGGACCTGGAGCGGGGGCAGCGCCATCCAGGTTGCCCTGGGCCCATGGAGGGTGAGGTCGGCAGCCTCTTCTGTTCAGCTGCTCCTTGTTGTCCGGTGGGACTGCCCTCCAGTGCCCTCGTGGGGATGTGGGGAGGGTGGTGGACAGGGCACATCCCGAGCTCTGGGAAGGACCACCTGGAGCTCACCGTAGTCCACTGTGCGTGTGACAGGTGGCTCCCTCCCCTTCTCCCCACCCTCCCCAGTCGGGGTTGGCCCAGCATGTAGGGTAGCATGTGATCCTCAAGGGTCCCCCTAGAAGGATGCTTTGTGAACAGCAGGCCCCTCTGGGCGGGCCCCTTGTGCCTCCTTCAGGGGTCAGCGGGGCCCGGTCACATCTGTCCTCGGGGGTGAGGAGCTTCGCTCCGTCTTTTCCATTTTCTTGGCCACTCAACCTTGAGATGTTCGAGCTACTCTCACTTGGGCGAGGTTAACAGGCTTAGAAACGCATCTAGTATCAGAGTTTTCCTTTTGGAGGTTTTTGTCATGAAAATAAGCCAAAATAACAAAGACTGTGTACTTAATTACAACCTCCTGCTAATCTCTTCCCCCATCTGTAATCACACGCTAACTGTAAAATATTAAATGTACAAACCAAGGCACACTCCTTCATGGCGGCAAGCTCTTTGGTTTTCAGTTCAGGCGCCAGAGAGAATCTCTTTCTTGTATCTGTTCTTTCATTCACCGTGGGGATGAGGTAAATATTAATAAAATCATTACTGCCCTGACAGCTTTACCTTTCTAGATGGGGGAGAGGGAGATCTAGGAAGCTTCTAGGTTGCCCCGAGTTTCTGTAAACCAAGATCCCTTGGAATGGGTAGAAGCTTTTCTCATATGCATTATACTCTTGAAATTAAGAGTATGCTCACTAGGGAGTTCCCGTTGTGGCTCAGCAACTGACATCCATGAGGTCGCTGGTTCGATCCCTGGCCTCGCTCAGTGGGGTAAGGAACCAGCATTGCCATGAGCTGTGGTGTAGCTTGCAGACAGCAGCTCGGATCCCAAGTGGCTGTGGCATAGGTGGGTGGCCGCAGCTCTGATTGGACCCCTAGCCTGGGAACCTCCATGTGCCACTGGAGCAGCCCTAAAAAGACCAAAAAAAAAAAAAAAAAAAGGCTGACAAACCCGTTGCTGATAAGCTTGTGGGTCTTTGAGTACAATGACTGTGGGAATAAATTCAAAATTAGCATGAACCTGAAAATGGAATGTTCCATACCCTTTAGCCCAGGGGTTCCCCTCCCAGGCATGTATCCTGGGGAAATAAGCGCCACACAGCATGACAGTTCATGTATGGTACACAGGTAAGAGAATAAAGCCACAGGTCGGGGGAGGCAGAGGAACGGGTGGTTCACGGCCAAAGCAAAGTGCCATAGATGGCTGGGGTGAGGGGCAGGTGGGCTGCCCGTTCGTATCTTGAGTGTCAAGGACGGGAGACAACTTTACAGATGGGCTGCAGCGACTTTTTTTTTTTTTGTCTTTTTGTTATTTCTTGGGCCGCTCCCGCGGCATATGGAGGTTCCCAGGCTAGGGGTCTAATTGGAGCTGTAGCCACCAGCCTACGCCAGAGGCAGAGCAATGCAGGATCCGAGCCGCCTCTGCCACCTACACCACAGCTCACAGCAACGCCAGATCCTTAACCAACTGAGTGAGGCCCGGGATCAATCCCATGTCCTCATGGATGCTAGTTGGGTTTGTTAACTGCTGAGCCATGACAGGAAATCCTGTAGTGTCACTCTTTAAGAAACCTAGAGAGATAGGTTCCCTAGTTACATATTCTCTAAGAACCTTCGATCTTTCTTTTTACCCCATCTAATTATAGCTACTTGGCTATTGATCTTGACTTTTTTTTTTTTTGTCTTTTGTTGTTGTTGTTGTTGTTGCTATTTCTTGGGCCGCTCCCGCGGCATATGGAGGTTCCCAGGCTAGGGGTTGAATCGGAGCTGTAGCCACCCGCCTACGCCAGAGCCACAGCAACGCGGGATCCGAGCCACGTCTGCAACCTACACCACAGCTCACGGCAACGCCGGATCGTTAACCCACTGAGTAAGGCCAGGGATCAAACCCGCAATCTCATGGTTCCTAGTCGGATTCGTTAACCACTGCGCCACGACGGGAACTCCTGCAGCGACTTCTAGAATGTCGTATATGCTTCTCAAGTTGCATTTTTCTAAAAAACCATCACTTCCTGTAGCTTTCAGGGATCTGTGACCCCAGAAGAGTCTGAGCCCTGGCGCTGAGTTCTTAGAGAACGGCTCCTTTTCTACCTCGATACCTTGCTTCTCTGACGAGTGTGTGCACAAACCAACACTCTGCTGTGAGCCCCAAAGCCAAATAGCCCCTTTGGGAGTGATGGAAACTGGAAATAGACAGTGGTGATGGTTGCAAAATATTGTGAATAATTCGTGTCGCTGAGTTGCATATTATAAAATGTTTAAAGTTGGAACTTCCCCTGTGGTGCAGTGGGTTAAGGATCTGGCATTGCTGCAGCTGTGGCACAGGCCACAACTGTGGCTCCGGTTTGATCCCTGGCCCAAGAACTTCTGTATGCTGAGGGCGCAGCCAAAAGAAATGGTTAAAGTGGTGAATTTTCTGTTGATATATATTTTGGCACGATATTTTAATGGCATAATATACCAGGAACCATTGAATTGAAAAAAAAAAAAATGGTGTTCCCATCATGGCTCAGTGGTAACAAACCTGCCTAGTTTCCGTAAGGACGCAGATTCAGTCGCTGGCCTTGCTCTGGTTTAAGGGTCTGGGGTTGCTGTGGCTGTGGTACAGACTGGCAACTTCAGCTCCAATTTGACCCCTGGCCTGGGAACCACCATATGCCACAGGCAAGGCCCTAAAAAGACAAAAAAAAAAAAAAAATTCACTGGCATTTACACAGCTGGACATGAAATGTCTAGTTTTTTAAAGCTTATTTTCTAACTCACAGCTGAATGGCCTATAAGTAGAATAGAACTGGGAGAGATTTGAGAATTGCCCTGCAAGGGAGCAGGGTCATCCTTCCACTCAGGTCCAAAAGGTTGAAGGGCCTGTTTCTGTGGATAGAAAACGAGCTCCAGGAGGGTCCAGGAGGTTTCCTCGGTGCTGCTGTGGATGCACCTGAGTCTTTGCCCGTGGTTGGTGGTCACTTCAACACCTGCCGTCGCTAAGAAAGGCCCATGACAGAAGCCGGCATGTGGATGAGAGCTCCGTTCCCACCAGACCCTGGAGTTTCTGTGTCTCCACGGGCAGGAAACCCCAGGCAGGCGTGTAGCTGAGGAGCGGCTGGAGACCCACTCTGGCTTGTCCCCGTGGGTGAGGAGGGTCCAGGCAGGCGGTCCCAGCCAGGACTTGCACTCATGGGTGGTGAAAAGACAACAGGCTTTGGATTCTGTTCACATCCAGCTTACCTCTAGGATTCTTAGTCTACGCCCTTGCCAAGGTGTCCCTGGCAAGTGTTGCCGTGGGCCTTACACGTTGCACTGCCCCACGTGGAACGAGGGAGGCAGCGTGCGTCACAGGTGCAGTTCTGCAATTCAGATAAGGTTGGCTTTAGTCCTTGTGTCACAGTTTGCGGTGGAGACAACTCCTGGCACTCTGCCCAGGGCTCTCGGGTCCCTGCGCTACCCTTCTCTCCCACAGGGTGGCAGCAGAGGGCGCCCAGCCCCTGTGTTTCTGTTTCGGTTCTGGCAGGGCCTCCTGGGGGCACTTCCACTGCGGCTGGACTGCCTGGCCGGGTCTGGGACTTCTGGGCCACCCCAGGCTGGGGCTGAAAGCCTGGCCCCAGCCGAGACGGGCCCCAGAGCTCGGGAGCCCAGGCTCTGAGATGCCAGGCAGGTGGGGGTTGAGACCCTCATGGGGTGGCGTGCCACTAAGAGTTCAGTGGCCTTGGACAAGGTATTAGGGACACATAACAGGAGGCCCTGGAGAATGCGCGCTGCGTGTGGGGCACCCACCTCTCAGCACCGTTCTCACCTCTGAAGGAAGTGCCCAGAAGTGGGCAGCAGGTGGAGGGCCTGGGGGCTGGGCCCTAACTGCCCTGCTTTCCCCCCACCCCGCCCCGGGCCTGCCGCCTGCCTGGGGCCAGCTCCACGCCTCCACGAGCCTCCTCTGGAAAATGGGGGTGAGAAGGCTCCCGGGACTGAAGGAGGAGCCGGGATTGTCCTTCCTCTGTCCTCCAGCGTTGTCTCTTCACCTCAGTGGCTGTCCTCTCCATCCATCTCTCTTTGTCTCTGGCTGTTTTTTCTCTAGAGGGCCGCACCCACGGCGTGTGGAAGTTCCCAGGCCAGGGGCCAGCTGGAGCTGCAGCTGCCGGCCTGCACCACAGCCACAGCAACGCCGGATCCGAGCCACATCTGCAGCCTACACCACAGCTTGTGGTAACGCTGGAACATTAACCCACTGAGAGGGGCCAGGGTTTGAACCTGCATCCTCTTGGATACTAGTTGGGTTCTTAACCCCTTGAGCCACAATGGGAACTCCTTTGGCTCTTTGTTATTATTATTATTGTTTTTGTTTTTTGTTTTTTACCTTTTCTAGGGCCTCACCAGTGGCATATGGAGGTTTCCAGACTAGAGGTCCAACTGGAGCTGGAGCCGCCAGCCGACACCACAGCCACAGCAACGCGGGATCCTTAACCCACTGAGCGAGGCCAGGGATTGAACCCACAACCCCGTGGTTCCTAGTCGGATTCGTTAACCACTGAGCCACGACGGGAACTCCTGGCTCTTTGTCGTGTCTGGCCTGGCTTGCATCTCTCTGCGCCCATCCACCCATGCCCCGTGGGTGTGGGTGTGGACGTGTATTTCTGTGTTTCTGTGTTTTCAGCGTGTCTCTCCGTGTCTTCCCACTCTTTGTCCCTGCCTGTGCGTGATATGCAAGCAGCCCTGTTTCATGCTTTCTCCCTGTCCCCCTCTGTCTCTTCCCCTTTGTGAGACGTGTGTGTGTGTGTGTGTGTGTTTAGTGTGTGTTGTGTGTGTGTCCGTGCACGTCTCTCTCTGCCTGATCGCCTCCGTCTTGGTCTCTGTCTCTCTCTGTCTCTCTCTGTCTCTGCCTCTGTGAGAGCCGAGCCTGTCCGGCAGAGCAGCGGATGTGTGAGGGATGATTCAGTGGCTGACAGGAAGCCCGCCGCCTTGCCTGCTGCCCGCCAGTGTCTGTGGCGTTGGCATCGGCTCCGGCAGGTGTGTGGGCTCAGGATGAGGTGGCCGCAGTGAGGAGCGCCTGGCTCTCAGGTAAGCCTTTCCCAGGGGTGCCTGGAGCCTGGCCCCAAGGCAGGGGTCCTGAGCTGTCCCCAGACACCCCACAGGGGATGGGAGTGGCCTCGCTGGCCGAGCAGGAGCACTTGGCTGCCGGCTGGGGGTGGGGGTGGGGGGCTGGGAAGAAGCCAGGCCGCCCGGCACCCCCTCCCTTGGCCCCGGCACTGTCCTGGCGCCCCTGGCTAGGGGGCCCTCACCCCAGACCCTGCAGCACTAGAGGTGCAGCTATTTCTGGGGCTCCGGCTACTCTCCTGCCCCCATTTTCCCCAGCCCAGCCCGCACAGCCCTGGGGAGTCCCAGGGCAGCCGCTCCCCGGGGCAGGCCTGTGAGCCTGAGTTTCTTCATCTGTATAATGGGACTGGAGCTGCCCTGCCACAGGGCTATGGGAGGTCGGGTGAGACGCTACAGGCGGGCAGGCCCAGGTCCTGCCCTGGGCCAGGGAGAAGCGGCTGTCCCGGCCGTCCCGAGCCCCAGCCAGCTCGCTCCTGTGCGGCTGGAGGAACTACAGGCCCTGGGCTGCTCGTGGTGGCCGCTCTGTTCACCATCCCCCACCCCTGCCCCAGAACAAGGGCTGCCGTCCGGGCCCCTGCACCTGCCGCTGGAGCGTAAAGAGCCTCCATTGGAGTCCTCCTGGCCTCATCGGAAGGCCAAGGTCATTTGGGAAAATGGAGCAGAGCCCCGCGGATAAAGCCTTCTCAGGGCTTGGGCCGGACCTCTGGCTCCCCCCTTAGCCCCCAGAGCCTGCCCTTCGGCCCTAGGGGTCCCAAGTTCCCCTTCTCCAGCATGAGGAGGGCTGGGAGGCCGGGCAGGAGGGCCACCAAGGCGCCTTGGGGATGGGAGGTGGGTGCTGAGGCTCGCTCAGCCCAGCCCTGAGAGCTTTTCCGCCATCGGCTTGTTGCAAACCTTGTTCATATGAAAACTGCCCACTTCCCTTTCTGCTATTTTGGCCCCGCAGGCCACGGGCTGAGGGCCTCCCCTCCCCACCCCACCCAGCCCTGCCGGCCCCTAGGGGCCCTCCTGCGGCTGCGAGGCCTGGCTCTGCTGGGGCCCAGCCCCTCCGCCTCCCTGTCCCCTGCCCACCTGCTCTCAGACCTGGATGGGAAAGTAGGAAAGCGAACAGACTGATTCCGTCTAGGGGGCAGCCACAGAGGTTTTCCTCAACGAGTCTCTTTTAAAAAATATTGTGTACATCTTTAAAACGTCCTATAAGGAAGGATTCACGTAGCAGAGTGTAGGCCCGGGCGTCAGCCCACCCTGGGAGCGGATCCCGGCTCTGACCGCTCAGCTGTGTGACCTCAGGAGTACACACCTCTCTGGGCTTCCCTCTCCTCCCTGGGGGTGGGGGGCTGGGAAGAAGCCAGGCCGCCCGGCACCCCCTCCCTTGGCCCCGGCACTGTCCTGGCGCCCCTGGCTAGGGGGCCCTCACCCCAGACCCTGCAGCACTAGAAGTGCAGCTATTTCTGGGGCTCCGGTGCAGCTCTGGGAAGGCAGGAGCTGGCGTCTCCGAGGTGATGCTCTGCCTGTCTTGGGCAACTGGGGGGCCGGGCAAAGGCCACACTCTCCTTCAGATCCCAGCCCCTCCCAGGGTCCCCACACAACGCCCCCCGCCCCCGTGTTGGGCAGTTGTTGAGGGGGCCTAGACCTGCAGATCTTGGGGACCAGGCAAGGCGGGTTTCAGGTAGGGTTGCCTCATACTGTACACTGCAGGCCGTCCAGCCAGCTCTGGCCCCAACAGGCCGCGGCTGCCGCTTTCCATCCTTTGGGGACCGTGGTGCTGGCAAGTCATGGTGCTCCCAGCCAACTGTGCCCCACTAGCCTGCCCTAGCACCTTGCAGGCGTCAGCTCAGTGCTGGGCCTCACACGACCAACCTGAGGGTTGAAAGTCATTTCCCCGGTTTAACAGGGGCGACCGGAAGCCGGGGATGCTGGGCCAGAATTGGAAACCTTATGCCCTGCTCCCTTCCCTCATGCACGGCCAGGGGTAGAAATGGGCTCGGGCTGGGGGCACCCCGAAGTGTGCGTCTTGTCCCAGGCAAGGCGGCTTTCTGACGGGCGGGGTCCTCTGGGAGGGAGGGCGGCAGAGGTCAGCAGCCCGGGTCCTGGGGCCTCGACCCCCAGGACAAGAGTGTGGACTTGCTCCGGGGTCTTAAGCGAAATCCGGGAGTGGCCAGGGCTGGACCCTCCCCCTGGCTCTTGCAGGGAGCATCTGTGCGACAGCCTCTCCCCGTGTGTCTCTGCCTGAATCTCCTCGGGGGCAGAAAGTCTCTGTCTTGACCAAAGGACGGAAATGTCAAAGGTGGGAGCTCGAGGGACCCGTCCAAGCAGCTGGAAATAAGACACTGGGCAATGTCTCTTCTGAGCCAGGCCAGACAGGCTCATCCTCCCAACAATGGTTTGAGGAAACACAGGCTTGATCCCCATTTTATAGATGAGGAAACTGAGGCCAAGAGACTCTGAGGCAGGGGCAGGGGTCCCCACTCCAAGGCCAGGTGCTCGCAACCTCACGCTCTGGCGGGGGCGGGGAGCAGACCCCCCAAGTCGAGGGAGGGAGGAGGGTGTGTGGGCCCAGAGGGCCGTGCTCAGGCTCCGAGAGGAGGGAGGGCCGAGATCCACTCGGCCACCATCCTGGGCTGACCAGGTCATCTTTCTCTCCTGTGGGGGCCGCCAGGTCACGAGGTTTGGAAATTCTCGTGTTCCGGCTGACTCATTCGGCGTTTGGGGGAGGGAGAGGTGGCTTCTCCATGTCGCAATCATGCGTAGAGAATCCTCCTTTTCATCCCGGCCGAGTGGTGAGGGCCCAGGGGGCGCAGTGCGGGCCTCGGGGGAGCCCGGAGCAGGAGGTGGGCAGTGCAAAGCTCGGCTCTCCCCAGGCCTCGCCTTCCCCAGCTGTGAAGTGGGGAGAGGCCCTCCTGCCACGTGGCCGAGACGGGAGGAGCAGGTGTGCGGAGCGGACCCTCAGCGGCGTGGCTCCATGTGCCCACCACCGGGCACGGCCCCCTCCAGACCCCCACTGCCCTCGGCTCTGTCCCTGGCCACTGCCAGGGGGCTGAGCCTCTAGAGTTGCAACAATTCTCCTTGGAAGGCCCCTCCAGAGGGCCGTACTTGCAGGCCCCAGGCCCTCCTGTGTGGTTGTCTGTGGCTTCGCTGAGGCCTGACAGTCACAGCGTGGCCCCAAGACCAGCCACTGACCAAGAAGTGGCCTCTTAGCCCACCTCCCACCACCAGACAGCAAGGTCCCTCTGCCCGGGCAGCCTTCTTCCCCTCAGACCCGCCGCCTCCTCCTCCTCCGAGAAGCCTTCCTGACCTCCCCCCCTCCTCCCAGCTCCCGGGGCAGATGGGTGTTTTAGGAATGGAGATCCCAGCCCCAGCTTCCACGGGAGGCCGTGGATGGGAGCGGAGAAGAAGCCTAGGGTGGGTGGGGGTAGGGGGGTTCCTGGGCAGAAGGAGCCACAAACTCCGAGCTTGTGGAGTTTGCAGGAAGCAATAGGATGCAGTGGGTGGAGCCAGTGTTGGATCTGGAGGCTGGAGTTCAAATCCCGTCCTTCCCCTTAGCAGCTGAGGGATCTTGGCT